>NC_033801.1:85170404-85178060 GCF_001876935.1 Asparagus officinalis | reverse complement strand
CGAGCCACAAAATGCTAGCTCGCGCCAGGACCGAGCCACCAAAGTCTGCCTTGCCCCTGGTTCGCCTTCTGCTATCATTTTTGAGTCTTTGACAGCCTCTGTTCCTATCCTAATGAATCCCTCACCTCTGGTGGAGCCCCACAATAGTGTGGACTTATCGATAGGCAAGAAAGCATTGGTAGATCGCCTTGGTCCTTTGCACAAGGATCAAGGTAGAGTTCCAGTCAAAGAACAATTAGGCCCAGTAAAGCAATCCCGAGCAACTCATTAAGCTGGGGGTCGCACACACCCTCGCGACAACTTGGAGCCTTCTCATAAAGGGAAAATTCCTATAATTGACTGCTTCGAACCACGCGTTGAAGTCTAAGAGCCCGTTAAGGTCCCGTGCTCCCGAAAGCATGGCTCTAACGCGTAACTCTTGGGAATGCCAACAAAGCAGCAAGTCCTCAGAAGGAAACATGTTCATCAGACAACGACATTATACCTAAGAAGTCGTGCCAATATACGATAGGTTGCTCCAGTAATTATACCGATAAGTTGTACTATCGAGCTGGGGTCACGAACAGATCTCGAAAGAGAGATACCCGAGAGACGGACTTTCATTGTCTGTGTGCCGAACTAATTATGGCAGTATTATCAACATGTAGCTGCCCAAAGACCACTCCATAGAGGGTCTCGGTATTCTAAAGACTCTCCTCTAAAGCGTCAAAGTCCAAGCCAAAGTGTTTACGCAAGAAACAAATTGTCGTTCAAGGTGAAGAACTTCCAGAAGTCATAATTAATATAGCTGATAAGGGAAAGTCGACTCGACCTTCTAGTTCTGACCCCCTCATATCGTATCGTCTAACCTGGTGGTGATCGGGAACCATTAGACAAAGGGACTATCAGAGGATGAATAGAGGACTATCCTCAGAGGATAAAGCATCAGATGCCAACTTTGTAGTCGCTTCTGACAATACGGTATCCAGCCCAGGACAATCCCGTGAGGTATTTATGATCTTCACCATGCAAATAGCCAAAATCCTTGAAGATGCTCTGGCCAAGCAGAGAGAGAATTTTAAATTTGAAATGGAAATGGATATGCAGCAGATGAGGGAAACGCATAACCAACAGATTCGGGCTTTGTCTAATCAGATTGGCGAATCTAGTCATCACAATAATGCCTACCGGGCAGGTGGTAATTCAAACATGGATGAACACCTCAATGCTGATAACCCTCCCATTGATGAAAACGTTGGAGGTGTCTCCACTAAAGACAACAACGCTGAGGGTGATCCCACCGAAGATGACAATATCAGGGGTGGCCACGTTGTTCCTCTCAAAAATCGTCCAAAGCATGATACAGATGAGGACGAAAAGATAAAAGACCTTGAGAGAAAAATCAACGCTCTGATGTCTGTTTGAGAGGTGAAGAAGACCAGTATTCCATGTCATTACCCGAGAGAGTGTGAGTCGATCCCGTACCCGGTGAATTTTAACCTAATTAATTTCACGTCATTCAATGGGAAGGGTTCCCACACTGAACACTTGATTTATTTCAAGTCCCACGTAGGAGTGATCTTTGGTAATGAAGCCTTGATAGTTCGGTTATTCGTGGGCACCCTTCGTGGGGCTGTCTTTGATTGGTACCGTCGTCTCAAGCTTGGAAACGTCAACAGCTAGAATAACATGGAAAGCTCATTTCTCGGCAATTTCTTTGATGATGACACCAAGGTATTAATGAGGATGCTCTTTAAGGAGAAACATGAAGATGAAGAGATGGTCGACAACTTCGTCAAGCCCTTCCGAAATAAGATGAAGAATTGCTGAGATCCAGTCACAGAGAACTTTATCCTCCAAACCTGTTATAACAACCTGTCCATTGATATCTTGAAAGTTATGAGAGTAGCACCATCCAAGACATAGAGAGAGTTGAAGGTCCGTGGAGAGCAGGCTGAACACTTCCTCAAAAGGAAGAAAGCCGAGAGAAGCCAACCAATGGCTAACCCTTCAAATTCAAGCTTCGCCTCCCGTAGTAAGGGAAAGACACCTGCAGCAGCTATTAATGTTAATCAGACGTCACAGCAGCAACCCCAAAGATAGCAAAAGACTTCCAATCCGAGACTCCAAAAAGAGTACTCCTTCAAGGACGAAGACGTTCTGATCATTTTTGAATCCCTCCTCGAAAACAACAAGATCAAGCTGCCACCTATCATAAATCAGGATGAAGCTAATAATACTTTGGATCCAAAGTACTATGTGTACCATAGGAGGATCCTTTATCCTACCAAGGCTTATTTTGCCCTTAAGTATAGCATCCAAATATTGGTTGAAGCTGGCGTCATAACGCTAAATTAATATGAATTAGGACTCCGAAGAGTATACGAGTATAAACTGCTTCACAATCCTCCAACAGATGCATGAGGATAAACTGCTCCATGTATACTCCAACAGGTATATGAGTCTATACTATTTTCTAATTTTAATGGGATGTTCCTGAAAGAATATCATATGTGATATTCGTAAGGATAACCCGACCATTCAGCTAAATACAAAATATTCCTCATTAGACTCAGTTTCGTAAGGAAAGCTGGGGGTGGATAACTCAAGTAACGAGAAGTTCCTAGAGAGTGTTATGCCTTGTATTTTTAAGGATAACCTGGTCACTATAAATGGGGATAAATGAGAAACTCCCACTCGGACTCTAAATGTTTTCAAGGATAAAACGCATCCAATTGTCAGGATCAATTTCACCAACTTCCAAGCACTCTTTTGCTGAGACGAGATATGATCACTTCGTTTGGATCAATCTTCCCCCATAAAAAACTCCCACTGGTATTTGATGATTCATAATCTTCCACCATAAAATCCCTCACCGATCAAATTAATTGACGGTGGGTCCACTAAAATTCTTCCTAATTTAATCTAATTCAAACTCCCGCTGTGTCTATGAACTCAACACTCCCATTATTAGAGTCCAGATATAATGCTTACAATTTTAGTCTACAAATCTTTGATAATTGTCAAACCCCTTCGTGTTAAGTCCTTATCACTTGACACCAAGAATCCCCAATGAGTGATCGGTACAAGTCAACACTCCTAATGTGATTTGTACTCCCACTCCCACTATATACCTGGTCAAACCTTCCTATAGTTAGGGCCAAAATCAAAATCTCCTCTTGATTCCTTCTATGAACGAGATGTCCACTTTCAAATCGAGCGATCAAATCTTCTACAGTTAGGGTCTTCTCAAACCTCCCACTCGGTCAAACATTCCTACAGTTAGGGCCATAACCAAAATCTCCTCTCAATTCCTTCCATAAATGAGAGGTCCACTTTTAAATCAAGTGATCAAACCTTCCTATAGTTAGGGTCATCTCAAACTTCAAAACTAGTCAAACCTTTTTACAGTTAGGGCCACAACTAAAATCTCCTCTCGATTCCTTCATGAACGAGAGTTCTACTTTTAAATCGAGCGATCAAACCTTCCTATAGTTAGGGTCCTCTCAAACCTCCCACTCGGTCAAACCTTCCTATAGTTAGGGCCGCAACCAAAATCTCCTCTTGATTCCTTCCATAAATGAGAGGCCCACTTTTAAATCTAGTGATCAAACCTTCCTATAGTTAGGGTCGTCTCAAACCTCCTACTTGGTCAAACCTTCCTACAGTTAGGGCTAAAACCATAATTCACTCTCGATAAATGAGAAACCCGCTATTTAGTTCGGTAATCAAACATTCCGACAGTTAGGATTATCCGAATCTTTTCGATTCTCAGAGTGGAGATCTCACTCTTAGTTTCACCTTTCCATATTCTTGAAGTGAAGATCCTACTTTAAGTTTTCTTTACAACTGGAGAGAGAATATAAAATTCTTCCTCTCTAGTATCGGGTTCATCTTTGCCCCAAGAGAAGACACTGCTTTTTCAACTCCCAAGATCCATGATTCACAAGCATGGGGAATTTTATCCCGAAGCCTAAGTAGGTATAAGTCAACGTCTAACACACGTTGTCAGTTTAGTCTTTCACCGAGTAAAGAATACATCAGAATCCAAGTCTGGGAAATTTTATCCCGAAGTCTAAGTAGGGATAAGTCAGCGCCTAACACGCATTGCCGGTCAGTCTTTGACCGTAAAAAAAAGATAAAAGCCCACATATTTGACATTGTGGTAGGTTGTTATTAATAACACCACAATCCGTGCCTCACACGTATAGGAAATTTTATCCCAAATCCTAAGTTGGGATAAGTTAACGCCTAACACACGTTGCCAATTTAGGCTTTCGTCGAGTAAAAAAGATACCAGAATCCAAGTTTGAGGAATTTTATCCTGAAGCCTAAGTTGGGATAAGTCAACATCTAACACGCGTTACCGGTTTAGTCTTTCACCGATTAAAAAAGACACTAGAGTCCAAGTCTGGGGAAGTTTATCCCTAAGCTTAAGTAGGGATAAGTCAGCACCTAACACGCATTGCCAGTCAGTCTTTGACCGTAAAAAAGGACAAAAGCCCACATATTCGATATTGTTACAGGTTGTTATTAATAACACCATAATTCGTGCCTTACATGTATGGAGAATTTTATCCTGAAGCCTAAGTAGGTATAAGTCAGCGCCTAACATATGTTGTCGGTCAGTCTTTGACTGTAAAAAAGGATAAAAGCCTACATATTTGATATTATGATAGGTTATTATTAATAACATCATAATCCGTGCCTCACACGTATGGGGAATTTTATCATGAATCCTAAATAAGGATAAGTCAGCATCTAACACGCATTACCGTAGTCTTTCACTGAGTGAAAAAGACACCAGAATCCAAGTCTGAAGACTTTTATCCCGAATCCTAAGAAGCGATAAGTCAACGTCTAACACACATTGTCGAGTAGTCTATTCTCGTGAGAAAGACGAAGCATACATATTTAATATCGTAGCACTAAGAGGGTTAACTCTCTTACCACAATATTACATGCGAAACGGACTTAAATAATCCACATGCAAGCCCGACTCAAGCGGTAGTCGGTAAAGGCTCATCAAACCAATTGATAACTGAGGATTTGCTAAAAATCCTATAAATGTGAGAGTAATTAATGCACCAGCTCCATTTGTTGGTCTCGTGACTTAAAGATCTGACAACTTTAGGATAAAATCTATATATGCAGATGAATCAGCTTTAACAGTTAGTCTTGCAGCGCAAGCATTTAGGACCGTCACGCTTCAACACCTTAAGAGCTTAAACTATGCAGACTCTAGTAAACGTACGAGTATAAATGGTGTTAATGTCGGTCAACGTGTTACAGCAAAGGTTAACGTCGGTCAACGCATTACAGTAAAGGTCGATGCTAGTCAATGCATCAATAATTTCGTCAAAATAAGGCTAAGAAAAATTTTTGGTTTTTAAATGATGATTCCAGTGAGTTCAATCACATTCAGATATGAATTCCCGATGAAGATGATCAGTTCAAGGTCAACTCAATGGCACGAGCTAAGTTCGGAAACTTACACACCAATTTTAGTTCAAGACTTCAACAACGGTCAGATGATAAACGCAGTACCGGAAGAACTTCATCTATTCGACAAAATACTAAGTAGATTGAAGACTGAAGAAGTTAAGAACTAAAGCTAATTATAGGTACTTTTACACCGACTGAAGGTTGGGCCTATCACATCCAAAGCATTTCAGGCTCTTCTATAAAAGAAGCGAGACTAAAACAATTTGGAGAGTGTATCTGTAGGCGTAAAAAATTACCTATAGGTCCCCCAACATAGTTCGACGAAGACAAGATGATAAACGTTATTATTCAAGTCAAGGAAGATTATCTGACGCTGTTAAACGCATAAAGTTAATCGGCAAACCGTTGACGACGTAGCAATAAACTAACGGAATGCCCACCGCCAAGTGGCCCGCATGCTCACCGGCAACCGCCAAGTGGCCCGTACGCTCTCATCAACCACCTCCAAGAGGCACGCGTGCTTACCGGCCATCGCTGTTCGCGAGAAAAATTGTTTTCTTCATTGATGATTCCATTGATTCCTTTGTTATAAGTTTATCGGTTACAAAGATCCGGTCTTTTTATAAGATCCGGTTACAACGAGATCAAAGAAAAAGAAAAAGTTACAACTTTCCTTATTTGTCGAACGAATCACGAGATCCTGTTTTACGGTCTCTCGCTTTTGTGGGTTCTTCGCCTACGCCGGGGTTAATCCGTAGACCACCATGCGATCTAGATCCGGTCGGATCTACACGGTATAGCAGATGTTATCTCACGAAGGAAATAACAGCCGAGGGTACTATTTCACCAAGGAAATAATAGCCTTCTCGGGATCAAAAACCAAGTTTTGATCCGGAGGGTGACCGTGTGGATCTCAGATCTGATTTTCCTCTCTCGAACTCCTGCCTTTTGCTGACGTGGATGCTCGCCAAGAACCAGATCTGAAAATGCCCAAGTCTTCAAAGCTTCAAAACTCCAAGATTCAGTTCTTAATCCGGCAGAGTTTCGGCTCCAAAAGTTCCAACCACTCACAAATGAGCCTCAGGGGTCTATTTATAGGCAAATTCAGGTCGGATCTGGGCCCAGATCTGAGCGTGGCTCGGCCACCCCATGGGGTGGCTCGGCCGCCGAGCCACCCTTGGGTGGCTCGGCCATGGCCGAGCCACCTTTGGGTGGCTCGGCCACCGAGCCGCCCGAGTGACTCGTCTTTTGGCCGGGCTTTCGCCGTTGTGTCCGTTGTCCGTTTTTTATGATTTATCGGTTTGTCCGAGCTTCGCCATTGATCTGAACCCTGATTTGGCAGTCCGGATCCTGATTTAGCAGTAAATCCGCTTCGGTGTTCGAGTTCGAATCTGTTCTACGGTCGGATGACTCGTTGACTCACTGAACCGTTAGTTTGATTCTGCACGCGAATGGATGCATTACGTTGCTTGCGTGCGATTCATTAACCTCGTCGCCTCGTTAATCCGCTTCGTTGCATGTCACTTGGCTTCGGTGTTGTGGACTGACGCTCGTGTTTAGATACGTCACCGGATGGTTCGTTGGTTTATCGAATCACCGTGCCGAGCTATGTTCAGTGACCTATAGGCAGTTTTATACGCCTACAGATACCCCCTCCAAAGTATTTCAGCCTCGTTCTTTTATAAAAGAGTCTGGAATACTTTTGATATGATTGTCCCAACCTTTAGTCGGTGTAACGGGACCTTGGAATGGCTTCTGTTCTTGATTCCTTCAATCCTTCAGGCTATTCGGTGCTTTGTCGAATGTCTGTAAGGGTTCCGATGCTGCATTTATTGGCTGACCGTTGTCGGAATTCTGAACTTGAAGTCGATTCCTGATTTTCTGACCTTTAGCTCGTGCTTGTTGGTTCAACATAGAACTGACCATCGATTGTTGGCTTTGAGTCCATGTATGCGACGCGTTGTCTGGTGTAGTATTGTTGAGTTTTTCTTAAGAATATTTTTAGAAAAATATTCTCCAGGAACTTCTCAACCAAAAAATAGGGAACAGTTTATACTCATATACCTTATTGGAGTATCTTTCGTGCCCGAATAAGCTGAACCGGCCTGATAATGAGCCAAAAAAGGCAGTAATTAGGCTCAAAAAATCTTCTGCCCCTTTTGAATGTGTGGGAGAGGAAAGAATAAGCAAAGGACTGAACCCTCGGTCGATTTGAAGTCGTTTCGATGCTCG
>NC_033801.1:85152178-85169404 GCF_001876935.1 Asparagus officinalis | reverse complement strand
CCCCCTGCATCTTCATCAGGGTGACTAGTTGAAACCATGTTCACAGTCAAACCTTTAAAGAAAGGTCCGCAAAGAGTTAATTGGCGGGTTGAGAGGTTGATCAATCGGTTTCTGAGATAAAAAAGACAAAGAAAGAAAATTTGACTTGTATTCTCTCAAAATCGATTACAATTTGTCCCCAGCGGAGTCGCCATCTTTTGTTTGTTGGAAATTTGATGTAAAAAGACAAAGAAAGAAAATTTGACTTGTATTCTCTCAAAATCGATTACAATTTGGATTCCGATTACAAAAGAGAAGAGAATGGATTTGATTCTCCCCTTTGTTTAAAACTGGGTTCTTCAAGGTAGCGATGGAGTGCCTCCTTCGATTGATCTCGTCGAACTTGCTCTCCGTTGACGATCCGACCGTCCTTCTTCACTGGAACAATTGAAGTGCTTGATGACTTCGGTTTAGAACTCTTAACGAGTGTAAAGAACTCTGAACGAGTTAAGAACTCTGATAAGAGTTGTTGAAAACCGAATGCCTGGTTTGATGTGATTAACTTGCGTTACAAGCTAATTAAAAACTCTTAACGAGTTTAAGAACTCAGAATGAGTTAAAACTCTAAAACAGAGTTGTTGGAACCGAAAATTCGGTTAATTGCCAAGTGGATGATACCTTTGATGAAAGGATCCTTCGGGATTTGATTAACTGATCGTTGATCAGTTCCTTGATCTCCCGAAGATCTCTTCCTTCCGATTACTCAACTGCCGAGATTTGTTGACCTTGGGTGGTTTTGATACCAGCTCCCCTCAACTCTTTGCGGTTTTGATCTCAGAAAACCGATTGATCAACCTATCAACCCGCCAACCCCTTACTCAGTTGAGTAAGTTGGTTATTTATAGGGTGATGTGGAGTGTAACCAACCCCTATTTCCGCTCCTTTGTGGGCGAGAATCCCTCAGAACGTGGGATAACGGTTTTGAGGCCGTTCGACTTGCGTTTGAACAAGTCAAAACGCCTCAGTTGGCGTTATGGGCTTTAACTCTGCGTCCAAGGCTTGAGATGCAGAGTTAAATCTCTGTTAGAGATTTGAGACGCACAGGCCGTGTGCGTTGAAGCTCAACTCTGCGTCCAGAGTTTGGGACACGTAGTTGAACCTATTGAAGAACGCACGTTATGTGTGCGTTTGGTGCTTGAACTCTGCGTTGCAGAGTTAGACATTCGCTGGAGAACGCACAAGTTGTGTGCGTTTCGAATTTGAGAAACGCAGAATTAAACTTCTACGTTTGATAGAGGTTGTTGACTTGTAACATCGTCTGCCATGACATTGCAAAGGCCATTGTTTATTGGTCTTTGCCTGTTATAAGATATGAGAGTCGTCAGATTGTAACTCTCACCAACGATCGTGAAGGCCACTGAATAGGGTTTTCATCAGCTGTCGGAAGTGTCGTCAAATTGTAACTCTTCTCGATCTGTGTGAAAAGTCTCCTATTTGCCCTTTCCGACTGTCGACCCGAAAGCTATTTGATTGTAGCTTTCGTTGTGAGAGCTTGACGGGAATCAACATCCATAGTGTTTTGAAGATGGATATTTGCCCACAGCTCTCTACCAAGCGACTCACCAACTAAGTCCAACCTTTTATTTCTGAAATCATTACACTGCTCATCAGCATCTCTAATAGTTGCTAATATAATATTAGTCATGCTGTTGTCGCAGCCATCAAGATCAATCATCTCAGAGATGAGGCCTTGTTTATAGCGGTTGCAGAGTTGCGGATGCAGTGATTAGAAAGTCGTCTGATTGTAACTTCCATTATCAGGGCTTGATAGGGATTAGCTATCCATTGTGATTTTTAGACAGCCTACAGCTTTATATTTATTTGTTTGATTATTATCATATTAAAGCTAGTTTTATATTTAGTTTAGATTTGATTAATCTCATTGTTACACATGTTGGCCTTCTTGTTTTGATGATGTTTAACAAACAATTTATAACTAATGTTGTTTGTCTAGTGTTTGTGTTTTCGTATTTATTATAGACAAACAACGTAGTTGGAGGTTGGATGGATTGCATTTCAACGATGATATCCAAAGGAGGTTGGCGGAATGTCGGGTTGAAGCCTATACAATTCAAGCTAAAGATCAAGTTCAAGCTTCATCCGCAAGTGTAGCAAGTTGAGCTCAATGAAGATCAAGATCAAGCTTGGGTAACTTTAGTTTAAGTGTTATATTATGTGTGTTAGATACTCTAAGCTCAATATAATATACACACACATTTTATTGGTTTCTTCATATATATACATATATGTTTTTGGTTTAATAATTTTTGAGTTTATATATGAAATAAATGAATAGAATTGGAAAATACTATTTTGTTTCATGTTTATATGCCTATATATGATTTCACCTTTAACAAGCTTATATTTAATGAAATCATATTTAGTGTTTTGAAAATATTGCATAGAATATGCATACTTGGTAAAATATTGTATTCTTAGTTTTTGGACTCAACAATAATCATATACATATTTTATTAAGTCTATACAATCATTGTGCAAAGCTTCAAAACATGGTTTAACCAAAATATCAAATTTCACATGTTTACATTTTCGTGTTTTGAACTATTTTTGCAAAATGATGATTTTTCACAAATGGGAAATGCAATTTGGAAAATTCTTTTTGTAACATGTTCATTTATATGTTTATATACATTTCCCAAAGTTTCATAATTTTCAGAAGTCAAATGAATATTTTACAAATTATTTAAATATGTCAAAAACCTGTTTTTATTTATATCAGTTTTCGGTCGACCGATGAAATTTTCCGGTCGACCGATGAAATTTCTGGTCGACCGACAGTAACTTTTTCTGCTTCCAACGGCTCTTTTTATTACCGTTGCTTTGGGCTATTTTTTGTCTTTTTGTTTGGGTTTTTGGCTGAGTTTTAAGAGGGTATAAATACCCCATTGCCTTCAGCTCTCCAACTAACCAATGAGAGTTTTAAAACAAGTTTAAGAAAGTTTTAACAAGGGTTTATGTTTGGTTTAAGTTTGTTTAAAAAGCTTTTAAGCATTTGAGAGTTTGTTTTTTGAGAAATCAATTTCACAAGAGCTTGAGGAGATCATCTATTGGTGTTTGGGCATCCAACTATTCTCCCTCTACCTCTTGATCTATTGAGAAGTTTTCTAAACTCTATTTCTAGCTCTTTTATATATTTGATTATCATTGTTATTAAGCTAGAACTACATTGAGTTTAGTTTTGATTTATATCTCTTTGTTCACACACAACCTTTTGAGCTTATTGTATTTACATTCATAGTATAATTTTAGGTTGTGGGTTTATGACTAGGAGTTGTGCTTAATTGAGTTCTCACCTTGTTTAGAGAACAATAAATTGATTTATATTGTGCTTATTGTGAGATTCACTTTGTAATATACTTGTACACCGAGAGGAGTGTGTGGTGAGAGTTGGGGATCGTCCCAAGAGGAGTGGCGTCAGTTGACGTGCCTAGAGAGAGGTTGTAACCGAGCACTTGAGGGAGACACGACTAGGTCCAACACTTAGTGGGTGTAGAGTGTGATTACAAGAGTGTGAGTTGTAGAGTTTTCGGTTAGCTAGAAAACCGAGTGTGTAGAAGAAGTTCCGGCTTCCAAACCGGATTGTGTTAGTGGATTTCTCCCCGGGAGTGGGGAGCGGAGACGTAGGACGGAAGGTCCGAACTCCGTGATCATATTGCTTGTTTGAGTGTGCTTTGGCGTTCATTCATATTTATGTTCATATCTTATATCGCCATTGTCATTAGCTCATTATCTATATCATCCACTATCTTGTTTACATTGTTTACCCTTGTGTTCATATATCCTTGCATATATANATATATTTTTATCATATAGGATATATATCTTGTTGTTTATATTGCTTATCCTAGCTAATATATATTGTTGTATTTCATACTTGCTAGGATAACTTATTAATTAGTTTTAATTGGCATTTAATCGGATTAGATTAGCATAAGACCCTAATCACCCTCTAGGATCTAACAACACACACCCACTTGAGCTTATTGTATTTGCATTCATAATATATTTGGGTTTGTGAGAGATAGTAACATTGAGTTGAGCCTAATTGAGTTCTCACATTGTTTAGAGAACAATCATTTGTTGTGCTTAATTTCTAAAGTTCACTTTGTAATACACTTGTACACCGAGAGGAGTGTGTGGTGAGGACGGAGTCGATACCGAGAGGAGTGGCGTCGGTGGCCTAGTGAGAGGTGATAATTTCGATCACTTGAGGGAGTCGATACATAAGGACCAACACTTGAGGTTGTAGCTTGTGTATGTACTTTGTGAGGATTTATGAGAGTTATCGGTTGACTTGATAACCGAGTGTGTAGAGTTTTCGGTTAGCTAGAAAACCGAGTGCGTAGAGAAGTTTCGGCTTCCAAACCAGGTTTTATAGTGGATTCTCCCCGGGAGTGGGGAGCGGAGACGTAGGACGGAAGGTCCGAACTCCGTGATCATTTCCTTGTGTTTGAGTTTGGCATTGGCCCATTTATTCTTGCATATTGTTATATCGCCATTTTTACTTGTTAATTTTGTTTACCCTTGTTTATAATATATATCCTTGCACATATCTTGTAGCATATCATACTTGCTAGGATATATTTGTTAGTAAGTTTTAATTGGCTTTTAAATTGGATTAGATTAGCATAAACCCTATATATTCACCCCCCCTCTAGAGTTCTTTCATAGCGACCTTAGGATCTAACAATTGGTATCAGAGCTTAGTGCTCTTTGATTTAAGGACTAATCGCCTTGAGTTAAAGATCCAAGTTATCTTATTTTTGTGCTAATCTAGTTTTTTTATTTTATTGTTATCTTGCTTGCTCATATATACATTATGGATATGCACGGTGCACCTTGTTTAGATTATGCCATCAATATTGCTCCTAGATTAGATAATTTCCCCTATGCCCAATGGTGTGTTAGATCTAGATTAGATAATTTCCCCTATGCCCAATGGTGTGTTAGATTTAAACTTTTTGTTCGATCTAGACACTTTGATTTATGGGAATGCCCAATGGTGTGTTAGATTTAAACTTTTTGTTCGATCTAGACACTTTGATTTATGGGAAATTATAGATAATGCTTATATTGTGCCCACTTCGGAGAAATTCAAGTGGAATAAAAATGATCATTGTATGTTTACCATGAATAAGCTTTTATTAGAATTTTTACATAATGCGTTCGATTCATCTATGTCTAACAAGCTTGATTCTTTTGATAGTGCTTACACATTATGGAAACTTATAGAAGCACATTAAGGGAATTTGGAGGTAATCCGACAAGCTTTGGAGGATTCCGCTTCTAGTTCATGTGGAGCTTCATTTTCATGCACACGACCACTAGGCGATAACCCTAGTGTGGTAAGCGAGTCCGAATTTGAATATGATTTATCTTTTGATGAACTCGCTCGTGCTAGTGAAAAATTATTGCATACCTATAACGAATTGCATAAAAAATTTATTGATTTACAAAGCAAGCATGAAGGTTTAAAATCCGATCATGAGAAGTTAGCTTCCAAATTTGATATCATTTCTCAAGAGAATGATGCTCTTAAAGAAAATAATGATATGCTAAATTTGGAAAATAATAAATTAAAATTAGATATTGCTAACTTGACTCATGACAAAAATAATACCATGTTAGAAGTAAAGAACATAAAAAATAATATTGCTTCTTTCATAAATAACTATTTATATTCTACTTCTAAAAAAAATACATTTCATCTTTAGATTCAACTTTGAAAATATGTTTTGATAATCATAAGAGGCTTATGGATATGTGTGCCAAGTCTAAGTCATCATCCACTCATTATGCACATATATATAGCAAAGTTTACAAATACTCTTTTGCTATGATGCACATAAACATAAGAATGCTAATACTCCTTGTGCATCTCATGTAGCTTCTTCATCTTATACACTTACACATTCACATGCTCATTCTCACAAAGTTCATCATAAGCATGCTAGTGTGTTCAAGTGTGATCTTTGTGGTCGTTTTGGTCATTTGGCCGAATATTTTTTTTATTTGAAAAGAAAATCACGTTTGCCAAATTGTTTCCAGTAGACCACATATTTTTAAATGTGATATTTGTGGTAGATTTGGTCATTTGGCAAAATTTTGTTATGATTTGAAAAAATGTTCAAACTTGCCAAATTTCCCAAGTAAACCACCTTTGTTTGATAATGTTTCTCATTTGCAAAATAATTTTAAAAGACAATCTTTGTTTGCAAATGGTTCCCATGTACGAGCATATAGTCCACAAAAATAAATGAGTTTATTTCATTGTACAAATTGTAATCGGAATGGTCATTTGAGCAATTATTGTTATGACCGGGTTAGTACACAAAATGTGCCTAAGAGGGTTCATAACCCTAGGGTTTTGAGCTTTATTGATAGGGTCATGTCCCTAAATCTCTTGGTACTAAGAATTCTTGGGTACCAAAACAAATTTGATTTTAAACCAAGAATTTTAGTGTTTTTCTTTTTCCTTTTCTTGGTTTTGAAAAATGTGTTTTAAAAACTTTGAATATGAAAACAATTTTTACTTTTATTAATTCTTTCATTTTCACGATTATTGGTTTTTTTTATGAGAGGATTATATTTATGTAACCCCCTCCCCCGGGTTTATTGGGTGTTAATTCTCAAATCATGTTTACCGGGTGCTAGAATATTTATGAGGGTTGGAACAAGCTTAAGAGCTTGATGTATTGTTGCCTCTCTTGCATTTTGTCAAAAATTTTGTTTTGATTTGTTTCTTTGAATTCATTATATTTTACTTATATGATGATACTTATGTGTTTGTGTTTATCAATCATCTATTCGTATTTTATAATGTATTCTATGAGTGGTTTGATCAAGTTATACAAAGAAAATTTTCTTTTTTGATCAAACATTGTTATTGGATTTAAATCTTGATTTATGATTTCATTTGAGTGGTTTGTTTTTATTTGAAAACTCTTTTTTTTCATGATCCTTATGTTTTCCCTTCTTTTGATTTCATAAATCTATTTTTCTAAACTATGTCTTTATAGTTGTGTAAATGCGACACTTCTTTCATAAATATACATTTTTATGTGTTTTTATTGTCTTTTTGTATGTGAGTAATATTTAGCATATTTTTTCATCTATGTTTGCTCACATGTTTTGCCATGATCTTTATTGCATACACTCCATATGGCATTTTGATAGGGGGAGCAATCCCCATATATATATTTTTATACTCACCGATGCATATTGATTGGGAGAGCTTTCGCTCTCTTCATTCTTGGTGTTTTTCCATTTTGATGTTGCCAAAGGGGGAGAAATATTGTGAGTATAGCCTTTCCTTATTTATATACATGTGAATTATAATTTATATGTTCATTTTTCTTCGTGCATATATCCTTTTTATAAATTATTTGTCATCATCAAAAAAGGGGAGATTGTTGGCCTTCTTGTTTTGATGATGATTTACAAACAATTTACTTCTAATGTTGTTTGTCTAGTGTTTGTGTTTTTGTATAAATTATAGACAAACAACAAATTGGAGTATGGATGGATTGCACCATAATGATCATATCAAATGGAGGTTGGCGAAATAGTGGTTGAAGCCTAGATATTCAAGTTGAAGATCCAAGTTCAAGCTTCATCTGCAATGTATACCAAGTCAAGCTTATTGAAGATCAATATCAAGATTGGGTAACATTAGTTTAGGTTTATATTATGTGTGTTGGTACTTTAAGCTCAATCATATATACACACACTATGTATACATACATGTTTTTGTTTCCAAGTTTATATAAATATGAAATTACATCTTTCATATTTATTGTTTTGGTTTTTTAAGTTTAAATATGAAATAATTGAATATAATTAGAAAATACATTTTTGTTTCATGTTTTTATGCTTACATATGATTTCATCAATATTAATTTTATTTAGTTCAATAAAATCATGTTTATTATTTTAAAAGTTTGCAAAACAAGTATTTTTGTGAAAATATTGTTTTCTTGGTATATGGACTTAACAATAATGATATACATCTTTTATTAAGTTTATATATTCATTTTGTAAAGTTTCAAAACATGGTTAAGCTAAAATATCAAAACTCATTGTTTACATTTTCATGTTTTGAACTATTTTGTAAAATAATGATATTTTACATTTAGGAGGTCCTTTTAGAAAACCAGTTTTTGTAGCATGTGCATTATCATATCTACAATCATTTTTTAAAGTTTTACATTTTTTAAATTTATTTGATATTTTTAAACCCCGTTTAAAGTTGAGTTTTTCTGTGCACTTCAGGTCTGTACATGTTTAGTCGACTCATGAGTCGACTCATAAGTAGACTCACGAAGTGCAGTGCAGTTATGCTTTTTCTTCTACTGAGTCGACTCATATAAGCCGACTCATTAGTCGACTCATAAGTTGACTCATGAGTCGACTTATAAGTCGACTTATGAAAGAGCCGTTGCACAGTAACGACTAGTTTCCAGCAGTGTTTTCTGGGGGCTTTTTTGTCTTTTCAGTTGGGTTTTGGCTGAGGTTTTGGGTGGCTATATATACCCCATTGCTCTCATCCTTCATATCAATCCAAGAGAATGTTTTAACAAAGTTTTAACAAGGGTTTAAGTTTTGTTTAGTATTTGTTTAAAAAACTTTTAAGCAATTGAGGGTTTGAGTTTGTGAATTCAATTCCACAAAAGCTTGAGGAGATCATCTATTGGAGTTTGAGCAATCAACTATTCTCCCTTCATCTTTTGTCATCTATTGAGATGTTTTCTAAACTCTTTTCTAGCTTTATATTTATTTGTTTGATTATCATCATATTAAAGCTAGTTTTATATTAAGTTTAGATTTGATTAATCTCATTATTACACACACCCACTTGAGCTTATTGTATTTGCATTTGTAACATATTTGGGGTTGTGAGAGATAGTAACATTGAGTTGAGCCTAATTGAGTTCTCACATTGTTTAGAGGACAATCATTTGTTGTGCTTAATTTGTGAAGTTTACTTTGTAATACACTTGTACACCAAGAGGAGGATGTGGTGAGGACGGAGTCGATACCGAGAGGAGTGGCGTCGGTGGCCTAGTGAGAGGTGATAATCCCGAGTACTTGAGGGAGTTGATACGTGAGGACCAACACTTGAGGTTGTAGCTTGTGTATGTACTTTGTGAGGATTTGTGAGAGTTGTCGGTTGACTTGATAACCGAGTGTGTAGAGTTTTTGGTTAGCTAGAAAACCGAGTGTGTAGAAAAGTTCCGGCTTTCAAACCTGGTTGTGTCGTGGATTCTCCCTGGGAGTGAGGAGCGGAGACATAGGACGGAAGGTCCGAACTCCGTGATCATTTCCTTGTGTTTGAGTTTACCATTGGCGCATTTATTCTTGCATATTGTTATATGACCATTGTTACATATTAATTTTGTTTACCCTTGTTTATATTATATATCCTTGCACATATCTTGTAGCATATCATACTTGCTAGGATATATTTGTTAGTAAGTTTTAATTGGCTTTTAAATCGTATTAGATTAGCATAAACCCTATTCACCCCCCTCTCTAGGGTTCTTTCATAGCGACCTTAGGGTCTAACACTATGTAGAGAACCTCTACAATTTTATCAGTCATATCTCTTACGAGCCCCTGATAGTTTTTTCCATTTCTTTGCTTACATTCTAGTGAGAAAACTGAAATTAAAAATTTAAAGCTTATTTTATTTAGTAATCCAGCTTTCATTTTCATTTTATCTTTCCTTGTAAGCAAATGTTGAGAATCTATTTTCTTTTCCTTTCTGTCACTTTGGCTCAAATCAAACAGACATTGAGGGATCATGATTAGTATGATGTGATTGTAACATAACAACTGTTGCATGGATAAAGGATAATAAGCAACATCTATTTCAAAAATTAACCATGAATCTAATGTTTGTATATGTACATTTTTAATGTGAAAAATGTATTATCAAATTGGCTGCAGTTAGTGTTGCGATTATTTTTATAAAGAAAAATACAAATTATTCTCTTTCTCACTAACTTGTTGCCAACAAAATGTTGGAAATAGAAATTAGAGTACAATATTTGCTACAATTCGATTTCCTGTAAATCAAACAACAAATGGTTAAAAGCAGCAACATGTATCATATTTGAGATTATTTACATGAACCTAAATCTCTTACATATGGCAAATAATGTTTATCATCAATTCTACAAGAGAACTCTTGTTGGTGTTTAGGATAAACTACTTGTTAAGCACTGAATTCTGTACTAAAAGTCTAAATCTCTTTTGGAAATTGCGTAAATATATAAAATGTATCCTCACACATATGGCTACTTACCAATATTAAATAGATGTTAAATGTCTTTTTAACTAAGGCTAGGTTTGCAGATAACCTCAATGTACTATGGTCATATATATGGTTAAATACTAGTTTTAGACCCGTGCTATGCGTGGACTTATTTATTGTTGAAATTAATTTGTTTTGTAAAATAGATAAATGTTACAAAGTTTATATGTCATGTACCAAAAAAATATAAATTTATATTAAAAATAAAATAGATAATTATACATAACTTTCAACAAAAGCAAATAATATAGAACTTGTCATCTGTTGCGGTAATATTATTAGTCAATGAACATCTATTAAAAATGAAGTCTATCAATATGATCTCATTAAAAACCAAAAGTTTTTTTTTAAGTGAAAAGCAAGGCAAGACAACCTACTCATTATGGACAAAGATGAGATGCAAAAATGATAAAAAGTAGCACACCCAAATTCCATTTGATGCATGCCAAATAACATAGAGTATGCTATCACAGAATGAGGAGAAAGAAGAGTTTGGACTTCTTATATACAAGGTAGAGTTTATAGAAGAGTAGACGTAGTTTAAGATTTGACACAAAACACTATCAGAGCTGCCCACAATCTAGTTTGAGGCAACCTAAACGGAAAATTTTCCGTCTAGGTTAATCCGTCTAGGTTGCCTCAAACTAGATGGAAATTTCCATCTATGTTGGCAATCTATACGGAATGAGCATTCTACACGAAAAATTTTCATGTAGGGTGGTGGGGCCTACAGGGAAAAAATCCTAGCCCCGTTGTAAACCCCACCACGCCTAAAACTCATTTTTCTCATTACCTCTCTCTCTCTCCTCTCTCTCTCTCTCACCCTCAAAAAATGCCTACTACTTTCCTTTTTCCTCCACTGCCCGTCATGTTATCACCGCTAGAATAAGCACCGAAACCCTAACGGTTTCTATTTACAACTACAAAATCCCCGATAGAATCAACACCGAAACCAACTGCAATATCAAAATTGAAATGGAGAAAGACGGAGATAAAGTGTCGAAGCTACGGTCGTAGTTCATGGATTCCGTCCTCAGTCGCCTGCGACATCTCCTAGGTCTAATTCACGCTCAATTTCAATGATTTCAGTTGAAAGTTTGAATTTTTAGCTCATTTGATTAGATTTTGTTGGATTATATTGTTTTAGTTCCTCTTTAGGTCGAGACTGGGGAGCAAGTGAAGGATCCGCTTTTTCAACCAATCTGTTTTCCCCTAAGAAAACCCTAGACAAAAAATCGATGGACCTTGTACTTCTTTATTCATTGCCAGGTCTAGTGATATCCTACGACACCTTTCACATATTTTGCCAAAAAAACTAAATAGCCCTCAATCCAAAGTGAATTACATTTTGAAAAGGTTTCACTTTCACTAGTTTTTTTAAATGGGGTTTTGCTAATTAGAAAATTGATGGGTGTTACATTAGTACATTATTAGGGGTATTAACTATTCTCAAGCTTTTCGAAAAACTAAATGAAAGGTGAACGAGAATTTGAGATATATTCTATTTTCTTAGTGTTGATGTTAAATAATCAAACGATCATTATAGTGGGGGTGAGGTTGGTTAGGGGCCACTCACTTCCTTGAATATCTGGTTTTGAGTTGAGTAGCTTCTTCAGCCTGCACAAATAGCAACTTGTGAGAGGACGATGACTAGTTCCCCGTAGTTCCTCAGACGATCAAGTCAGTTGATAAATTTGAGTGGCAAAATGAAGAACTATGTGAGTTCTTTAGTGTAGTGCAGTAGAATTATCAAATATTGCTGGGAAAATGGCTTGGAAAAATCCCCCTCCTCATGTTGAGAATAATACGTCTATTTATAGTGGTGCTGAAAGGGTAGAATGATCATTTCGGGTGAGCACAGGATGGCAGCAAACGAGTATGCATGGCGGCCACATTAGCACCTACTTTATAGGTGTCGATCAACGAGTGGAGGAAACTTCACCTTGCATTTAATGCGAGGTGATGGGGGCCTGGTAATGCCGACATGGCCCGATGTGTCATCAAGGTATCGAGGCTAGAGAAATGATGGCGCCTGCCAAGCATTTAATGTGATGCTAACGTGCTATCAATGAGAGAGGCTCGAGGTTGAAGTCGTCCTTTAGCTTGGTCAAGAAGTAACATCTCTCGAGTTGACCTTGTAAGGTGTCGAACAACTAGTTCAGTGGGCTCATAACGAGTCGTCTTCGACAAGAGTGCTAACAAGTATCACCATTTGAGTCGATTTAAGGAGATGTTAACTCGGCGGGTTGGCTAAGTCAAGATTCTTGGTTGTCTTGACCATCAATTTAGTTTGAACGATGCATGTAGGGGGACACCTATCCGTTGCTAGCAAAGGGCCATACTTTGGAGACTAAAAATACCATAATAGTTGGTCTCTTTCACTTAGAGTCTGCTTAGGCCGGGTCCGAGTGAAATAAAAACGGTTTTGGACGAACGTGGGTGTGCATTAGATGAGTGAACTGAAAAGTCATTTCAGATTTTACATGGCTAACGACACCACACATTCTTTTTCATTACCAAAGCTCCACTTTTCATAACTGATTGCGGGTTGATCGAAGTAAGTGGGTTGCGCCTTAATCCTTGAGGTGTCGCTTCGGATTCTAAGAATTAATCTTAGTCGTTGGACAAAGCTTGATCCGATCGTTCAGATTCCGACAGCTATGGATCTACCTGCTTATATATTTTGAAATTTCCTTCTGAGAACTCTATCTTTTCCGCATATCTTTTTTTGGTGATTATTCCTCCATTTTATGAGGGCATCAGATCGCGTAGACCAACGAGCTCTTCTGGCAAAATTCCGCTCTATGGTGACCCAAGACAAGATGAGAACGCTCCACTGGAGGTTTGATATCCCCCTAGAGTATGAGCTGATGGCTCTGACGAGGTCAGAGACTGTTTATGATCATGAGCCAAATCGAGCTCCGCTCTACTTTAAGCATTTGGAATTTGGCCAGTGGCTTCCCCTGCACCCTTTTCTTCAATAAGTTTTCACGGTGGTAGGGGTATCGCCGGCCTAGATGAAGTCGAATGCCATTGTAACCTTGATAGGGTTCGTGATTACTTCCCGTTGGTTGGAAATAAAGTCATCCCTATGAGTCTTGGACCGCCTGATGAGCATTAAAGTGAACCAGACTGAGCCCCATTTCCATTTCCAGATGGTGAGAAAGTACAAGCTCATCACCAGCCTTCTTGACTCAAACAAGGACTGGAAGGAGAAGTTCATCTGTGTCGTGAGGGATGATTTGGAATTGGGCTGCTCGAACTGGCCTGAGATAAGGAGGGAAACGCTCATGGAGGGTGACATGCTCGACATCGGGAGGGGTGCACTAGATCAGATCAAGTCGCATGTGAAATTACCCTAGAGGGGGGTGAATAGGGTATTTTCTAATCTAATCTGATTACAATGCCAAATTAAAATTTATTAACCAATATCCTAAGCAAATATGATATTCAACAAGTTATTTGCAAGGATATGTAATTAAACAAAGGGGATATAAACAATGAGTATAAGATATAAGCAATAAGAGCCAAATAAAAGAGTATGCTAAAAACAAATACAAATACACAATATGATCATGGAGTTCGATCACCCTTGACCTATGCCTCCGCTCCTCACCCTCGAGGAGAATCTCCACTATCAACTCAAATAACTATACAATCGGTTTTTATCACTCACCAATAAACATTTACGACACTCACTATGTAATCACACAATACTCTCTCTAAGTGTTGGCCTCTCATGTGTCGCCTTCCTCAAGTGCTCGGATTTACAACCTCTTCCTAAGCTTTATAACTGATGCCACTCCTCTTGGAATCAACCACGTCTCTCACCAATCACTCCTCTCAGTGTACTTGTGTATTACAATATGATCTCAACAACAAAGCTCAAATAACAAATATATATGTTCTCTAACAAGATTAGAACTCAATTAAGCTCACACTCAATTTATCACTCACCACAACCCGATTATATAAAATATGAAATACTAAAAGCTCAATGGGAGGTATGTGTATGATCAATGAGCAATAATCAAACTAAACTTAATATAAGATCTAGCTTAATGAAAAAGATAATCAATAACAAATATAAGTCTAAGCTAGAAATTAAGTTTAGTAAAACTTCTCTGAAAACAAGAGTGAGAGAGATTGAGATTGAAGCCCAAACACGAAATAGATGATCTCTTCCTCTTGTGAAAAGTTATTCACATAAACTCTTGTAAAAATACACTTTAAACACACTTAAACCTTTGTAAACTTGTTTTAAAACTTTTCTTAGATAGTTTAGAAGTTAATAGTGTACGGGTTACATATAGGTTTATAAAACAAAGCCCAAAAGCCAAGAAAATCCAAGCAAAAGACAAAAAACCCAAAAAAATCAGGAAGCTGGAAAACTAGCCGTTATAGTGACATTGGTCGACTGATACTATTCATTAATCGACTGATGAGCTGATCGTTACAGGCCGCTCATCCGTCATCGGTTGAATGATGAACTCATCAGTCGACTGATAACCTTCATCTGTTGACTGGTGGTTCATTAGTTGACTAAGCAGAAACTTTTTGCTTTTTCAGCCACTTTCATTGGTCGACTGATAATTTCATCAGTCGACTGATAACATGCATATCGTATATTATGAACAATAAATTTAAACTTTGAACCCTCTTTAAAAAATATCAAATAAATTCCAAAAAATGTAAAATTTAGGAAAATATTTATAAACATGAAAATGATCATGTTATAAAAGAAAATTATAAAATATCATTTCCCGTTTACGAAAACTCTTTGTTTCTTAAAGACTCACAAATACATGTTTATATAAAACTCTTGATGTTTTAAATTTGACTTAAACCAAGTTATGAAACCTTTTTATATTTATCTATAGACTTAATAAAAGATGTATATATGGATAATTTTGTCCATAAACCAATAACATAATATTTTCATAAAAATAACCAAATTGTGATAAAACAAAGATTGTGTGTGTGCATAATATTGAGCTTAAAGTATTTACACACAATATATAAATCCTAAACTAATATACCTAAGTAGTTGCATATGAAGCTTGTTCTTGAATCTTTGACTTGATTTGTATTGGCTTCATTTCAGATATCATCGACCTGAATATATGATAAACCCAAAATCTGGAAATACACAGTTATAAATTATTTGTTAATCATAAAAACTAGATTAGAGAGTTAGCTCATAAACATGAGTCCTAACAATCTCCCCTTTTTTGATGATGACAAATAATTTCTTAATAAATATATAAAACCAATAAAATAATAATGAAATCATAATATACTCACTTTTTCTCCCCCTTTGGCAACATCAAAATGGGAAAAATAATAGAAAGAGAGCTAAAACTCCCCCTACCTATATGCATGGGTGAGTATAAACATAAATAGGGATGACTCCCCTTATCAAGATGCCACATGCAAAGATGATTATGGCAAAATAATTAAAAGAAAATCTACAAGCACCTGTTGATTTGCCTCACAAGAGATATATATGCTTGACAGCTATGTGAGCAAGCATAAAACACTAACCACACAAATATAAGACATAAATGAGATGAACCATAAGCTAAAATACATAAAATAAGTGTTGACAATGATATCATACATTGTTCACACCAAAATAAACCAAAAACTATATAGTTCAAACAAAGACTACAAACCATAAGAGAATCATGAACTATGGTTTTAAAATTCCAAAGATAAATCATTTTTAATTTTTTTTTCAACAATGTAAATGTATATATATTTGAAAATACTTTCTTTTAAAGAGAAAAATATGAGTGGTTTTAAAAATCTTATCAATTTATATTGTTATAAAAATACGAAACCCAAATATCCAAAAACACAAAATAAATACAATCAATTTTGTTTTGGCACCCAAACATTTTTGGCGATGGCATGTTTAGAGACATGACCCTAATCATTAAAGCTCAATACCCTTAGGTTATGATCCCATTTGGGCGCACTTAGTGTACATATCCAATCATAGCAATATTCACGTAAATAACTCTTGCTATTGCAATAAGTGAAATGAAATGCACTCATTTGTTTTTGTTGACCATGAGATTGTGCACGAGAAATATTTTTAAATGATTGTGGTATTTTTGGAACATTTTACAATTTTGAAATATTTAGTAAATTAGAGAAAAATTTTGATAAATGATCAACTCTACCACAATGATCACATTTAAACACACATGGTCTTTTAGAAGCATTTGGCAAATACAAAACCTTTTGTAAGTCAAAACAAAATTTTGCCAAATTGCCAAATTTATCACCATAATCACACTTAAACACATGAGCATGCTTATAATGAACAATAGGTGCATGGGTATGTGCGCGCGATGATAAAGAAACTTGATGAGATGCACAACGGGTAATAACATTGGACCTAGTTGTATAGGCACTATCAAAACAAGCAAGTTTGTTAGAAATACATGTATCAAAAGCTTTAAGCAAGAATTCTAATAATAGCTTGTTCAAAACAAACAGTCTCTTATCATTTGTGCTCTATTTAGATTTATCTAATTTGGGCACAACATATGCCCTATCAATATCTTCCCATAATTCGATAAGTTTAGATTTAATAAATATTTTAAATCTAAATATCCATTGAACGTAAGGAAAATTATTGAATAAAGGAGCAACATTAATATCATAGCCTAATCTAGGTGCACCATGCATGTCCATAATTATGATGCAAGCAAGAAAAATATCAAAACTAGATTAGCAAGTATATGAAGCGATGATCTTTGACTCTAGTTGGTTAAGCTACAAATCAAAGAGCGCTAAGCTCTGATACCAAATGAAATTACCCTAGAGAGGGGGGGGGGGAG
>NC_033801.1:85148412-85152168 GCF_001876935.1 Asparagus officinalis | reverse complement strand
GCTAGGGCAAATATAGTATGTTGCACCCGAATCCAACATTCACTCCGTAGAGTCGGCATAACAAACTGATGGTAATGCTGGGCATGAGTAGCCCGAAGAATCTGAATCTGAATTATCACCACTAGCTTTCGCAACATTTATCTCTGAAGCCTGTACGGCTTTCCCATTATTCTTCCCGGCTCTATCTCTCAACTTTGGGTATTCATTCTTACAATATCCATCCTCTTTGCAAAAAACATATTTATTCCTACCAACACTCTTATGGCCATATCTATGCTTCGATTTTGAGCGATTAAACAGACGGTGGTTTGGACTACGGCCTCTCACTATCAATGCATCTCTCGATGCCTTCTCGGAGGGTTCACTATCACTCTTCCTCAACTCTTAGTTCATCAATGCTGAGGTCACATCCTTATAGCTGACAGTGGTTCTACCATTGATCATCGTAAGGATAAATGTACCAAAATCAACATCTGGCAATAAACATAGCAACAACATCGCCTTATCTTCTTCCTCTACCATGATATCCACATTGGCCATATCCGAGTAATTTTATAAAATTATTGACATGTTCTCTAATGGAAACTCCCCTCTTTATTTTGAATTGGTAAAACATTTTCTTCAAATGAAGCCGATTCTCAATGCTCTTCGTTAAATACTTCTTATTGAGTGTTCCCCACAATCGCTTTGTCAACATAAAGTGGACAGAATAGACATGCTATCGACTTACTTGCGACTTCCGCCAGTCAAAATTTCACTTGGCTAAAATAGGTCATCTTCAAGTGTCACACTTGGGGTTCTAATATATCGATTAAAGGCAACCTATACCAAAAAAAAGAAAGGAAAAATGTTGATTTAACTTCCTAAATAAAATGTTATGCATGTTAGTTGTCAGAAACTGTACATTAGCAAGATAATAATATGGTGTTACATGAAAATTTTAACAAAAAAAATGCATATGCTGCTTGAAACTAGAAAGAGATTAATCATTTTCAAATCTTAATCCTATGCCTTGAATGGCTAAGGATGAAGGAGAAATTTTAGCATTAAGCCTAAGAGAAACTTCTCGACAACTTACCATGCTAAGGGAAAAGCATGGCTAGTCCAACTCAAACGGTAGTTGATAAAGACACATCAAGTTCGTTGATAACTGAGTGTCGTTGCAGAATTTTTCACTCTCCGGTTCCTTGCAAAACGGACTGTCAATATACCATAGGCATTAACAATCCGGAGGAATCTAGGGATGCGGTGGACATCCACCATAGGCCATCACTTTCCTTACCACTAGTACAAAATAAGACAGTCCAAACGGTTGGAACCGTTTGGAAAAACACAGTCCCAAACGATTACAACTGTTTGGGCTGACAAAAGAACCGTTTGGGCTGAAGCTGTTGGGAAAAAGTCTACCCCAACGATCACCCAAACGGTTGTAACCGTTTGGGATTTTGCCCAAACGGTTACAACCATTTGGGATTTAATAAATGCCAAACGGGTCTAACTGTTTGGCCAATTTTTCGCCCAAACTGTTGAAACCGTTTGGGAGAATGTTTGCCCAAACGATTTCAACCGTTTGGGCATGTATCTGCCCAAACGATTTCATCCGTTGAAACCGTTTGGGCGGAAATTTGGCCAAACGGTTAGACTCGTTTGGCCTATTTGGTGTCCAAACGGTTTTGACCGTTTGGGCTGTTTATTTTAATATTTTTTAATTTTTGTTACTTTATTTATCCCCCTGTTTATATGTACACATCTCACACAATAATTACTCGATATCTCATAATGAAATCAAAATGTACATACACAAAAAAAGTCTCAAACGATGCTAAGTATCCAATGATTACTCAATAATTACTCAATATTCAATATTAGAGACAAAACATATACATACGCAATGATTACTCAATATCTCACAATGAAAAGCACTAATATTATACATGTGTCTCTAATATCCAAAATGCCTCAATCGTCCAAAATAAAATTAGAAGTGGCCTAATCAATCTAGTCAAGGAACTGAAGAAATTCCTCGAAGAATGTCCTCCTGGGACAAACCCGAACGCCTCAAGTCTGCAAATATCTTAACAAGATTCTCCTGTGATAAACCTTGAGCACTGGAAGTAGAAGTGTTAGTAGCTGAAGCAGGACGAGCAGAATGTCGTATATCGGCAGCGGCTGAGGAATTAGACTAGGCCAAGTAAAGGATGGTGGATCATTAGGAGTGGGAGCAGGACAAGCACCCGAAGAATTAACCTATAAAGTAATAAAAATGTATGAGTATATACGCGACTAAGTATTAAATCTATGCGTGTGTTTATGTGTGTATAAGTATTAGATATATGTATATTTGTGTATGCTAGTCTACATGTGTATGCGAGAGTGTGTATATTAGCATATGTACCATATTGTTATTAATTCAATGCATCTGAGACCTAAGCTCCTCCCTGAGACTGTCCATCTCAGCTACCCGAGCTCTGAGACTGTCCATCTCAGCTACCCGAGCTCTAAGATCAGCAACCTCGCGACGTAGCTCCTGATTGGAAGTGTCAATTTCTTGTATAGAGGAGGCCCTCAAATAAGACCGAGTGACACCAATGCCGTTTGGGTTACGTTATCCCAAACAGTTTAAACCGTTTGGGCTTTTTTCACTTGCCCAAACGGTTACGAGAACCGTTTGGGTAGATCAGTTTTGTACTAGTGTACGTACATCATCCCTGCCATCGACAATCATATCGGTCAGTGACAAAGCTACATAGTGTCAGAGGACACCTATACTGGACTATTTTTTAATATTCTTATTTACCCATACTAGTCATTTTTACTCTTTAGGACAACACTTAAATTAGAGTAAGAAATTACCAAGAAAGGGTAAAATTAACATATAAATTAGATCATGACAAAGCTACAATAGACAATGTAGACAGTAAATTAGATCATGACAATTTTGGATCCGTCAATGATATTAGTTTTATAATAATAAGCAAATGCACCAAAGATACAGATACATATATACCAGATGCGCAGAGGACTAGGAACACGATGGAGAATGAAATGAAGGCTTTCTTCATGGTTGCTTAGTTCTTTTTCTTTGTTTGTGATATAGAAGAGTGGAGGTAGTAGGGTATTTATACATGCACACAATGGATGGATGAATATGTGGGAAGCAATAATTTCCTTTGTACGAATTGTATGTAGATAAATTCGTTAATAAATTCGCTAATTACAGTACATATATATCAGGCATAAAATTTCAACTCTTTGAACTGCGCAGAATATTTTTGGTAATATTGTTGCCCATGATCCCATTAGCTGTAGCCTTCATGCCAATACCAATTAATTAGTATTAGGGGTTTTTGGTTCTTTTTTGGTTCTAAACCCAAAATTTTATCCGTGAGTCGAAAAACCCACCAAGTTCTATTTGTTCTCATTTAACCCAATTAGAATATTTCCTAACCCTCAACTCCAAACTACAATACAGTAATCATGTATTCTGTATTTGTACAAGAATATGAAAATCCCCAAAGAGCCCTTCTCTATTTCTCTCTACACCCTATTTCCTCCTACATCTGCTTCACCCCCTTCGCCTTCTCCCTCTTCTCCGACCTCTGACATTAATTGCCACGACATCCTCCTCTCCCCATGCCTCATTCTCGAGTACATTTTTAAGCTAAGTTTTGGGTCTTGTGAGTCGTGACATTTTGAGTAGTTTGGTAGATTTTTATGCGAAATGTAGAATTTTCGATAATGCGAATAACATGTTTG
>NC_033801.1:85064295-85148295 GCF_001876935.1 Asparagus officinalis | reverse complement strand
ATTATACACACACATATATACATATATATATATATATATGTGTGTGTGTGTGTGTGTGTGTGTGTGTGTGTGTGTGTTAGACCCTTGTGACACTTTGTATTAATGATACACATACGAGTGTTCACTTGGTCTTGTATATGAGTGATGTTTAGCATACTTTTATCTATGCCAGCTCACATATGTTTGCCATGTTCGTAGTTGCATATTTTCCATATGGCATTTTGATAAGGGAGCAATCCCTATATCTTTTTATGTTTTATACTCACCCGTGCCTATTGATAGCGTGAGCTTTCTCTCTCTTATTCTTTTGTTTTCCCCATTTTTGATGTTATCAAAGGGGGAGAAGCAAGTGGATTGTGAGTATATTTTAAGAGTATTGTGCTTTATTGTATATCTTATATACTATTTGTGTAGATTGTTTGTCATCATCAAAAAGATGGAGATTTTTAGGTCTCATGTTTATGATCCTACTCTATAATCTTGTTTTGATGATCACAAACAATTACTAACAATATGTGTCGAGTATTTGTATTTGTTTTGTTAGGTAATCTACACAAATATCCAGTTGGAGGTTGGTTAGATTGCGCCCTCACGATGATATCAAAAGGAGGTTGGCGGAATATCGGAGTGAAGTTATGCATTCAAGTCAAGATCCAAGTTCAAGCTTCATGCGCAAGTTTACCAAGACAAACATATTGAAGATCTATCAAGTTTTGGTATAGTAGTTGTTTTGTAGCGTATATTGTGTGAATATATTTCAAGCTCAATAAATATATACACACACAAATTTTATTTTACTACAAAATGAGTTTATTTGAGAAAACAATGCAATATTGGCTTATTAATCTTGTTTACATTACATTCATGTTTTATAACGTTTATAAAAACATTTCATAATATTTCAACATGTTCTTACATGTCAAACTTTATTTTCAAGATTCAACAAAAACATGTATTATATATATTTTTTATTAACGTTGAGTTTTCACAAATATGAGGAACTTTTTGTAAAATTCCTTTTCAAACAAGGTTGTCAAAATGTTTATAAACTATTTACAAAGTTTTACATTTTTTAGAATTTATTTACTATTTTTTGCAGAGCCTTGAAACTCAATTTCAAAATTGATTCAGGCTGATAACCTGTTATCAGTCAACAGGTCAGTCGACTGATGTGTCGACTAATGAAAGTGTCTGTAATCATCAAAAGTCTCTGTTTTATTTTGGTCAACTAACCAGTCGACTGATGATCCATCAATCGACTGATAAAAAGCATCAGTCGACTCATAAGCTGCCGATTCCTCTAACGGTCAGCTCATCAGTCGACTGATGAAACCCGTCAGTCGATTGATAAGCCTTCCAAAGGCTAGTTTTGTGCAGTTTTCAGATATTCATTTTTTGAGCTGTTTTGTCTTTTTCTCGGGGTATTGGCTGATGTCTTGAGTGCCTATAAATACCCCATTGCATTCAACTCTTATAACAATAAAGAAACTTGTTTAATCAAGTTTTGAAAGAGTTTAGTTTGTGTTTAAGCATTGTTTTAAGTTTGTTTCAAAAGAGGAGTTTTTCACAAGGAGGAAGCTTTTGATTTCAACTGAGGAATTCATCCTCATCATCTATCTACAGCGCCTTGTGTTTATAGAGAAGATTTCTAACTCTTTTATCTAGCTTATTTATCTTTTGATTTTCATATTTAAATCTTAACTAGTTTTATTTGAATTGGAATTTTATTGTTCTCATTTATCACTCATACTTCAATTGAGCTTTTAATATTATTCATACAATATCTTGTTGGGTTGTGGTGAGTGATTTAGTGAGAGTGAGCTTCATAGTGTTCTCATTCATTGTTAGAGAACAAATCTTATACTTGAGCTTTATTTGTGAGAATCACCTTGTAATACACATTTACACCAAGAGGAGTGTGTGGTGAGGACGTAGTCGATACCAAGAGATAGGTAGTAAAGCCTAGAGATAGGTAGTAAATCCTAGAGATAGGTAGTAAAGCCGAGCACTTGAGGGAGGTCATACGTGAGGACCAACACTTAATGTTGTAGTTTGTGTATGTACATTGTGAGAGATTTGTAGAGTTTTTGATGAGCTAGAAAACCGAGTGTGTAGAGAAGTTTCAGCTTCCAAACTGGGTCTGTCGATAATGGAGTTCTCCCCGGGAGTAGGGAGCAGAAACGAAGGACGGAAAGTTTGAACTCCGTGATCATTTTATTGTGTTTGGAAAGTTCTTTGTGTCCACTATTTGTTTATATTGTTTCATGTTTATTTTCCCCTTTGCATATATATCCTTGCATATATCTTATTGAATATCATCATTGTTAGGATATAGCATATATCTTATTGAATATCATCATTGTTAGGATATATTTGTTAATTAATTTTAATCGGTATTAATATCTAATAAGATTTTAGGATATATTTGTTAATTAATTTTAATCGGTATTAATATCTAATAAGATTAGCAATAACCCTATTCATTCTCCTCTAGGGTTCTTTCCTAGTGGCATTAGGGTACTTTCATTTGGTATCAGAGCTTGATGCTCTTTGATTTGAGATTTAACCATCTTGAGTTAAAGATCAATTATTCTTATTATTGTTGCTAATCTTGTTTTGATATTATTTGTTTCTTGCTTGCACATATCGTAGACATGCACGGTGCACCTAGTCTTGGTTATGCTATTAACATTGCTCCTAGAATCAGTAATTTTCCCTATGAACAATGGTGTGCTAGATTTAACCGTTTTGCTAGATCTACTAATATCGATATATGGGAAAATATTGAATGCGTTTATATTGTACCCACTACCGAGAAATTCAAGTGGAGTAGTAATAATAATAGATTGTTTACTATGAACAAGTCCTTCTTAAGATTTCTAATTGATTCATTTGGCTTATCTTTTGCTAACAAACTTGATTCTTTTGATAGTGCTTATACATTATGGAAATTAGTAGACGGACATCAAGGGGATTCGGAGGCAATCCGACAACATTTAGAGGATTCGGCTTCAAGTTCAAAAGGAGCACCATCTTCATGTACACGACCACTAGGCGATAGCCCTAGTGCGGTATGCGAGTCCGATAATAATGATGATTTTACATTTGATGAACTCGCACATGAATATGAAAAATTATTGCATAATCATAATAAATTGAAACATAATTTTAAAGATCTAAAAAACAAGCATGTTCAATTAAAATCCAATCATGAGTCCCTTGTATCTAAGTTTGATTTTATTACAAATGAAAATATTAATCTTAAAGAATGTAATGAAAAATTAAGATTGGATATTGCAAGTTTGACTCATGACAAGAATAATGTCATGTTAGAAGTAGTGGCTAATAAAAATAATTCACCTTTGTTTGCAAATGTTTCCCGTGCATATCCACATGGTCAACATAAACAAATGCACCCTCTTCATTACACTTATTGCAATCGAATGGGTCATTTGTATAATTATTGCTATTGCCGGACTTGTGCACAAAATGTGTCCAAAAGGGATCATAACCCTAGGGCTTTGAGCTTTATTGATAGGGGTCATGTCCCTAGACTCTTAGATACCGAGAGTAATCTTTAAGAACGAATTCTTTAGGTTTTTAGTTTTTTATTGTAGGCATATAAAATTGCTTATAGGTCCCTTGACACGGTTCAACACGAACTAATGAACCATCAAGCGACGTATCTAAGCACGAACATCAGTCCACAACACCGAAGCCAAGTGACACGCAGCAAAGCGGATTAACAAGGCTACGAAGCTGACGAACCGCACTTGAACGACGGAATGAATCCACTCGCGTGCGGAATCAAACCAACGGTCCAGGGAGTCAACGAGTCATCCAACCATATAACGGACTCGAACTCAGACATCAAAGCCGATTTACTGCCTAATCGGGATCCAGACTGCCAAATCAGGAATCAAGTCAACGAACCGATTTCAGACCAATCAACCGCATAACAGAATCACGGATGAAGCGGATACAAGGACCTAAACAACCGAAAGACGGACGCAAAGCCCGGAGTGCATGAGCCGAGCCACCCTGAGGTGGCCGCCCAGATCTGTGCCAAATGCACAGATCTGGTTGCCTATAAATAGGCGGGGTCATTCATCATTTTGGGGGACTTTTGGAAGAACTTTTGGAGAGCCGAAACTCTACCGGATTGAGACCTCATCTTGGAGTTTTTGAAGGCTTGAAGACTTGGACGTCCGGATCCGATTCTTGGTGAGCACCCGCATAACAAAAGGTAGGAGTTCGAGGGGATCGAGATCTCAGATCTACGTTGTTACACTCCGGATCAAAGCTTGGTCTTTGATCCAGAGGTTCGAGCGATTGTTTCCTTGGTGAAATAATCCCTCCGGCTATTATTTCCTTAGTGAAATAATTCCCGTTATACTGCGTAGATCTGTTTGGATCTAGATCGCGTGGTGGTCCACGGCAAACAACCCCGGCGCAGGCAAACAACCCACGTAAGCGAGTGACCGAATAACAGGAGCTCGCGATTTGTTCGACGAAGGAGAAAAAGTTGTAATTTTTAATTTTCTTTATTCTTATTTTTTATTGTAACCGGATCTAAAAAAGACCGGATCTTTGTAATCGATAAACTATTACAAGAATTTGCAATGGAATCAATGATGAAGAAAGCAACGATTTTCACCGCGAACAATCTGGCGAAGAAATTCCAGAAGTTCTCCTCCAGGAGAAAAGTCCGTTGGTGCGAGGAAGTTGAAGCCACCAACGACAACCTCACCCCGATCGACGCCGAAGTTGCGTCGGGTGAAGTCCCATCGGCCTCTAAGCAGGTCAAATCCGCCTTCGAAGGCGTGGTGACTCTCTCTAAGAGAGCTCGCCAGAGGCAGCGTCAACGCCTCGCGAAGCAATTCGCCAAGGCCATGGAGTCTGTTGACGGGGTCCGCTACAATGCGGATCTGAAGAACAAACGAGGCAAACAGCCTCAACATCAAGTGAAGAGTGGTTCCTCCAAGCCATCAACGATGGAGTGGGTCCGGGTCAAATGGAACCGTACGACACTGGAGGAGCGTATCCGCAAGCGCCGCGCATTATCGGCGCAAGTACGGGCCAAAGCTGAAGAAGCCCGTAGAAGACTGCAAAAGGAGGTGACGAAGAAACCGTCACCAACCCGCCAAGTCTGGAAGCCGAAGTCTGAAGTGGCGACTCAGGCCAAGTTTGGAGGCCGAAGTCTGAAGCGGCGGTTCAGACCAAGGAACAACAACTGCAGCCGCCGAAAGTTCAAACTACGGCGAATCAACCTAAATCACCGGTGATTTCCGCAACCGTTCCGGGAGATCCCACAAGACTATCCCAGAGGAGGAAGTCAGTTTTGGAGCGCCTCGGTCCGCTTCCCAAAGAACGAGGCAAAACTCCAGTTCAAGAACGGTTGGGGCCAATGAAGAAGTCCCAAACAATTCAACATACTGGGGGTCACCGCAACCCTCAACATTTGGAGAAAATCATGGCACCCAAGAGCACAACTTTGCGCATCGAAGTGCAGGAACCCACTGAAGATTCACACCCACAAAGGCGCGTTTCGAGGCGTGTGACTCTTGGAAGCCCAAAGAAGGCAATCCAACCTCAGATGGAAACATTATCATCTGATAGTGATAGTGTTATACCTGAGAAGGCGTGCCCGCACATGATAGGTTACTCTGACTGTCAAAATGACGAGTTGTACTATCGTGCTTGGGGTACGAATAGAACCAGGAAGAGGAGTCCCCGAGAACAGGAAATTCAATGTCCCTGTTCCAAACTCATTCGGGCGGTATTGTCTGAATGCAACTGCATCAAGGCGGTCCCCGAAAGAGTTTCAGTTTTTGAAAGACTTAATGCGGAAACGCCAAAACCAAGGCCTAGGCGCTTCCAACGAAGAAGAAGGGTGATTGAAGACGGAGAATTTCCGAGGGTCACCACCAACATGACCAGCAAGGGGACATCGGCACAGGATGATTTCGAGTCGATTCTGAGAGCCTCCCTGCCTAGAACCCGTCTGTAGTCCGGAACCATCGAGCGAGCAACTTATGGTAGGGTTCGGACAAGACGCCCTTCAGAAGATGAAGAATCTGATGCCGGTTTCGCAGTCGCATCAGATAATACGGTATCCAGCGAGGGACAACCCCGCGAGGCGCTTATGATAAGTGCGGAGCAAATTGCCAAGATGATTGAAGACGCTTTGGCTAAGCAGCAGGAAACTTTCAGGTTCGAGATGCAGATGACCATGCAGAACATGAGAGAAATGCATGACCAACAAATCCAAGCATTGACGAACCAGCAAGACGAGCCGAGTCGTCGCAACCAAGTCCATCAGGAGGACGAGGATACGAATGCTCATAATATCAATGATCCACCCGTCAATGAAGGGGGTGGTAATGGGAATGCTATTGAAGATACAGGTGAAAGCCTAAAAATTAAAAACCTCGAGAGTAAAATCAATACATTGATTTCCGCTCAAGAGACGAAAAGACGGGCATTCCTTGTCCATACCCAAGAGAGTGGGAATCAATCCTATATCCGGCGAAGTTCAGTCTAATTAACTTCACGCCGTTTAATGGGATGGGTTCACCCACTCAGCATTTGATTTACTTCAAATCGCACTTGGGAGTCATCTCTGGTAATGATCCTCTGATGGTGCGGTCATTCGTTGGCACTCTTCGCGGAGCCGCCTTCGATTGGTATCCCCGCCTCAAGCCAGGAAGCATAAACAGCTGCGACGACATGGAGACGAAGTTCCTTACAAATTTCTTCGACGACGACACCGAGATCTCTATCGGATCGTTGCTCGACGAGAAGCAGAAAGACGGGGAGTTAGTCGACACCTTCGTCAAAAGGTTCCGGAACAAGGCGATGAATTGCCGAGACCCGATCACCAAGGAATTCATCCTCCAGACCTGCCACAACAACCTTTCACTGGACGTGTTGGAAGCAATGGGCACAGCACCATCCAAGACATGGAAGGATATGAAAGTTCGAGGAGAGCAAGCTGAGCGATTCCTCAGGAGAAAGAAGGCGGAGAGAAGCCAACCGACAACAAATCCTCTGAAACAGAACTTCAACCAAAAAGGAAAAGGTAAAGCTCATGCTAATGCCGTTGATGCTAACCAAACTTTTCAATTGCAACCTCAGCAACAACAGCATCAACGAGCGCCAGAACAGCAACAGCAGCCACAGCAACAAGCACCCCAACAATCTCGAGGACAATGGCAACAACGGCCTCAGAAGCAGAAATCTGCGGAGCCGAGGTTTCCTAAAGTGTACTCCTTCAAGGATGATGAAGTTCCCGGCATCTTCAAATACCTGTTGGAGAACAACAAGATCCAGTTGCCGGCGATCGTGGATCAAGAAGGGGCCAGCAAAGTGACGGATCCAAAGTACTGCGCGTACCACAGAGCGGTCCACCACCCTACGAGATCATGCTACCACCTCAAGGACAAGATCCAGGCGTTAATCGACGTAGGAGTCATAACCCCGAAACCAGCCAAGAATGTGGGGGCCAACGCAGTGTCAATCAGTTTTGGGTCGGTGCCTACAACTTGGTTCGAGCCAAAACGCGTCACCAAAGTCGGGATGAAGACGGTGAATGACGATCCGCACGGACAGCGCCAAAAGGGACTTGTGCCGCACACAACCCCAAATGGCGAAATCCTTTGGGTTCATCCAGATCTGATTGGAGATGAACAATGGGCCGGTTCGTCATCCGGGAGGAAGTCTAAAGGAAAAGGGAAGTCTTGTTATGGAGTCTCTGCTATCCCAGGGGAAGATGACGAAAGAATCCCCACTTTCCCGCTCTCTGAAGAAGAACAAGAAGCTTTTGCGACACGGAGCGGAAATGAGTATCACTACAATTATCCGCCACCTAGTGAGCAGGGGGTGAACAAACGGGGACCAGCCAAAACTCTCACAGAGATGGGGGTGATTACAAGTCCCACACCAGGTAAAGAAGCTCTACGACAGCCGGTGAATAAACCAAAGGAGAAGAATCCACAGGAAATGCAAAATCCGAAGCAGTCTCGTTTCAGTCGTCCGATTGGAAAGGATAAACCGGAGAGTTCAAAAACTCCACGCGCCTTTGACATCATGGCTCAGCTAGCTAATATTCCAGCGCGGATAACGCTATATGAATTGCTGCGGCTGTCTAAAGAAACTAGAGAAGCATTACAAGAGGCCTTGGCCGATTCAGAAGCATTCCTCACTCGGATCAAACCGGCGCCTGAGGAACTAGAACTGTTAGCTCAACAGTGCAATGTGGCAGCTAAGAACATTCCCTGCATCACCTTCACCAAAGAAGACATGCAGACGAAGAATTCAAACCATGATCGGCCCTTGTATTTTGTTGGGTACATTGGCTCCAGCGAGGTCAACCGAATCCAAGTAGATCCGGGTTCCGCTGTGAGCATTATGCCGCTTTGCCTAATGCATAGCCTTGGCATTCCAGTCAGCAAATTGGCGTCTACAGGCATAGTCATTTACCCGCTTCGCTTGATGCATTTGCTCGGTATTCCAGTCAGCAAGTTGGCGTCCATAGGCACGGTCATTTACGGATTCAACACCAGCGGGTCAAGGCCTTTGGGGAAGATCCGAATAAAATGCCAAATGGGCGATCTGAAGACGGAGGTCACGTGTTACGTGATAGATGCTGAGACATCCTATAATTTACTATTGGGTCGGCCTTGGATCCATAGTAATGTTATAGTTCCCTCCACCTTACATCAGTGTCTGAAATATGTCGACACTGATGGAAGGGTCAGGACGGTGGTCGCAGATAAGCAACCATTCAAAGGGTATGAGAATTACTTCACTGATTCTCTCCTTTATGGTAACGAATCCGATACAGAACCATCGGTCCAGGGCGCGGACAGCGGAGAAGAAGCTGACTCCGAAGCCGGATTCGATTACAATGGTGGTTTTGTTCTAAATGACATTGTACCCTTTGTAATCAATCTTGATGATGAACAATCGTCAGATGGCGGTTGTAACTGGCAACTTGCCGATATTGAAATAAAAGATGATTTAGAGTACTCCTTGTCTCTTGATGATGTGATAAAAGAGCTGTACGACAATCCTGAGTTGTATATGCCGATCCGATCATCCTATGTAACGAAGGAACACCTCCAGCATTCTTTCGGAACAACCATGGTCATCCCGAACAAAGTAAGAGGTGCTAAAGAAGTGATTTACGGTAAAGGAAAAAGCTCTCCGTTACCAGATCATTTCCTAAGTGAAGACGAAGATGATGACAAACCTGGTCGACATCTATCCAAGTATAGTCCAGAAGCGCGCAAGCTCATGGAAAAGCAGGGCTACGATTTCACACTCGGAGAAGGTTTATACTTCGATCGAGGTCCTCGTAATCCAGCCAAAGCAGTATATGTACCAAAAGGTAAACCTGAGGATTATTATAAATATGGGCGAGGCTTAGGTTATGTTTCATCAGATGACGAATGTGGTTGGCAAATTATCGATCAAATTGCTAACAAAGCCAAGAAGGGATACTCTCCCGATGCTTCAGAGTGGGACTCCGATACAAGTCTGGGAGAAGTTTTCAAAACCCTAATGGCGAACATGACTACAGCTGATCCATCCACCATGGAAGACGACGATCAAATGCCAACATGGGAAGACCCGTGGGTTCACCATCTGAATATGCAGTATGGCGATAGGTTCGAGCAAAGAGAACCACCCACTGAAGATAAAATAGTCCAGATTAACATGGGTGATGAAGCTAACCCAAAGCCTATATTCATCAGCGACAGTCTTCCCCCAGATGAGAAGGAGGAATTGATTGCTCTCATCAGGGAATATATCGACGTCTTCGCATGGAATTATGAAGACATGCCAGGGCTCGACCCCAATGTCGCAATGCACCGCCTCGATATCAAGCCGGATGCCAAACCTGTCAAGCAACAGCAAAGACGGTTTCGTCCGCAGATTATGGAAGCCATTGAGGCAGAGGTTAAGAAGTTGATCGAATCAGGATTTATCCGAGAGGAACAACATCCAGACTGGTTAGCCAACATCGTTCCCGTCATGAAGAAGAATGGCAAAATCAGGATTTGCATCGACTTCAGGAACCTGAATGAAGCATGTCCGAAAGACGATTTCCCTCTCCCGATCACGGATGTCATTATCGACAATACATGTGGATTTGAGAGGATGTCCTTCATGGATGGATTTTCGGGATATAACCAGATCAAGATGCATCCAGAGGATGAGAAGCATACGGCGTTTAGAACACCCCTCGGCGTTTTCTGCTATACGGTGATGCCTTTCGGCCTGAAGAATGCCGGTGCCACATACCAGCGAGCGATGACTAAGATTTTCCAAGAACATCTCAGGAAAACAGTCGAATGTTACGTTGATGATTTGGTTGTGAAAAGCCGCAACAAGGAAGATCACATCAAGGATTTGAAGACAATGTTCGATCTCATGAGGAGTCATCAGTTGAAGATGAACCCCACTAAATCATTTCTTGGAATGTCCAGCGGAAAATTTCTTGGGTTCGTCGTCACCACTAAGGGTATACATATCGATCCTGATAAGGTGAAGGCGATACATGAATTGCAGCCCCCGAGGAATCTGAGAGAACTCAGAGGATTGCAAGGGCGTTTAGCTTATATCCGGCGTTTCATCTCAAATCTTTCTGGGAAGTGCCAACCGTTCTCTAAGCTGAACAAGAAAGGAGTATCATTTATCTGGGATGATGCCTGCCAAAAAGCGTTCGAAGATATCAAAACATATCTGGCGAACCCTCCTGTTCTCGTTGCACCGAAATCTGGTAAACCGTTCTTGATTTATCTCAAGGCGATGAACCACTCGATAAGTGCCTTACTAGCGCAAGACGATGATAACGGTCACGAACAGGCAGTTTATTACCTCAGTCGGACCTTGGTAGGCGCTGAGTCTCGATATCCGATGATTGAGAAAGAATGCCTTGCATTGGTATTTGCGATGCAAAAGATGCGGCATTACCTGGTGGGACAGACGATCTACGTTATCTCCAACGTTAATCCAGTACGGGTGTTTATGATGCAACCGGCCTCTATGAATTGGCGGTTAGCGAAATGGGCCCTTCTCTTGTCCCAATACGATTTGCACTTCAAGCAGCAGAAGTCGATAAAAGGACAGGCGATTTGTGACCTTTTGGCGGCAAACCCGACCACAGATACGGCAGAAGTATATGATGACTTGCCGGATGAAACCCACGAGGTTAACACCACATCACACCAACAAGTATGGCAATTATACTTCGATGGTGCCTCAAGGGCAGTTAATAGAGTAATAACCCCGGGATGTCCTACAGTTTCCTCTGGAGTTGGAGTCGTCTTAATCTCCCCGGGAAAGCATGTAATGCCCCGAGCTTATTCATTGACTGATCCGTGTTCCAATAACGTGGCCGAGTACAATGCACTTCTCATTGGACTCAGTTTCGCCAAGGAGCTGGGGGTCGAATATCTCGAAGCTTTTGGGGATTCTCAATTGATAGTCAACCAGGTCCGTGGAGAGTATGAAGTCAGGAACCAAGACCTGATCCCGTATCACCAGGAGGCCATCAAAATGGCAGAATCTTTTGAAGAATTCTTTATCGAATATATCCCTCGTCTCCAGAACGCTTATGCAGACGCACTGGCGGCACTAGCAGTATCACTGGCACAGCCTCCCGAAGCTGAGCTGTTAGTCACAGTACGGACGCATCAACTCTGCGTACCCATATACAGTAGGGATATTGAAGAGGAAGATGACAAGAACGTAAGTGCCAAGGAGGTGAATTCAACTCAAATTGGGTCTGAGTCCCGAGATTGGCGTTTTCCCATCATTGACTACGTCCAGTATGGTATTCTGCCAGAAGACGTAAAAGAAAGGGAATCAATTCGCCGAAGAGCGCCAAGATTCTTTTATAATGCCGAGACCCATACGTTATACCGTAGGGGATACGATGGTTTATTACTCCGATGCCTTTCGAACAAAGAAGCAGAAGAAGTTCTTAAGGAAGCGCACGAAGGAGAATGTGGTGCGCATCAGCCCGGTCCCAAACTGTATGATCGCATCAGGAGGATGGGATATTTCTGGCCAACGATGGTTCGTGACGCAATCGAATACGCACGAGAATGCCACGCTTGCCAGATACATGCAAATTATATGCATCAACCGCCAGAGTAGTTGCACACATCAACCACGTCATGGCCGTTCGAAGTATGGGGCATGGACATTGTTGGTCCTATTTTTCCCCCCTTCAGTCAGAGGCGATCGATTTATTCTGGCAATCACAGATTACTTCTCAAAGTGGGCTGAAGCAATTCCGCTTAAAGAAGTAAAGACGAACAATGTCATCAATTTCATCAAGCATCATGTCATCTACAGACACGGCGTGCCAAGAAGGATCATTCATGACAACGGTCCGCAATTTATAAGCAACGCCTTCATCAGATTTTGTGACAAGTTCAAAATTGAAGACGTTTCATCAACACCTTATTATCCCGCCGCGAATGGATTAGCGGAGGCGTTTAACAAAACGATCATTAAGATCCTGTCAAAACTCGTGAAAACTAATAAACGAGACTGGGACGATAAACTCGGTAAGGCACTCTGGGCTTACCGCACCACAATACGCACGCCCACAGGTGCCATCCCGTATTCGCTGGTATATGGATGTGAAGCTGTGCTACAGCTGGAAATTCAGATTCCATCCCTTCGAATCGCCCTCGCAACAGAGATGACGACAGAAGAACAGCATCAGAAGCGTCTCGAAGAGCTTGAGAGGCTGGATGAAAAGCGCTTGGAGGCTCAACAGCAAATTGAGTTTTATCAGGCCAGGATGTCTAGGGCTTTTAACAAAAGAGTCCGACAGAGAAGCTTCAAAGAAGGAGATCTGGTCCTCACTGCTCGCCGACCAATAATCCTCACTTCCAAGAAGAAAGGTAAATTCGAACCCAAATGGGAGGGGCCGTTTGTGATAGACACAGTCTACTCAAACGGCGCATATCGTCTGATTACGCCAGAGGGCGCCAGGCAATTAATGCCAATAAATGGGAAGTTCCTGAAAAAATACTATCCTTAGTACATCCAGAATAACCCATTTACCGGGAAGTTCCTCGAAGAATACTACACTTAATATTCTAGAGGATAACCCAAAATCTTTTTCATCACCAAAATCCCTCACTGATCAATTTCAATTGACAGTGGGTCCACTAAAAATGTCTTTCTGGCCCTCTTGATTCTTTCCATGAACAAGAAGTCCACTTTCATTTCAGAGTCCCCTTTCGATAAACGAAAGAAATTCTTCCTTTCCAGAATCAAGGAATAGAATATAAAATTCTTCCTTCCTTGTATTCGGGTTCGCCTTCACCCTAAAAGAAGACCGGGAAATAGAATATAAAATTCTTCCTTTCCCGCATCGATCTTTTCCGAAATTTGTCAATTTAGGATTCATCCTAGGAAGTTTATCCCGAATCCTAAGCAGGGATAAGTCTGCGCCTAACACGCGCTGCCGGTTTAGTCTTTTTCCGCACAAAAAGACACCAGAGTCTGATTCTGGGGTATTTTATCCTGAAACCTAAGCAAGGATAAGTTTGCGCTTAACCTGCGCTGCCGGTTAGTTCTTAACCGTTAAAAAGAACACTCGTCCGCATATTCAACATTGTGGCAGGTTGTTATTAATAACACCAAAATCCATGCCTTACACGCATGGGGAATTTCATCCTGAATCCTAAGAAAGGATATGCCGACGTCTGACACGCGTCGCCGGTTTAGTCTTTCTCCGAAGAAAAAGACACCAGAGTTCGATTCTGGGGTATTTTATCCCGAAGCCTAAGTAGGGATAAGTCAGCGTCTGATACACGTTGCTGGGTAGCCTATTCCCATGACAATGGCGAAGTCTACGTATTCAATGTCGTAGCACAAAGTCTAAGGGAGTTCATTCCTTTAGCGCAACGTTACATGCGAACGGATTTAGACAATCCGCATGCTAGCCCGACTCAAACGGTAGTCGGTAAAGGCTAACCAAACCCGTTAAAGGTTGGGGGTTAGCCAAAAATCCTAAAGTCAACACCTAACACGTGTCGCCGGGTAGCCTATTCCCGTAACAATGGCGAAGTCTATGTATTCGACATCATAGCACAAAGTCTCGGAGAATTCAATCTCCGAGCATAACGTTACATGCGAAAGGATTTAAACAATCCGCATGCTAGCCCGACTCAAACGGTAGTCGGTAAAGGCTCATCAAACCCGTTGATGGCTGAGGGTTTGCCAAAAATCCTATGAGTATTGTGGTCAATTATTTCAAATGGAATGACGAATCATAATAAAGACGAAAGCAAGTTTCACTAAGTGAATCAAAAGTCAAAATGTTCAGCAAACAAAATCATATATCAAGACCATGGACAAAAATCTGCTGATTAAGCCTAGCCAGCTTCTCATCATAAGCTTGTCTCAGCTCAGCCCTGATGGACTCCTCGGTGGTGGCTGAAGTCCTCGCAGCGACCTCTTCTGTCTCGACTAACTTCTGCTCCAGGGATCTCAACTCATCAGATAAAGCAGTGTGGGTTTGCTGAGCCTGTGCTTTCGTCATCTGAAGAATATCCAAGGTCTCCTCTTTTTCACGGAGTGTTCTTCTGAGCTGGTCTATCTCGGTCGCACAAGAGGTAATAGAAAGATCGAGCTCGGCAAGCGAAGATAATTTAGTAGCAAGACTCGTCTTAACTCAATCTACTCGGCCCCGCTGCATCTGAATCTCGAGCTCAGCAAGAACCTGAGTCTCGTGTGATAACTGTAAGCGGGTGTCCAGCTCGGCAGCAATAAATGAGGAGGCACCTGCATCTCGGAGCTCACAAAACGTCTGAAGCTCATGCTCTAGACAATCAAGGTCATCAACTATAGCCTGTGCCAAATCTGGATGCCCCGCCTCCCTTATCAAATTAACTTTAGAATCAAGGAAAGGCTTGAATTGGCGAAGAGAAAGTCCATTATGGAAAAGCTTGCCAATCATAGCATTCATGAAAGAGAAGAAAGAGCGGACTTCTACGCAGATGACGATCTTCTCAGGGTCATTGTCCGATAACAACTCCTTCACGAGGACATGAAGCCGAGAGGAAATCCCTACATAAAAAGGAGAAATCTGTCAAGAAGCCATAATAAGGAAATAAGGGATATTCGTCATTTGCTTAATTTATACCTCCTTCCCCTTGAGTCACTGGGGATAGCGGAGGTGTGATGGCTGGGGGTGTATCAACTGGTGTAGTTGGTCCCATAGCCGGCTCAACAGGATCAATCTCAACAAAAACTCCTGTTAAATACAAGTCAGAATTCTCAGAGGCATCACATTATAGCTGCATTAGTCAAAATTGGCTAGTCCTATAATTAATTTGGGAGGAGGCATATACCTTCGAAAGAATCATCCTCAAGGTTCTTATCGAACGTGGGCTCAGAAAATATATCTCCGGGTAATTGGCCATCAAATTGAGGAGAGCAATACATGAAATGGAGTGTAGGGGTCTCCGCGATCAAGCCTTCCTCGTCAAAATCATCAATAGAGAAATCTGACGTAAAAGAATATAAGTACCAAAGAAGAATAAAGAGACTACAACCAACAAAAATGAGTTACCCCTTATGGATGCGTTAGCCTCTTTATTCCCAAAATCCACGTATGCCTCTTGCAAGTTATCTGAAGAAGCAAGATGTACAGAGATGATTAGAGGATGCACAAATTCTTTTGTATACCATCTAAAAGATACATTGTCAATAGTAGATGTACCTGGGTCTGCGGAATCAGGTCCTACATTGCTATCCTCCCTAATGTCGGCAACCCCTGAAAGCTTTTTTAACTGGGGCAGCGGGTCAAGTTCACCACAAGACACAGGAACGGAATCGAGACTCATTTCTCTCTCTCCACGCTCTCCTATATAGAGATGGAAAAACATAAGTCAATGTTCCGAATAACCAAGAAGGTGGTTTACAGAGTAGATGTTACCTCCGTCACTAGCAGGATCATCGCCAGCCAAGTCCATATCAGATGCTCGGGAAGCTACACGCGGCTTGCGGGCTAATCTCTTCCGCCTAGCAGCAGGGACAATAATCGAAGGTCTCGCCTGGGAAGGGGGACGGAACTCTTCATCCTGGTCAACTGTGGTTCCTGAAACATCAAACCATAGTCAGTTTCAATATTTCTGGAAATGTAGAAAGAAAAGATGGGTGACTAACCTCGCTCGAAATCGGCCTCGTAGTCTTCAGGATCTCCGCCTGAAACCTCTTCAGCGGAACTAAAGGCCCTATGACCTTCTGCATCAAGTCGGCGGGTCTTGCCCCGCGCCCTCTGTGACCGAGCACCGTCCCGAATCACATGAGAATTAATCAGAGAAGCTTCTTCAGCCACCAACTCTTCAATAGGCTTCACAGGGATAGTTTTATTAGCTGCTAACAACCACCTACAGCTCAAGAAAGTGTGGTTCAACTGTCGCTCAGTACCCGGGAGACTAAACCTAGCACCAGTGTAGCCTGTCACGGTCCACAACCATGCACGAAGACCGTCCACCAAACCTCCATGAGCCCGAAGCTGCTGGCGCGGGTTCCCAACATAAAGCTGGTCATAACCAAACTGGCGAGCGAATCGGCAGGGTAGATACGGCTCTATAAAACACTGATTCCCCACCCAGAAAGTCAAGTAGCCCGGCCTGATGTTCACTAGCCAATTAAAGCAGCCGATATCTAAATAAGTGCGATACTCCCTCGGTTTCTCCTCATCAATCAAACACTTGCCATACCGAATGGAGAACTGCGGAAAGCAAGTGGAGAATGCCCAGCACTTGTGGACCTGTAACTGCCTCCTGATATCAGAGAATCCTCGGCCTTCCCACTCGCCATTCTCAAGCAGCTGTAGTAAGGGAACAGAGTGGTCCATGGCATGTGGTACCGACATCATGTCAGAACGATGAAGGACGAACCAAGCCATCAAATAAACATACGGAAGCTCCACCTTAGTGGTAGGAATCTGAGTCGGCGATTCCTTCTCCTCCCGTGTAAAAGCGCCAGAAATTTGTCGAAGCCCTCGATGAATGTTAGCCACCATCACCGAAAGAAGGGAAAGTTCCTTTCTGTAGGCAAGTTGAACCACAGGATAGAGCACTTCCAGTGGCAGAGCGTCACTAGACTGATACGGGACCACGCATTTCTTTAACCAGATAGCGAGGTAACCGGCAAGAAGAGTCATCGGACGAATCGGTGCGGTCGCATGACATAAGAACGATCTGAATTTAGTCCCTGCAGGAAAGCCACTCTCAGGACTGCTAATGGTATAGGAGTGGGCGTCAGTCTTCTTCAGCAGCTCATTAACCTCTGAAGGAGTCAGCGGTGCCAGTTCACAAATAGCTTTGCCAGAATGGCTCTCTAGATTCCTGAACAAATATGATGCGAATTGCTTCAGGCTCACATTTGATTTGGTCCTCTTCGCTAGGGGTTTAGACTGCGCCAAAGCAATGTGATAGTGACAAGTGAGGTCCCATAAGGTCTCGTAGCGGTCGGGCATGCGATCCTTCAGCTGACTCAGTTCATGGTTGGAAGGAAAATACTCCTGGTATAACATCTGACCCATGGGCAAACCAGAAATCTTATGCATCTCATGAAGAGCCAAACCCAACTCTCCGTGCCTAGTCAGAAAGGTGTTCGAGTCCGGATTATAAAGCTCGCATAAGGCAAAGAAATGCTTCGCACTAACGGGTAAACCATGCATGGTGGCACGAATGGCTGCATAAAGACCGCAAGCATGCAACTCCTCGCTCCATCGGCTCAAGACGTACTTTGTCATACGAGCCCACCAAAACTTGTCCAAAGAATGGACCCAACCATAGAATCTATGGCGCGGCGCTGGCATCTCCCATCCTAAGTTAGCGAGGCGATTCCTCAAAGTGGAAGTAGAGGCAAGGAACTCGTTACGAGGCGGTGCATCTAGCCCCAGTACTCCAGGACGCAGTCCAACAATATGATTCCTGCTCGAACCAGGAACTGCCTGATGAGTAATGTAGCCACAGTGAACGCTCTCATGCTCCTCTGTCAAACGCCATGACATCTCCCGTTTCACAGCCTGACGCCTAAACTCAGTCAAAGAACGATGTCGAGGAATCTTCGGCAAATACAGGAAACTACTGCCAGCCTTATGAAGCCATTGCTCGGCGTCAATAAACGCTGCATCGGGATCTCTGACAGAATCACCAAATAAAAAATCAGTCTTCCTGAGAGACTGAACGGAACTGGCGTCCTTCACAAGTGGTGCATCGGTAATCAACTGTCGAAGAGCTCGGTGCCCACCTTCCTTCACCGCCTGTACAACCTCAGTCGATGTGTCCAAAACGAACTGAGGAGTGACTGGGATAGGGGAGACCTCGTCGGAGGTCGAATAATACTCGCCACGACGCCCGTATATTGCGTGAGATGAGAACGCTCCAGAAGAGTATTCAACTGAGAACAAACAATTAAACGTTTGTTAATTCCTGTTATAAAAGGAAATTGTACTCATCTCACGAAGGGGTAAGATAGAGTCATTGCCTCATAAAGGGTGTGACGTTTTGGCCACGTTGCGCCTTCATAAGATAGGGTATATCGATAATATATCTCTGCCTTATAAGGCACAACGCAGCGACAAAACGCCCCCTTTATTTATTATGAGATAGTGTTTTGACCAAGCAAAACATATCTTTGAAGCGTCGATCCTCACCAAGGAGAATCAAGGCTTTTCCCGGTTGTCTCACCAAGGAGAACAACGGGGAGTAAAAAAGAAAAAGGACCAATTTGCAAATTTCTAAGAAAAAATGGACTAATTTGTAAATTTTTAGAAAAAGTAGCTCACCGGCATAAGAGGGAGGCGCGCCATCAGTCGGCGCGGTAGAGGATTGACCCCTCGCCATACGGGACATAGAAACCTGCAAGGTAAATTGAGGGATCAGATCTAGAAAAGGAAAAATCCCATTTTTTATCGTAATTCCACCCCTAAAAATGCGAGCTTGAGGCATCATATCACACCCTCAACCCTTATATGCGATCCCGCGCCTCCATACACTAGATCAAACATGAAATAGATCAAGATAGCGGAGGGTTTACCTGAAGAAAAGCCCAAAATCCAATAAAGGCGAGACCTTTAAGGAAACTTGGACCACGCGCTCGAGGGGCCTGAGAGAAACTTTTTATTTGGAATTTTTGAGGGATTTCTCAGTCCAAGATCCAAAGGAAAGCTAGATCTAATACAGATCTGAAGTTTGGAGGGAGAAAAGAGACTTGTGAGAAAAGAAAATAAAAATTAGAGGGAGGGGGATGGCCGGCCCTAGAAAGAGAGGAAGAAAAAAAAAGAACCTCTTTTATAGCCTTGAACCAGATCTGGCTGAACCAGACCAGACCGGGCTAAACCAGACCAAGCCAGATTGGATCAGAATGGACCAGAATGAGCCAGAATGAGCCCAAATTGAGCCAGATTGAGCCTGGCTGGACCAAACCAGACCAGAATGAGCCAAATTGAGCCAGATTGAACCAGAATGAGACAGTCTGAGCCAAATTGAACCAGTTTGAACCAAATTTGAAACAGAATTCAAATTGAAGCTGAATTAAGCATTGAAACGACTTTTGATCAACCTACGGTTCAGTCCTTCACCTATTTAACCCCTCTACCATATATTTGGAAGGGTCGAAGAGATTTTTGAACCCAAATACTGCCTTTTTGGCACTTTTTTGGGCACATTTTTTTTGGGCCGGTTCAGATTATTCGAACCTAAAGAATACTCCAATAAGGTATACGAGTATAAACTATTCCCTCCTCTTTGTTGAGAAGTTTCTGGAGAATATTTTTCTAAAAATATTCTTAAGGATAACTCAACATAACTCCCAGGAGTGTATGAGTATAAACTAGACCTCCCCGCTCCAACTCCTTAAGAGCTTAAACTGTGTAGACTCCAAAATACTTACGAGTGTAAACTGTGTTAAACGCCGGACAACGCGTCACAATGAAGATTCAAAGCCGTCAACCGATGGTCAATTCCATGTTGAAGCAACTAATTCGAGCTAAAAAGCCAATAAATCAAGAATCGACTTCAAATTCAAAATTCCGACAACGGTCAGACAATAAATGCAGCACCGTAACCCTCTCAAACATTTGACAAAGCACCGAATAGCCTGGAGGATTGAAGGAATCGAGAATAGAAGCCATTCCAAGAGCCCGTTACACCGATTGAAGGCTGGGACAGTCATATCCAAAGTATTCCAGACTCTTCTATAAAAGAACGAGACTGGAAAACTTTGGAGGGGGTATCTGTAGGCATATAAAATTGCTTATAGGTCCCTTAACACGGCTCAACACGAACTAATGAACCATCGGGCGACGTATCTAAGCACGAACGTCAGTCCACAACACCGAAGCCAAGTGACACGCAACGAAGCGGATTAACAAGGCTACGAAGCTGACGAACCGCACGTGAACGACGGAATGAATCCACTCGCGTGCGGAATCAAACCAACGGTCCAGGGAGTCAACGAGTCATCCAACCATATAACGGATTCGAACTCAGACACCAAAGCCGATTTACTGCCTAATCGGGATCCAGACTTCCAAATCAGGATTCAGAACAAATCGGGGTTCAGAGCAACGCCACAGGCGAACCCGGATGAATCGCGATCGAGTCATGATCAGTTTTGGAATCAAACTCAGAGTCGGATTCATTGCCAAATCAGGAATCAAGTCAACGAATCGATTTCAGACCAATCAACCGAATGGTTGCCTATAAATAGGCGGGGTCATTCATCATTTTGGAGGACTTTTGGGGAAGAACTTTTGGAGAGCCGAAACTCTGCCGGATTGAGACCTCATCTTGGAGTTTTTGAAGGCTTGAAGACTTGGACATTCAGATCTGATTCTTGGCGAGCACCCGCATCACAAAAGGCAGGAGTTCGAGGGGATCAAGATCTCGGATCTACGTTGTTACACTCCGGATCAAAGCTTGGTCTTTGATCCCGAGATTCGAGCGATTGTTTCCTTGGTGAAATAATCCCTCTGGCTATTATTTCTTTAGTGAAATAATACCCGTTATACTGCGTAGATCTGTTCGGATCTAGATCGCGCGGTGGTCCACGGCAAACAACCCCGGCGTAGGAAAACAACCCACGCAAGCGAGTGACCGAATAACAGGAGCTCGCGATTTGTTCGACGAAGGAGAAAAGTTGTAATTTTTAATTTTCTTTATTCTGATTTTTTATTGTAACCGGATCTAAAAAAGATCGGATCTTTGTAATCGATAAACTATTACAAGAATTTGCAATGGAATATTGTAACCGGATCTAAAAAAGATCGGATCTTTGTAATCGATAAACTATTACAAGAATTTGCAATGGAATCAATGATGAAGAAATCGATAAACTATTACAAGAATTTGCAATGGAATCAATGATGAAGAAAGCAACGATTTTCACCGCGAACATTTATGTTCTTAAAGATGTTTTTCTATTTAAGTTTTATAAACAAAATTGAAAATAATTCTATACTCGGTATTTGATTTGAAAAGTTATCATTCATATTTTTTTTCTTGATTCTCTTTCATAGACTTTCATGTTCTATCATTTATGAATTGATACAATTTTTATCAAGATGATTATTTTATACTAAAACATCATTTTTTTTGTTAGTATACATTGTTTTCAATTTTTAAGTTTAAACATTGCGTTTGTGTTTATGGGATCAGTATAAAACACTCTTATGACGATATTTGTGTGTTTGAGATTCTAGGTCATCTATTTGTGGTTTTTAATGTATTCCTTATATGGTTTGATCAAGTTTTACAAAGAATATTTTTCTATTGATCAAATAATTTTTTTTGGAGATTTATGTTTTAGCAACCCCCCGGATTTATTGATCTTTCACTTCGTATCATGTTCACCGGGCATTTATATGAGTTGAAACAAGCTTTTCTTGTCTTTATAGAAAATGTGTATATTGATCTTTTATGTATTTATCCAAATCATATTAATCTTTGATCTTTTTTGGATAAAACTTATAAATTTTTCGACAATTTTTCTTTGCGATCATGTACATAGGAAAGATGTGTCCATTATTTACAATTCCTTTTACTGGACATCTTTGCCTAACGTCCTTGCTTATAGATTTTTTGTGTTTTGAGCATGTTTGTCATTTGAATTATGTATTTGCTCAATCATATTATTTTTGTTAAAATGATACTTTATGTTTTTCTTGAATTTTCATGACCTAAGATTTTGGTTTGTATAAGCTTTCATGAACTTATACTTTGTTTTCATGTATTGAGACATTATTCAAATAATAATGTATCTATATATGTTCCAAATCAATCATAATTTTCTTTTGTTTTTGATATATATCCTATGGATATATATCTATGTGTTAGAACCTTGTGACACTTTGTATTAAAGATACACATATGAGTGTTCACTTGGTTTTGTATGTGAGTGGTGTTTAGCATACTTTTATCTATGCTTGCTTACATATATTTGCCATGTTCATAGTTGCATATTTTTCATATGGCATTTTGATAGGGGGAACAATCCCTATATCTTTTTTTATTTTATACTCACACGTGCCTATTGATAGGGGGAGCTTTCGCTCTCTTATTCTTTTCTTCCCCATTTTTGATGTTGCCAAAGAGGGAGAAACAAGTGGATTGTGAGTATATTTTAAGAGTATTGTGCTTTATTGTATATCTTATATACTCTTTGTGTAGATTATTTGTCATCATCAAAAAGGTGGAGATTGTCAGGTCTCATGTTTATGAGCCTACTCTATAATCTTGTTTTGATGATCACAAACAATTCCTAACAATGTGTGTCGATTATTTGTATTTGTTTTGTTAGGTAATCTACACAAATATCCAGTTGGAGGTTGGTTGGATTGCGCCCTCACGATGATATCAAAAGGAGGTTGGCGGAATATCGGAGTGATGCTATGCATTCAAGTCAACATCCAAGTTCAAGCTTCATCCGCAAGTTTACCAAGATGAGCATATTGAAGATCTATCAAGTTTTGGTATAGTAGTTGTTTTGTAGCGTATATTGTGTGAATATATTTCAAGCTCAATATATTTATACACACAAATTTGATTTTACTACAAAATGAGTTTATTTGAGAAAACAATGCAATATTGGCTTATTAATCTTATTTACATTACATTCATATTTTATAATGTTTATAAAAACATTCATAATGTTTGCACATGTTCTTACATGTCAAACTTCATTTTCAAGATTCAACAAAAACATGTATTATGTATATTTTTGATAAACATTGAGTTTTCACAAATATGAGGACCTTTTTACAAAATTCATTTTCAAACAAGTTTATCAAAATGTTTATAAATTGTTTACAAAGTTTTACATTTTTTAGAATTTATTTACTACTTTTTACAGACCCTTAAAACTCAATTTCAAAATCGATTCAAGCTAATAACCTTTTATTAGTCGACTGGTCAGTCGACTGATGACATCAGTCGACTGATGTGTCGACTAATGAAAGTTCCTGCAATCATCAAAACTCTCTGTTTTATTTTGGTCGACTGTCCAGTCGACTGATGATCCATCATTCGACTGATGATCCATCAATCGACTGATAAAAGGCATCACTCGACTCATAAGCTACCGATTCCTCTAACGGTTAGCTCATCAGTCGACTGATGAAACTCATCAGTTGACTGATAAGCCTTCTAAAGGCTAGTTTTGTGAAGTTTCTAGATATTCGTTTTTTGAGCTGTTTTATCTTTTTCTCTGGGTTTTGGCTGATGTCTTGAGTGCCTATAAATACCCCAGTGCATTCAACTCCTATAGCAATCAAGAAACTTGTTTAATCAAGTTTTGAAAGAGTTTAGTTTGTATTTAAGCATTGTTTTAAGTTTGTTTCAAAAGAGGAGTTTTTCACAAGGAGAAAGCTTTTGATTTCAACTGATGAATTCATCCTCATCATCTATCTATAGATCCTTGTGTTTATAGAGAAGATTTCTAACTCTTTTATCTAGCTTATTTATCTTTTGATTTTCATATTCATATCTTAACTAGTTTTATTTGACTTAGAATTTTATTGTTCTCATTTATCACTCACACCTCAATTGAGCTTTTAATATTATTCATACAATATATTGTTGGGTTGTGGTGAGTGATTTAGTAAGAGTTAGCTTCATAGTGTTCTCATTCATTGTTAGAGAACAAATCTTGTAATTGAGCTTTATTTCTGAGAATTACCTTGTAATACACATTTACACCAAGAGGAGTGTGTGGTGAGGATGTAGTCGATACCAAGAGGAGTGGCGTCAGTAGTAAAGCCTAGAGAGAGGTAGTAAAGCCAAGCACTTGAGGGAGGCGATACATGAGGACCAACACTTGAGGTTGTAATTTGTGTATGTACATTGTGAGAGATTTGTAGAGTTTTCGGTGAGCTAAAAAACTAAGTGTGTAGAGAAGTTTCGGCTTCCAAACCGGGTGTGTCGATAGTGGAGTTATCTCCGGGAGTGGGGAGCGGAGACGTAGTACGGAAGGTCCGAACTCCGTGAACATTTTATTGTGTTTGGATTGTTCTATGTGTCGACTATTTGTTTATATTGTTTCTTGTTTATTTTCCCCTTTGCATATATATCCTTGCATATATCTTATTGAATATCATCATTGTTAGGATATATTTATTAATTAATTTTAATCCGCATTAATATCTAATAAGATTAGCAATAACCCTATTCATGCCCTTCTAGGGTTCTTTCCTAGTGGCGTTAGGGTACTTTTAATCTATTCAAGAGCTTAAACCGCCCAGAAATCTCACGAAATTGAGAGGACTACAAGGACGTTTGGATTACATCCGAATATTCAGCTCACATCTTTCGGGTATGTGACAACCCTTCTCTAAGCTAATGAAGAAAGGTGTTTCCTTCGTATGGGATGAGCCCTCCCAACAAGCGTTCGATGAGGTCAAGACTTATCTCTCAAATCCACATGTCTTGGCGGCCCCGGTCTCAGGGAAACTCTTCTTGGTTTATATGCGGGCAATGGAGCATTCTCTTGGCGCCGTCATAGCATAGAATGACGATGCCGGCCATGAGCAAGGCATCTATTATCTTTGTAGAATATTGCAAGAAGCCGAACGGTGATACCCCATGGTCGAAAATGAGTGTTTGGCATTGATGTTCGCTATCCAGAAAATGTGACATTACCTGGTTGGTCAAACCATATACGTCATCTCCCGGATGAATCCTATTCGAGTCTTCATGACACAGCCTTGGTCTTTAAATTGGCATATGGCAAGATTGCCACTCCTCTTTGAATGGAAATCTATGATATCTTGTTTGAATGGAAAAGGCAAACAAAATAAATTTATTCAAAATGCTCTTTGTTGAAAAAAATTTATTCAAGGTATATGGCCTTGGCTACTCCTCACAAAAGAATGGCGCCAACCACGCCTCATGACGGCGATGAGGCAGGCAGCAGCGATATGACGGCGATGCGCCCGACGGCGTAGGGCTGGGTGCTGGAGGTCGCAGTGTCACTGCCTCTTGAGGTGCTAGCAGCGGCAGTCTTTCATTCTTGGGTCGGTTAGGCTTAGGGTTAGGGTTTTAGTTAATTAATTAATTAATTTAATTAGTAAATAGTTAGATTAATTAGTATAATTAATTTCCTTTTATTATTTAAGTTATATAACTTTATAACCCATTAAGCTAGACCTAATCCAATAAGTAATAGACTCTACCCGCTACAATAATAGATTGAATCCATTAAAATTCTGACCCAACCCAGTTATGTAATGGGTCAGACCCGTTAATTTACAGACCCGACCTATTATAATTTTGATCATTCATTTTGTTTTGATCGCTACAGATCCGTTATAAGTTCGATTTGAGCCTATAAATAGTCGTTGGAAAGGTCATTCTGTGTACTTTTCAACTATGTAGTTTTTATTTTCATTTCATAAAATTTTAATATAGAAATTTGGACAATTCATAAAGATTATTGTATGCACATAAAGATAATTGATTTACCCTGATTATATCCTGTATGCACATAAAGATAATTGATTTACCCTGATTATATCCTTAATTCAGGTGGGGTAAATATTTGGGTTCATGATAAAATTGATTTACCCTGATTATATCCTTAATTCAGGTGGGGTAAATATTTGGGTTCATGATAAAACAAATTACACTATTAGATCAACATATGGGGTTAAGGAAGATCAGTAAAACGGTCACTTAAAAATTATGATAGAGTAGATTAGTGTCTTGCCCATGGTGAACAACCTATAATACCCTAATTTTTTAAGGTTAAGTTTAGTCTCATTTGGACTAAAAGGTTGCACTTACCTGTGGGTGGACTACTAGTCTTGCCGAAAGGTGTCTAGAAAATCCCCTACATGATAAGTGGTGCAGGATAATTGAAATAGGTCAGTGAGAGGAGAATAACCCTATTTCCCAAAGGTTAGGAAGTGTTCAAATCAAATTAACGCTATGTAGGCTAGTCCTATAGGTAATTATATATCATATTTGGGGGGGCGAATAGCATGTCAAATCACTTACCCAAAGATGTGATGAGATGATGCACCCGCCTATCCCGCAGAGTAGAAGGTTGCATACGTAAAATACTCTGACCCATCCATTCTAACCCTAAATTGCATGTGAAAATATTACAGTTAATAAAATTAAAGGTCTCATTTGATTTATATGTCCATGGTTTAATGCAGATGGATGGACAATTTATCCAGAAGCATCTGACTGGGATTGAGCCCCTTACTGGTTCCAACTATGGCAACTGAAAGATGAAAGTTGAAATAGTACTTGGGTGTCTTGACTACCACTATGTTCTCACTGAAGAGAAGCTAGAAGAACCTAATGATTCATCAAGTCTATCTGAAAAGAAATCTCATGCTAAGTGGGTCAAAGCCAACAAGCTTGCAATGCTGATCATTAGAGCATCGGTGGACCAGACTATTCGTAGGGGGATTCCGGCTTGTGAAACTGCTAAGAAGTTTCTAGAGACCATCAAGAAGCAGTTTGAGGGATCCGTTAGAGAAAGACAGTACAATTATCTAGTCAAACTCATTAATCTACAATATGATGGAAGTGGTGATGTTCGTCAGCACATTTTGAAGGTCTCTTAGTTGATCATTCATCTCAGGGAGTTGGGATTTCAATTAAAGGATGATCTTATGGTTTATTTTGCAGTCGCTTCTCTACCAAGCAAATTGATACTTTTAAGGTGAATTACAGTTCTCAAGATAGGAAATGGGACTTAAATGAGCTTATTGATGTATGTGTTGCTGAGGAAGAGCAGCGAGGCGGAAAATCTGGCATATGGCAAGCTTGGACCAAATAAGGCAGGAAAGAAATCCTTCAAGAATCAAGGGCACAATAAGGGGAAGAAGTTTTTTGACAATCTTTCAACTGTTTCTAGCACTTCTTCAGCAAGAGAAAATGTTGAATGTTTCTTCTGCAAGAAACCTTGTCATATGAAGAAAGACTGTCTGAAGTATAAGTAGTGGTTGAAGAAGAAGGAAGGTAGGGATTTAGTTCATGTTTGTTGTGAAATAAATTTAGTTGATTTTCCCTCAAATTCTTGGTGGATTGACTTTGGTGCCTCTATACATAATTCAACTTTATTATAGGGAATAATCCACAGTTTGAAGGCAAGGGAAAATGAGCAGCTGTTTTTGAAAAACTCGTAGCCTTTGGCTGTGGAGCTAATTAGAACTTTCAGTCTGCGCTTGGATTCTAGAGTTTCCTTAGTTTTATCAGACACTTTCTATGTACCTTCTATGAGAAGGAATCTTATTTTAGTTTCTAGACTTTCTGAATCTGGTTATAGCTTTGTTTTCAAGAATAAATATGTTTCTATCAGAAAAGGTTTGGATATTATCATATATAGTTTCGTAATTGACGGTCTTTATAGATTAAATCTGGATGCATCTTATCCTTCCCCTATCTGTATGTTTGTGAATTCATCTTTTTATGATACAAAGCATCCTAGGCTTAATAGCAATTCTTCCATACTTTGGCACCAGAGTGTGACGCCCCTGGGTTCACACGAGGCTGCAGTCCAAGGTGAAACCAAGAATGTCAAACCTGCTATGCACCACACCGTGCAATAACATGTTTCACCGTCACAATTAACATCTATCTAGTAGAATCAACAACTGGTGTAGGTACAAAACAGGTAAGAGATAATACAAGGAATACTGAGGAAAATGATAATAGTCACATAAATATCTCATCATCCAACGATACAGAAATACATAGTCAAGATCTGAGTAGATAAATTGAAATACTCAACAAGTCTCAAATACAAATATCTGACGATAAAGTGATAAGGCTCACAGCCTTTACAATATCTAGAATAATACCCTCAAATGTCTAACCTCACTACAGTGGAGCCCAAAGAAAAATAATACATAACTAGAAAGTAAAGCTGAACACTAATGTGGTCCGCTATCAACCTGCGGCTCTCCGTGCTCCTTGCTCGTGACCTGAAAGGGGGAGGGACAACGAGCGTCAAAGCGCTAGCGAGTAACATCACAACCAACCCCAAGGGAAAAGGGCTCGTTGTATAAGAAAAATACAGATAATATATATAATGGATCTAAAATCATTGATCCTACTAAAGAGGGTTTTAGTGTTTAGAAATTTACAACACGAGCATAGGTACGTCGAGCGAAATAATCCAAACAAGGAAACCCTCATGTATATACCTTGTATCTCAAATCGTAAATCTCTAAACACCAAACTCGTGGTTCTAATACAGAAACAATAAATCAAGAAATACCGCTAATCTCATAACAAATTACAGTGCCATACCATGACTAACATGAATGTCATATTATTACTTGCATGAGTGTCATGTCAACATCATGTCGTGAACTTCTGTGAAGAAGTCATATGCAGGGTTAAGAACTATGTCCAAATCAGGAACTATTTATGTCGTAGTTTTCCAAACTCATAGATTAAGTGGCAAATGTCCAACACGAGGACTAGAATGAATTTATAGTCCAACACGAGGACTTCTATGGATTATAGTCCAACACGAGGACTAAGGCATAGTAAAATATCGCTATGATGTATATAGTGAAGTCTACTTATATCAATTCACACTCAAACAGTGTGTAAGTCCCCAAACCATGCCCTCAGGTCATCTATCATGCATGAAATAGATAGTGAGACTAAATACCAAGGTCAGTTAGTCCAGGCGACCCTCGAACATGAGTAAAACACCCAAAAAATATCCAGAACAGGAAAACACAACAGACAGTGGGCGGTCGACCGCACCGGTCGACCGCACTCTGATGTGCGACCGTCGGTCGACCGAAAAAATGTCGCGGTCGACCGAAATAATTAGCGGTCGACCGAAATAAATTCGCGGTCGACCGAAATAAATTCGCGATCGACCAAAATAAATTCGCGGTCGACCGAAGCCCACAGAGAGCAGGGTCGGACGCGGCGGCGGACAGAAAGAATTCGCGGGTTCTGTCAGCTCGAAACACTGAAAAAATCGAGCATAATTTCTACAACATGCAATGCAAGTGTTCTAAAGTTTTGGAAAGAAAAATAGCTAAGTCTCAAGCCATGAAAGCCCATATCCTAATTGTTTCAAAATACATGAGAAAACAAGTGAAAGCGTTTGTAATAACAGTAAAAATTATTTCTAGCTCTTGTTTAAGAAATTCTCAGATTAGATCTCTTTTCAACCGAATACGTTGTGTGGTTTTTAAAACAGTAAAACGCCAATCCATGTTCTAATGCCACAATATTCATTTTAGCTATACAAAGAATACATGTTTTGCTCTATAAGCCGCAATGGAAAACTCGTTCTTTGACTATGAAAACGGAAAGGGGTGGTTGTTGGGTGAGAAATTAGCTGCCGCTTGGGTTGAGAAGAATGAAACCCTAGATCTGCAGGAAGGTTGATCGTCCCTTCGCTGTATCCCACAGACCTACGTCTACATCGGCCTAAACTGCGCCCCCAAGAGAGGAGAGTGAAGAGGTTCGCCCGCATGACAATCCTCAACTGCTTCCAGATCACGAGCATAGAGAGGATTAGGGTTTTAGGGAAAGAGTAGGGTTTTGATTTTCAGAACTCAAAGGGGCTCCCTCTCGTGAACAGTAGTATATATATCCACTCACAAAACCCGACCCGAAACCCAATAGACCCGAAACAGAAACCGCAAAGAAAAAAAAAACCTGAAACTCTCTGTACGCTGGTCGGTCGACCGTACCGATCGACCGCCACGGTCGACCGCGCCGGTCGACCGCTCAGCACAAAATGCCTTACTTCAGGCATTTCACAAGATGGCCTTATCCCACTCGATATCTCTCACTTATAAACACCTGCTGGGTTCCCAAACACTGATAAACATATATATCTTATATTTTTATGGTTATTCATCACAAGGGAATTTCTTCACTATTAATAATTCACCTATATTATAGAAATTTCCGGGGTTTTACATTCTTCCCCCCTTAAAAAGAATTTCGTCCTCGAAATTCGGAAATCATGCGAACTTGAAATATGAACTCTTAGATAACCTTATAGAGATATTTACACTTAACGATCTAAAATGATAATATTCTCGCTCAAATCCTAATCTAGTGGAACTAGTACATCGGGCGAAAAATCCAAACAAGGAACCCCCCATATATATACCATGTGTTCCGAAAGATTAAGAATTAAGCGTGCATATTCCCATTCTGGTGTTAAATATAAACATAACCAAAAATATAACATAATAAGGATTAATTTACATGCTCAACCAAGTGTGGGTAGTCGCGACGCACGTCCTCTTCGCGCTCCCATGAAATCTCCTCAATGCCTCCTCGGTTCCACTGAACTTTTACCAAGGGAATTACCTTGTTTCTAAGCCTCTTGTCCTCCCTGGCAAGAATACGAACCGGGATCTCAATAGTAGTCAAATCATCCTGAAGCTCGATCTCCGGTGCATCCAATACTCGCTGCTGCTCCTCATCATGCAAGTGCTTCTTAAGCATAGAAATATGGAACACGCTGTGTATACTAGACATTGATGATGGAAGATCTAGTCTGTATGACACAGCCCCAATGCGCTCTAGGATCTGAAAAGGCCTAATATATCTCGGTGCAAGCTTCCCTCGCCTACCGAATCGCTGTACGCCTTTCATAGGCGATACCTTAAGCATAACCAAATCTCCAACCTGAAACTCTAGGGGTCTTCGCCTCTTATCTGCATAGCTCTTCTGCCGACTCTGAGCGGCTAAAATCCGCTCCCTGATCAAAGCTACCTTCTCAGTGGTCTGCCTCACTAGCTCGGGCCCAAGCATCAAGCTATCCTCCGGCTCGGCCCAACATATCGGTGATCTACAAGGTCTCCCATACAATGCTTCATACGGGGCCATACCGATCATCGCTTGATAACTATTGTTATAAGCGAACTCTACCAGTGGAATATGATCCTCCCAACTACCTTGGAAGTCAATGACACATGCCCGCAACATGTCCTCCAACACCTGATTCACCCTCTCTGTCTGGCCATCCGTCTGGGGGTGAAATACACTGCTATAAGATAGCGTGCTGCCAAATGAGTCCTGAAAACTCCTCCAAAAATGTGAAGTGAAAACCGATCCTCGATCTGACACGATCGTGTCCGGTACTCCGTGAAGTCGAACTATCTCCCGAATGAAGATCCTCGCATAAGTCTCGGCTGTATAAGTGGTCCTCACTGGAATAAAATGTGCTGACTTCGTCAACCGGTCCACTATCACCCAAACAGAATCATTCCTCTTCTTTGACTTCGGCAACTCCAAGATAGCAGCACTGACATCGCTCCCAAGAATGCCTTGGTTCCTCCAATCTCGGGTCTAATATCAAACTGGCTAAGAGTGATAAGATCTCTTTACAAAGAACACCTCAAAGCCACAACCCGATGCCGACGCTTCCTACTCAAAGCATCTGCTACGACGTTCGCCTTCCCTGGATGATACTGAATCGCGAACTCGTAGTCCTTGATAAACTCAATCCACCTCCTCTGCCTCTGATTGAGTTCCTTCTGAGAAAAGAGGTACTTCAGACTCTGATGGTCTGTGAATAGCTCAAACTGCACTCCATACAAGTAGTGTCTCCATGACTTCAGTGCAAACACCACTGCTGCTAACTCCAAGTCATGAGTGGGGTAGTTCTGCTCATGCACCCTCAACTGCCGTGAGATATAGGCCACCACTCTCTGAGTCTGCATCAATACGCCTCCTAAGCCTGCCAACGATGCATCTGTATATACGACGAATGTCCTGTCGCTGCTCGGAATGGTCAAAACTGGCGCAGTAGTCAACTTAGTCTTCAGAATATCAAAGGCCTTCTGGCACTCCATGCTCCATATGAACTGTACACCCTTCTTCGTAAGGTGTGTAATCGGTGTCGAAATCTTCGAGAAGTCCTGAATGAATTTCCTATAATATCCAGCTAAGCCCAAAAAGCTGCGAATCTCTGTCACCGTCTTCGGTGGTTCCCAATCAAGGACTGCCGTGACCTTAGCCGGGTCCACAGCTATACCCTCTCGACTGATGACATGGCCAAGAAATCTGACTTCTGAAAGCCAAAACTCGCACTTGCTGAACTTAGCATACAGCTGATGCTCCTGAAGAGTCCTCAATGCTATCCGTAGATGCTCCTCATGATCCGCCTCCGACCTCGAGTAAATGAGAATATCATCGATAGATGCTCCTCGTGATCCGCCTCCGACCTCGAGTAAATGAGAATATCATCGATGAAAATGATCACAAACTGATCTAAGAAGGGACGGAACACCCGGTTCATCAAGTCCATGAATACCGCGGGTGCATTGGTCAACCCAAATGGCATGACCAAGAACTCGAAAGAACCATATCGAGTAAGAAAGGCGGTCTTGGGAATATCCATCTCCCGAACCCGCAACTGATGATAGCCAGAACGAAGATCAATCTTCGAGAAATACTACGCTCCCTGCAACTGGTCAAACAAGTCATCAATCCTAGGTAGTGGGTACCTATTCCGGATAGTGACCTTGTTCAACTCTCGATAATCTATGCATAATCTCATACTACCGTCCTTCTTCTTCACAAAGAGGACCGGCGCGCCCCACGGAGAATGACTCCGGTGAATAAAACCCTGAGCTAACAACTCGTCCAACTGGGTCTGAAGCTCCCTCATCTCAGCTGGTGCCATACGATAGGGTGCGCGGGATTTCGGGACTGTGCCAGGCTGCAACTCAATACAAAACTCCACCTCTCTCACCGGAGGTAGTCCAGGTATGTCCTGAAAAACATCCTGATACTCTGAGACAACTCTAGTCTCCAATAACTCAGCACCCTGATCCCGTCGCATCACCTCCTCGATGTACGCCAGAAATGACTCCGCAAGTCGGTTGCCCTGAGAGGCGGCTACAATCATCTCGGACCCGTCGGACCCTCGCAACTTGACTGTCTTCGCAAAGCAGTCAATACTAATATGGTAGGAAGACAACCAATCCATACCAAGAATAACATCGAACTCGGACATATGCAACGCTATCAAATCCACTACGAACTCCGACTCGTCTAGACTGACGGTACACCTCCTACAAACGCTCTCCAGAAGCGATACCTCACCTAAAGGGGTGGAAACAGATAGAGGGGTGTCTAGTGGCTGAGCTACGAGCTGGAGTCTAGTCATAAATGCATGCGAGATGAAAGAATGCGAAGCTCCCGAATCGAAAAGAATACGGGCGGGAAGAGAGTTCACAAAGAACGTACCCTCCACTACAGCTCCACTGGCGCCATGATCACGAGGAACCACTGCATATACCCTGCATGTGGCTCAAGACTGCTCTGCTGATGGTGCTGGAGAATATGGGATAATTTGTCCCTGGGAAATATCCTGAACTGCCCGAATCTGTCCCTCAGTCCTCTGAGCTACTGGCAGTGCCTCAAGCCTGTTCTGCTGGCCCTGACCTCTACCCTGCTGGCGCTGCTGCTACAGCTGGTTCGGACCTTTGCCCTGCTGGGCTCCTGTTGGTGCGCTGCGGCACTCTGATGCCTTATGTCCGACCTTGTGACAGTTAAAACAGGATCCCTGAAACTTGCACTGCTGGTGCGCTCTCTGCTCCTGCTGGGGTCCCTTTTTATAAGGGCCCTGATGTTGCTGTTGATGTCCAGAAAAACCTCTCTTGTTCTTGCCCTTGTCCCCACTCTGTCCTGTCTTGGCCTTTCCTTCCTTGTCTTTCTGGAACATAGAAGTCTCAATCTCCTGAGAAGTGGCAGCTTCAGCTACCTCCCTGACTGAATAAAATCTCCTCGACACGAGGTACCGTCGGAGATTAGGGCGAAGCCCAGCCAAGAACATCTGAGCCTGACGCTCTCCTGTCTGCCACATGCCTGTGAAATGTAACAGCTCCATGAATCTGCTCTCAAAATCAGCCACTGACATGTCCCCCTGAGTCAATCGGGACAACTCAAGCTCCTTCCCGGTCCGTGCTGCAGAAGAAATGTACTGTCCATCGAAGAAATATACGAAGTCCTCCCACGTGAGGGTCAGCCTCTGCTCTGGAGTGAACTGGAGTCGGTACCACCTCCCGGCATCTCCCTTCAGGCTGTAGGATGCCAACCTCTGCTTCTGAACTGAATCTACACCGAGTATATCGAGAATGTTGCTCACATCCTCCTTCCACTTATGGGCTGCAAGAGGGTCTGGTGACCCCTGGAACTCTGGTGCTCTCATCTTCTGATACCTCTCCACTATACGGAGCCAAGCTTCCTGCTCTGTGGTCCTATATGGGACTGCTAGAGGAATGGTTGCAGGCGCGACCTCTGGAGGTCTCTCTCTGACAGGGACGACAGGTATCCCCGGCTGCTGAGCTACCGGTGGTGGAGGTGGCGGAGTCGGGGGTGCTATATGAGTCGTCACCAACTCCTCAATAGCTGTCATCCGAGCGATAAGAGGAGCCATACGTGGTGTTATATGAGTAGTCACCAACTCCTCAATGGCTGTCATCCGGGCAATGAGAGGAGCCATGATGTCCACCAAATACTGAGGAGCCTGCTGCGGCTCGGGTGGAGTCTGCCGAGGCTCGGATTGAGCCGGCTGCTGCTCAGATGGAGTCTGCTGCGACTCTGCCTGCCCAGCTCTCCGAGTACGAGGCCTACGACGTCCTGTCATCTTTCTGATCATAAGAAAATAAGAGTTGTGAGCCAAAATAGACGTCTATAAATAGCGTATCATGACACAATTTTCACATCATATAGTATTTGCACAACTGTTTGAATTTATACAAAATTAGTTGTCATAAAAAAAAATTCTCAAATTTTGAGATATACGCATATATCGTCCTCACTCATACTAGGAAATCCTTACGGACTCTATACATGAATCCTAGGAAACTCTATCCTAGCTCCACGACTCGACACAGGATGATCCTAAGGATACTGGAACTAGAGCTCTGATACCAACTGTGACGCCCCTGGGTTCACACAAGGCTGCAGTCCGAGGTGAAACCAAGAATGTCAAACCTGCTATGCACCACACCGTGCAATAACATGTTTCACCATCACAATTAACATCTATCTAGTAGAATCAACAACTGGTGTAGGTACAAAACAGGTAAGAGATAATACAAGGAATACTGAGGAAAATGATAATAGTCACATAAATATCTCATCATCCAACGATACAGAAATACATAGTCAAGATCTGAGTAGATAAACTGAAATACTCAACAAGTCTCAAATACAAATATCTGACGATAAAGTGATATGGCTCACAGCCTTTACAATTTCTAGAATAATACCCTCAAATGTCTAACCTCACTATAGTGGAGCCCAAAGAAAAATAATACATAACTAGAAAGTAAAGCTGAACACTAATGTGGTCCGCTATCAACCTGCGGCTCTCCGTGCTCCTTGCTCGTGACCTGAAAGGGGGAGGGACAACGAGCGTCAAAGCGCTAGCGAGTAACATCACAACCAACCCCAAGGGAACAGGGCTCGTTGTATAAGAAAATACAGATAATATATATAATGGATCTAAAATCATTGATCCTACTAAAGAGGGTTTTAGTGTTTAGAAATTTACAACACGAGCATAGGTACGTCGAGCGAAATAATCCAAACAAGGAAACCCTCATGTATATACCTTGTATCTCAAATCGTAAAACTCTAAACATCAAACTCGTGGTTCTAATACAGAAACAATAAATCAAGAAATACCGCTAATTTCAGAACAAACTACAGTGCCATACCATGACTAACATGAATGTCATATTATTACTTGCATGAGTGTCATGTCAACATCATGTTGTGAACTTCTGTGAAGAAGTCATATGCAGGGTTAAGAACTATGTCCAAATCAGGAACTATTTATGTCGTAGTTTTCCAAACTCATAGATTAAGTGGCAAATGTCCAACACGAGGACTAGAATGAATTTATAGTCCAACACGAGGACTTCTATGGATTATAGTCCAACACGAGGACTTCTATGGGTTATAGTCCAACACGAGGACTAAGGCATAGTAAAATACCGCTATGATGTATATAGTGAAGTCTACTTATATCGATCCATACTCAAACCGTGTGTAAGTCCCCAAAACATGCCCTCAGGTCATCTATCATGCATGAAATAGATAGTGAGACTAAATACCAAGGTCAGATAGTCCAGGCAAAACCCTCGAACATGAGTAAAACACCCAAAAATATCCAGAACAGGAAAACATAACAGACAGTGGGCGGTCGACCGCACCGGTCGAACGCACTCTGATGTGCGACCGTCGGTTGACCGGAAAAATGTCGCGGTCGACCGAAGGAAATAGCGGTCGATTCCTAATGTTTCAAAATACATGAGAAAACAAATTGAAACGTTTTAATAACAGTAAAACATTATTTAGCTCTTGTTTAAAAATTCTCAGATCTAGATCTCTTTAACCGAATACGTTGGTGAGTTTTTTTTTGGTAAAACCCCAAATCCATGTTCTATGCCACAATATTCTATTAGCTATACAAAAATACATGTTTGGCTCTATAAAACCCAATGAAAACTCAGTTCTTGACATGAAAACGAAAGGGGTGGTGGTTGGGTGAGAAATTACTCGCCTTGGGTGAGAAGATGAAACCCTAGATCTGCAGGAGGTTGATCCCCTTCGCTGAAGTCCCACAGACCCGCTGACAATCCTCAAAACTGCTCCCAGATCACCAATAGAGAGGATTAGGGTTTTAGGGAAAAGAGGGGCTAGGGTTTTGATTTTCAGAACTCAAAGGGGCTCCCTCTCGTGAACAGTAGTATATATATCCACTCACAAAACCCGACCCGAAACCCAATAGACCCGAAACAGAAACCACAAAGAAAAAAAAACCTGAAACTCTCTGTACGCTGGTCGGTCGACCGTACCGGTCGATCGCCACGGTCGACCGCGCCGGTCGACCGCTCAGCACAAAATGCCTTACTTCAGGCATTTCACAAGCTGGCCTTATCCCACTCGATATCTCTCACTTATAAACACCTGCTGGGTTCCCAAACACTGATAAACATATATATCTTATATTTATATGGTTATTCATCACAAGGGAATTTCTTCACTATTAATAATTCACCTATATTATAGAAATTTCCGGGGTTTTACACGGAGATTGGGACATACTTCAAGAAAGCAATTGGAATCCTTAGTAAAGTCTGGTGTTCTTGAACAGTTAGATTTCTCTAATTTTGGTACTTGTGTTGACTGTATCAAGGGAAAGATGACTAAATTGAAAAAAATTGAAGCCTCCAGGAGTGAAGGTCTTCTTGGCCTCATTCATAAAGATATTTGTGGACCTTTTCCCACTCCCTCTCGTGGTGGTCAGCGATACTTCATCTCCTTCATAGGTAATTTTTTGCGCTTTGCCTATATTTTTCTTCTTCACCACAAATATGAGGTACTGGATGTTTTCAAGATCTTTCAAGCTGAAGTTGAAAAACACTTAGAAAGAAAGATTAAATTTGTGCGTTCTGATGGAGGTGAGGAATTCTATGGTAAAAGCGATCAGGAAGACACAAATCATGGTCCCTTCATGGAGTACTTGAGGTCACAAGGCATTGTTCCTTAGTATACTCTCCTAGGTTCTCCGCAACAAATGGAATAACTAAAAGAAAAAAAATCATACTTATCAAGATGTTGTTCGCAGCATGATGAGTTATTCATATTTGCCTAAAAGTTTTTGGGGTGAGGCATTGAAGACAGCTGTATATGTCATCAATCGTCTCCCTTATAAGGTAGTAACTGAGACCCCGTTCAAGCTTTGGACTGGCAGAGATCCTAGTCTTGGTCATCTGCGTGTTTGGGAATGTTCAACAGAGGTACGACCTTATAATACAGACGTTAAGAAATTAGAAGACCGAACAATGTTGTGTCGCTTTATTGGTTATCCTGCAAGATATAAGGGCTACAGGTTCCATTGTTCTTCTCGGTCTAACCAGTTCTTCGAGACACATCATGCTAAGTTTTTGGAAGGCCCTAATGCTTCTTCATAACATTGTGGTCTGAGTTTTGAGGAAGTTTTAGATGATGAGCAGTCACTTCCGCTATTAGATGTCATCTCTAGATTCCCTACTCTTCCAGATAGCATTCCACCTTCTCCTCCAGTTCAAGAAACTTTTGTACCTGCGGAAGAGCCACAACTTGTTAGAAGATCCTTTAGAGTCAAAAGATCTGTCATACATGATGACTATGATCTCTATATTCAGGAAAGTGGATGCATTGATCCAGAATCCGATGATCCCTCCTCATACTCGGAAGCTAGAGACAACATTCATGCAGTTGATTGGCTGAAGGCTATGGAAGAAGAGCTTTAGTCAATGGAAAAGAACTATGTTTAGGAGTTGGTACATTTACCGAACAAAGCTAGAGTGGTGGAATGCAAATGGGTCTTCAAGACCAAAAGGGATTTTGAAGGAAACATAGAGAGATTCAAGGCCAGGCTAGTGGCCAAGGGTTTCAAGCAGAGAGAAGGGATTGACTACGTCGACACTTTTTCTCTAGTATCTAAGAAAGATTCTCTCAGGATAGTTCTTTCTCTTGTCGCCCATTTTAATCTTGAGCTCCATCAGATGGATGTCAAGACGACATTCTTGAATGGAGATCTGAATGAGGAAATCTTTAATCTTGAGCTCCATCAGATGGATGTCAAGACGACATTCTTGAATGGAGATCTGAATGAGGAAATCTTTATGGTGCAGCCTGAAGGGTTTGCAGTTAAGGGACGACATTCTTGAATGGAGATCTGAATGAGGAAATCTTTATGGTGCAGCCTGAAGGGTTTGCAGTTAAGGGAGATCTGGCCCGCAGATTGAATAAGTCAATATATGGTCTCAAATAGGCTTCCAGATAGTGGTACTTAAAATTTCATCAAGCGATAACATCAAATGGCTTCCGAGAGAATCCTTTCGATCACTACATATACCTCAAAATTAGTGGGAGCCGATTCCTCATTCTAGTATTATATGTAGATGATATATTGCTTGCCAGCAACAATATTCATCTTCTACATGAGGCTAAGGATTTTCTTTCAAGGCATTTGGATATGAAAGACCTCGGAGATGCTCATTATGTTTTGGGCATCAAGATCCAAAGAGATTAGACTAAAGGCTTGTTGGCTTACCTCAAAGGGCTTATATTGAGAAAGTCCTTCAGTGATATGACATGAAGTTTTGTGCACCAGGTGAAGCCCCAGTTGTCAAAGGAGATATGTTCAACAAATCTCAATGCCCGTGAAATGAAGTTGAGCGTAGGCTCGTGAACTCTGAGGAGTATATCTCTGCACTTAGCAGTCTAATGTATGTAGTGTCATGCATCAGGCTAGACATCAGTTATATCGTCGGAATATTAGACAGGTTTCAGCAAAATCCTAGTGTAGCTCATTGGAAAGCTGTAAAGAAGGTTTTGCGGTATTTGTTGAGGACCAAGGATTTCATGTTAGTCTACAGAAGGTATGAAAATCTAGAAGTCGTCGCTTATTCAAATTCAGATTTCGGAGGATGTGCTGATAGTAGGAAATCAACATCAGGTTATATATTTCTTCTTGCTAGAAGAGCAGTTTCCTAGAAAAGTGCCAAGCAGTCCTTAGTGACGACATCCACTATGGAGGCAGAGTATGTTGTTATTTTTTAAGCAATATTGCACGCCTTTTAGCTCAAGAATTTCATCAGTGAACTAAAGGTGGTGTATTCCATTCAGAGACCAGTAAAGTTGTATTATGACAATCAGGCAGTCGTACAGTTTGTAAAGAACAAGAACTTTTTTAGCAGGAATAAGCACATCGGTGTCAAGTATTTGTTAGTCCTTGATAAGGTCGAACAAGGATTGATTGAGGTTTCTCATCTGCCGACTCAGTTGATGAATGTTGATCCCTTGAGCAAGGGAATTTCTCTAGGACTCTTCAAGGAACATGTCTCCAGTATGGGTGTTTTAGAGTCTTTCGATTCTATATGAATAGTGAGATTTAGTTGTCGCAGTAGTTTTGTTTTATTTTCAAGTACTATATTCTGGATTGCTTTGAGCTCATAAAGAAACTATTGTGCTAATTTTTTAGCAGTTTGATATTTTCAAGCATTGTGTTCTTGGTCATTGTTGCTTGATATATATTTAAAGTAAAGAAAACTAAAGTTTAAAGTAAAGAGTTTCAAGTTAATCATAAAGAAACTCGAATTAAAGATAGTGGTCCATAGAGTCATAAAGGTTAAAGTAAAGAGACTCCTAAATTTGTGCAGAAGCTGAATGTGATTAGGCATCATATTTGAGGCTTTCGTTCTGGACTAAAGGTGATGGTTTTCACATGGCGGATGCCGGTAAAAGTTTCAGAACGGCATACACGTTTGTGTATGTTGCAGAGGACACTTAAGGGCGTACATCGGATTTGACCATAAGGGATGTACGACTCTATTACACTCCACTAAAACCACCATAAGGAAAATATCTTTAGAACATTAGTGGCACTAGCGGTTGGACCATGGAGTGACCTTATGCCATATAGAGTATATATTGTTATCACGATCAACCATTAGTGGTACTTTTGTTTTAAGGAAAAGGTTTCGGAAACTATTCTAATTAGAATCATGGCAACAAATTATTTTCTAAAATAAATGGGTGCGCACCCAACTTTAAATGTTTTTGAAAATTTAAATGTTTTTTAAAATGAAAATGAGGTATGTTGTGCCAAGTGGGAGATTGTTGGGTTTGATTAATCCAACGAACCCATGTGGCCCAACCTACTCGATTTTGGATTTGATTTAAAGTTTGTCATCGATTCAAGTTAGGATCAGGATGTTAACCACATGGTTTGGTTAGATATATAGTTTTCATGTTTATCAAGTTGGGTGGTTATCTTGAATATCTAAAAGAAAGGATCGACCGGAGTGTAATCTCACGGTTGTGAATAAACCATGATGGGTAGGGTTAATCACAAATATCTATTCAAGGGTGGGAGTTCCTCCTCTCAACGATACGCAGAAAAGAGACGAAATTCCCATCGTTGGCTACGGGAGGAGAGAGGAGAAGACTTCTATTTTTTTGACGGTGAACGGTAATTTTAATCTATTTTTTATAGTGCAATTATTCATGTCTAGATCGTTAAATTATTCAACAAAATATACATATTTTCAAATTGGCTCACTAAATATCGTATTTTTTTCTACGAAATATAAATCTAATTTTTATATCTACATCTCTTTCTTTTAATCAGTATGCAGCATGCTCTGGTTGTCTTTTGAACTAGCTAGGGACAACGTACTATTGGTTTGTAGCTAATTAGTTATCTATGTTCTCTATTCTATTTTATTAGCACATACAATGTCTCTAATCTTGTGATGATTATATTTCCATTAACTTCTTAAACTCTGATGGAAATTAATGTTACTTGTAGACGTCTAACTATAAATCGTGTAATTCTCTCGAAAGTACAAAAACCAATGAGAAACACGTCGAAAAAAAAGAGAGAAATAAAATGTTTGAGTCCAACGAAACGAACTTTATTTCCTTTTTATAAAAAAAATTCTCTCCATATCAAGTTTTATTATAATTGCAGAGGCCTCCTACATACTAATTGTAGGATCTAAAACATCAGCCCTAGACTGCCTTTTTTTTATCTAACCACAAGGTTCCTTGCATCGGCAAATGTTGCGGCTGATGCAGTGACCATGCCCGCCGTAGTAATGGTGCTGACAGAACTTGGCACACTCCGGCGTCCTGCACTGCGGACTTTTGATCTCCCACGTGCACTCACAGCCCGGAGGGAAGGGTTCCGGTGGACATTGTCCAATGGCTTTCCTCACGTTCATCATCCCTGCCATTGACAACACATTAGTTTTACGATAATAAACTGAATGTACGATCTATTCTACGTTAACTAGAAAAAACATGGATACATGCCAGATACGAAGAGGACGAGGAGTAGGACGGAGAATGAAATGCAAGCCTTCTTCATGGCCATTAAATTTCTTTTTTCTGTGGTTTGTTGGTGATGTAGAATAGTGGAAGTAGTAGGGTATTTATACATTTAAACGATGCAGGAATATTTGGGAAGCAATAATCTTCTTTGCACGAATGGTGTCTAGATAAATTCTCTGATTACAATTCACTAATTACAGTACATATATATGTGTAGGGTTTTTTATCTTTAGACCCTATGATTTACTTAGTTTTATCTTTAAACCCGACTAGTTTTTTTTGGTACCTTTGATCCCAATCATCTTTAGGTATTTGCCTCTAAGCCCAAATAGTATAATCTAGAGTTGGTGTATTGTATTTATACTTTCAGGTGGCAAAAATTCCAAAATACCCCTCAATATCCACAAAACTTTCTCCGCTCTCTTCTCCTCTCCTCATCTATTCTCTCTTTCAATCCCTTTCTGCCACTCAAGGAAAACCTGTAAAAACCCTAACAAGCTCTCAAATTCCTAGCTAAATTGATCCCCCCAAATAAACCCTAACCGCCCCTTCTTTCTCTCCTCTTTCAATTTGTCTAGCACAAAGTGAATTTGACCAAAAGTCACCCCCTAGTTTGAGCCCAAACTGAAAATCAGCCCTGACCACCCTTGAGCTCCTCTGTAGCTGTATCTTCCACTCTCTTCCTCAACTCTATCCGCAATGCTGACAACTGCCAGAAAATCCTAGAAGATAGAACCTTCAATGCCTCAACTTTAGAGCCTCCTCCTCCTCCTCTAACGCTTCGCCTGACAGCCGCCGCCTCCTACTCACCTCGCTGCCTCATTCTCTGTAAGTAATCTCTCCTCTCTCTTCAAAGCGAGCAGAACCTCTCAGAGAGCATCATCTTAGTTGTTAACAAGAGTATTTTGTATGTGCCCATAAGTTTCAATTAAAATGGGATTGCCAAATCAATAATAAATTCAAGCAATGCAATTTTGTGCTGTGTTTTTACTTTTCTTGATATTCTACTAATGTTAGATTATGTCTTACTGTGTTTACAGCAAAACTACGGAAGTTAGGCTTCCATCAAATTTAGCCTACTTCCGACACCTACTTCACAAGCACATTACATTGTAGGATGGTTGACAGGAGGTCCTTCAGGATAGCCACTTTTATGGATATCTTAATAGTCATGATACTCCAAATCAGTCTCTTTTGATTGACTGTTTGTTGGAAGTCTTTGACTCTAAAATGAGTTCATTTAAAATTGGAAGGAAATAGATTAATTTCGGTGTTGACAATGTCCTTCAGACACTATTTGAAAACAAAGCATTGGTGACGGGTTAATCTATCACCAATGCTGACAAATTCGTCACCATTGCACATCGGTGACGGGCATGATCCCATCGCCTATACATCTGTCACCAATGCTGACGAATCAGCCACCAATGCTGACGAATCCATCACCAATGCACATCGGTGACGGACATGATCCATTCGTCCATACATCTGTCACCAATGTGTATTGGTGTGGGATAGTTGGTGTGGGATAGACCTATCACCAATGAACATTGACAACATGGTATTATTGGTGATGGAAAAACACTGGTGACGGGATTACTCGTCACCAACATTTTGGAGATTGGTGATGGGGAACCCGTCACCAATGAGCATTAGAGAGGGGTTACCTTGCGACTAATATATATTGGTGCACCAAAAACTAGTTGGTTGAACTAGTCGGCTCCCTGTGCACAAATACATATAAATCATGTAAACATATTGAATATCACCCATATATCTAATAACTAAACCACAATATATATTCAACATTCATACCACAACTCAATATCTAACAAGCAAATGTAATATATGTTGCGTGCCAATGTGCAAGCGTGCTCGTACACCGAACGAATCTGTGATCACGGAGAAGAAAAGAACCATACACAAGCACAATCCAATCCAAATACGACAAATCCAACCAAACACAGAGATATACGTGGTTCGGTAATTTTCTTACGTCCACGGGGAGAGGATGAGGAGATTCCACTAAATCAAGGAGAGTACAAAGGGTTACAATCTCACAAAACTCACAAACTAACCATTAATCAAAGCTCTCAACTTGCTCACAATATCTCCCTCTCACAATGCTCAATTGCCTCTCAAACTCTCTGATATCTCTTTTCTTAAACCCTAGAAAATCGTGTCCCTATTTATATCCAAACAGAAATCCAAACAGAATCCAAATAGGAAACCAAACTGTGCAAAAAATTCGTCGTAAGTCGACTTAACAGAGTTCACAAGTCGACTTGAAAGAGAGAAAAAATGCAAATGGAGGACAGATCGTAAGTCGACTTAACAGGCTTCACAAGTCGACTTGACAGAGCAAAAAATCACAACTCCAGAGCAGAACGTAAGTCGACTCATGCACAGACACAAGTCGACTTACCATAACTCAACTTATGCCTGTGCATGAGTCGACTTATGACAGAAAAACTATTTTTTTTGGTTGCTCCACAATTCTCCACCTCGGCGAAATTTGCACAAAACTGAGCTGACACCAAACAAAGAGCACCAATGCGTCGTTTCTCCAAACACGGCTACACCAAAATGGTTGCTTACGTACCCCCTCTCCCAAGGATCAAGCCGTTCGTAGTTCATCCAAATGGCCGCCAACGGCCTCAACAATTTCGAATATGCAACAAGTTTCTGCAATGATCAAACTTGTTGGTCGGAACCATCTTAGTGAGCATATCCACTGGATTATCCTTTGTGCGGACTTTCACATTTTCCACATCGCCATCTTCAAGTACATCCCGAATGAAGTGATAACGAACGTCAATGTGCTTCGTCCTCGCATGAAAAATCTGATTCTTCACCAAATAGAAAGCACTCATGGTATCACAATGAATGGTGACAGACCACTGCGATGTATCAATGTAAAACCCCGAAAATTTTGAAAATATTATTATAAATGATAATAAATGAGTTTTATTATGATTGATGATCATTCTGGGATGAATTGATCAGATTGGAATTGATTTGAGATCGATTCGCAGTTTCAGCCTCGGTATCGCGAGTCTACTGAAAACTGATACTATTTTATTTTTAGTAATTTATCTATTGATCAGATGGGAACGAAATTTGCGTCATTGATCTTAGAATGTTAAGACCATGTTGTGGGTAAAGTTTCATTGAGTTCTGACGACGGAGACTAAAACACTATTTTGAGACGGTATCGCGCCTTTTGACATCTATCGTATTTGTATTTTTAATAATTTTTATATTGATCATATGGACATGAGGTTTACACCATTGATCGTAAAATGTTGAGACGGTCTTGTGGGTAAATTTTTATTACTTTCTGAGAACGAAGATTTGAAACTCAATTTTTAAATAATATAAACTTATAAATATTATTAGAAAGAGAAAGAGAAAGAGGGAGAGAGAAGGAAGAAGAGAGAGAAGAGAGAGAGAGAGAGAGAGAAAAGACAGAGAGGAAGAAAAGAGAAGAAAATAGGGAGGGGATTTTGGCAATTCGAAAAGTAGGAACGGATAGGGATTTCAATTTCAGAGTTCAATAAAGGCAAGTTCATCTCTTTCCAAACCCATCCCCAGTAAATTTTGATCTTGATGAATATACATGATATTGATGAATATACATGATATTGATGAAAAGACATGATATTGATAAAAATTGATGAATATACATGATATTGAAGAAAAGACTTGATATTGATGAAAATTGATGAATAGAATATAAGACCAAATTCCTAAAGACATGATATTGCCAGCTAGAACTATACGTACATGTCTACCGCTGGAAATACTGTTACTATTTTTTTATACGTATGGTACTATTCATATATACGGTACTATTCATACGTACGACACTATTCATAAATACCATACTATTCCTATGTACGGTACTATTCATAAATACCGTATTTTTCATACGTACAACACTATTCATGGGTACTATTCATATGCACGGTACTATTCATAAATACCGTACTGTTCATACGCACGGCACTATTCATATGTACGGTACTATTCATAAATATCGTACTGTTCATACGTACGACACTATTCATGGGTACTATTCATACATATTGTGGTACTATTTATAAATACCGTACTGTTCATACGTACGGCACTATTCATAAGTACTATTACTATTCATGCATACTGGGGGTACTATTCATACGTACTGTTATTGTTCATACATACGACACTATTCATAAGTACCGATACTATTCATACGTATGGGTACTATTTATACATATAGTTACTATTCATGCATACGGTACTATTCATATGTACTATTACTATTCATGAGTACGGATACTAGTCGTAAAGTACTGTTGCTATTATTAAGTACTGATACTATTCACAATTAGTTAATACAGCAGATAGTCGGGGTTGGAAATCCTGATCATTTACTGGACAGTTTGGCCTAGTTTTATTTTCTGGAGTTTGTTTGCGCCGTTTGTGACGCGATCGCGGAGTTTGAGCCGCTTGATGTTATACTTACAGTCATGAATATGACGAAATACGCATTTGAGTATCCCACGGGGATTATGACGAATTGAGATCTATTTACTTGTGAGTTAGTACACCGCAAATGAGACTGCGATGATACCTATTTGTCGATCCGCACGGTGATGCGATGATACATATATGTCGATCCGCACTATGATGCGATGATACATATTTGTCGATCCGCACTATGATGCGATGATACCTATTTGTCGATCCGCGTGATGATGCGATGAGTTGGAAGAAGTTCAGAATGATAATATTATAAACTATTTACATGAGTATTTGGCGGATGCCAAAAGTGTTTCTACTCATTGTTGAGATACTTTGCTATACGAGTACACGAGATACATATGCTGATGCTTTACTTTCCAGTTATATTTTGATTGCTTAGTTCGGGGTTAATATTTAGTTATTTACTATCTGAGACATACGGTATATACATGAGGGTTTCCTTGTTTGGATTATTTCGCTCGACGTACTACGTCTCAAGTTGTAAGTTTCTAAATATTAATTCCATTAGATACAGGGAAAATGATCTAGGTAGACTATGCTTAATAGATAGAGCCTCCACTTCATCATCTAGCAGCCCTTCCCCTGGGGGCGGATGGAGGTGAACTTGCTGTAGCGCTCTGACGCTCTTGTTGTTGTTCTTTTTCTTTTATTTTATTTTCTCATTTCAGGCGGCTCAGAGCATCGGAGAGTCGTAGGGTGACGGAGTTCTTGCATAGTCGCCGTCGCGTATTTTTACTAGTATGGACTCCACAGTGATCTTATGTTTCCATTTAGTCATTTGAGTTTGTACTCATATTGTTAAGGCAATATGCCTTAGTACGATTTCTAATCGATTCATGTTGAGACATATCATGTTATTTTAGACTCCAGATGTATATCAGTTGTATTCCAGTTTAGTTTATTTGGGACATGATTTCATTTATGAGATATATCTTTCCGTATCATGTCTATAGTATTTATTTCCCTTATTTGCCTGTTTTGTACCTTCATTTATATTGGTTTCCACTAGAGGATATTACTGTGATTGGTGAAACATGTTGTTGCACAGTGGAGGTGCATGACAGGTTTGACATCTCTGGGTTCACCTTGGACTGCAGCCAAGTGTGAAAACAGGGGCGTCACAGTTGGTATCAGAGCTCTAGTTCCAGTATCCTTAGGATCATCCTGTATTGAGTCGTGGAGCTAGAATAGAGTTTCTTAGGATTCATGTATAGAGTCCGCTAGAAATTCCTAGAATAAGTGAGGACGATATATGCGTATATCTCAAAATTTCAGAATTTTTTTTATAACAACTATTTTATGTTAATCTAAAGTATTTGTGTGAATACTATGTGTTATGGGTACTTAAGCGTGATACATTATGTTATGTATATATGTATGTTTGCGACCTCATTTACTGTGTCAATTAAGCTCTCCTCTTGATATTATAAATATCGGGACGAGGACGTGGTCGAGGTAAAACTCGTACCCGGAGAGCTAGGCAAGCAGAGCCCGGCCCGCAGCAGACTCCACAGTATCTGATCGACTTCATGGCACCGTTTACAGCAAGATTTTTGCAACACTCGAGGAGTGAGAGGCGTATCTGTTTTCGTTTGCAGTACCACTTTCAGGAGTTTCACCACTGTTTGTACCCGTCGTGCCAAGTGAAGAGGCAATACCAATGAGTACACCACCACCATAATCAGCCATTGATAGAGCCACAGAGTAGGAGGCTTGGCTTAGTAAGATTGAGAAAGATATCAAACAATGAGAGCACTATAGTTTTAGGGCACACCAGATTCATGTGCAGCCTATAAATAAAAGAAATATGTGAAATTTTCTTAACGTCGACTCAGTAACAAAACATAAGTTAGATGTAATCAGCGTAAAGGACATCACCGGAGGATAGCAACGACTTTAGATTTTCGCCGGAACAGCAAATATCACTTATTTGAGAGAATTTTATTTACTTCATCGATAAGCAGTTAGAGCTAGTCCAATTGAAGCAGGGAGATATGCCTGTAAATAATGAAGAAGTCAAAACCAGCATAGTGACGATGGCAAGGACAAGGGGCCTATTGCGGAATCTAGAGAACCCCAACAACGGTGTAAAGATTTTTACCACTATCAACAAGGACAGTATAAGAAGAGAGCACAACATGATTTGAGAGCGCCGTAGCGACCCAGAGTTCGGGGTACATGTTATAATTGTAACAAGATCAGACAAAGAGCGAAGGACTTGTCGCAGTGCACCAACAAGAAACCAGCTTGACAGAGGTCAGGGTCGGTAGTCTCAGAGTCGCGATTACGCCAGCAGCGGAGGATAGAGGCACTACCTGTTATTCCGAGGATTGAGGGGCCAATAGGCCAGATTTGCGTTATCCAGGAGATTCCTGAGGGACAGATAGTCCTATATATTTTCCATCACCAACAGAGTTTATGCAGCCGTATCGTGTGATCATGGTGGGAGCGGAGCTTTCTTCGTAATTTCCATTCCAGCTTAAACCTTGTTTTATTTAAAAATTTCACATTCTTTTATCTTTCATGCCTTCATGGATAGGCTTCAGCTTAAAGCACATCCTATAGATGTTCCGTTATTAGTCTCTACTCCTTTAGGGGAGATATCCCTATTAAAGAGTACTTGTAGGAGCTGTATCATCAGTCTAGATGAGTTCGAGTTTCTCATAGATCTGATCGTGTTGCGGATGTCGGAGTTCTGCATCGAGTTGCAGCCGGGCACAGCACCGATATCCCGAGCACCCTATCGTATGGTACCTGCTGAGATGAGGGAGCTACAGACTCAGCTAGATGAGCTTTTGTCTCAGGGCTTTATTCGTCAGAGTCATTCTCTGTAGGGAGCACCGATCCTCTTCGTGAGGAAGAAGGACGGTAGCTTATGATTATGTATAGATTATTGTGAGCTGAACAAGTTCGTTATCCGGATTAGATAGGATTTATGACTTGTTCGATCGGCTGCGGGGAGCGCAGCATTTCTCGAAGATTGATCTTCGTATTGGTTATTTTCTATTATGGGTTCGGGAGATGGATATTCCCAAAACTTCCTTTCTGACTCGATATGAGTCTTTCGAGTTTCTTGTCATGCCATTTGGGCTGACCAATGCGCCTGCGGTATTCATCGATTTGATGAACCATGTTTTTCGTCCATATTTGGACCAATTCGTGATTGTATTTATCGATGACATCCTTATTTATTCGAGATCGGAGGCAGAGCACGAGCAGCATCTACGATTGACATTACAGACCTTGCAGGAGCATCAGTTATACGCCAAGTTCAGCAAGTGCGAATTCTGGCTATCGGAGGTTAGATTTTTAGGCCACGTCATCAGTAGAGAGGGCATTGCAGTAGATCCGGCGAAGGTTGAGGCAGTACTAGAATGGGAGCCGCCAAAGACCGTCACAGAGATTCGTAGCTTCTTGGGTTTAGCCGGCTATTACAGGAAATTCATTCAGGACTTCTCGAAGATTACGACGCCACTTACACGCCTTACGAAAAAGGGTGTACAGTTCATTTGGGACACAGAGTGCCAGAAGGCTTTTGAGACATTAAAGACAAAATTAACTACAGTACCGGTTTTCACTATTCCGAGCAGTGATAGGACATTTGTTGTCTACACAGATGCGTCATTAGCAGGCCTAGGAGCCGTTTTGATGCAGACCCAGAGAGTAGTAGCTTATAGCTCTCGACAGTTAAGGACGCATGAGTAGAACTATCCCACGCACGACTTGGAGTTAGCAGCTGTGGTCTTCGCACTGAAGACATGGAGACATTACCTGTACGGGGTACAGTTCGAGTTATTCACAGACCACCAGAGCCTGAAATACTTATTTTCTCAGAAGGAACTCAACCAGAGGCAACGGCGATGGGTCGAGTTCATCAAGGATTATGAGTTCGCGATTTAGTACCATCCGGGGAAGGCGAACGTCGTGGCTGACGCTTTGAGCAGGAAACGTCAACATCGGGTTATGGCTTTGAGGTGTTCGTTGTACCAAGATCTTTACACTCTTAGCCAGTTTGATTTCAGGCCAAAGACCGACGGGAGCAGCGCATTTTTGGGAACTATGTCAGTGCAGTCATCTTAGAGTAATAGAGTGGTCAAAGCTCAGCTAGCGGACTCTTGGATTCAAACCCGAAAGGAGGAGATTTCCAAGGAGACCAAAGCTGATTGGACCGTTGGAATAAACGAAGGCCTTCGAATGAAAGGCAGATTAGTTATGCCAGCTAGTGCAGAGCTGAAGAATGAGTTGCTTGATGAAGCGCATCGTTCTAGGTACACAGTGCATCCAGACACAACAAAGATGTACAAGGACCTGAAGAGACACTTTTGGTGGAGCAGCATGCGTAAGGAGATAGCAGAATATGTCGCTAGATGCTTTACCTGTCAGCAGGTGAAGGCAGAACATCAGAGACCAGCAGGAACCCTACAAACTTTACCCATTCTGGAATGGAAATGGACGTGTATCTCTATGGATTTCATTGTGGGGCTACCGAGGTCAAAGAAAGGGAACGATTCCATTTGGGTGATAGTTGATCGGTTGACGAAGTCAGCACATTTTATACCAGTGAGAACTACCTACACCGCTGAGACTTATGCGAGAATCTTCATTCGGGAGATAGTTCGACTGCACGGAGTTCCAGAGACGATCGTGTCGGATCGAGACTCAGTTTTCACTTCGCATTTTTGGAGGAGCTTTCAGGATTCGTTCGGTAGCAGATTATCATACAGCAGTGTATTTCACCCGCAGACAAATGGGCAGACGGAGAGAGTAAACCAAGTCTTGGAGGACATGTTGCGGGCTTGCATTTTAGACTTCCAGGGCAGGTGATAGGACCACATACCCTTGATCCAGTTCACTTATAACAATAGTTATCAAGCAACGATTTGTATGGCTCCGTATGAGGTATTGTACGGGAGACCCTGTAGATCCCCGATTTGTTGGGCAGAGCCGGAGGATAGCTTATTGCTTGGGCCAGAGCTTGTGAGGCAGACTGCTGAGAAGGTAGCATTGATTAGAGAGCGTATTCTTGCCGCTCAGAGTCGGCAGAAAAGCTACGCAGATCAAAGACGATGACCTTTGGAGTTTCAGGTTGGAGATTTTGTTATGTTAAAAGTATCACCAATGAAGGGCGTTAAGCGATTTGGAAGACGAGGAAAACTTGCCCCGAGATATGTTGGACCAGTCCGGATTACCGAGCGTGTTGGAGCGGTTTCATATAGACTAGATCTTCCAGCATCGATGTCAAGTGTGCACGATGTATTTCATGTGTCGATGCTTAAGAAGCACCTACGCGACGAGGAGCAGCAGAGGGTGATCGATACACCTGAGATCGAGATTCAGACAGATTTGTCCACCATTGAGGTGCCAGTTTGTATCCTTGCTAGAGAGGACAAGAGACTAAGAAATAAGGTGATTCCTTTAGTTAAAGTTCAATGGAACTGGAAAGGAGCTGAGGAGGCTTCTTGGGAGCGCGAAGAGGATATGCATCGCGACTACCCACACCTGTTTGAGCAGGTAAAATTAATTGATTATGGCTTGTTTGTGTTTATGATTATTTATATGGTCATATTTATATTTAATGATAGAATGAGGGTATTAACACTTAGCTCCTAATCATTCGGAACATATGGTATATATATGGGGGGTTCCTTGTTTGGATTTTTCACCCGACGTACTAGTTTCGCTTAATTAGGGGTTAAGTGAGAGTATTTGCATTCTAGATTGTTAAGTGTAGATATTTTTGTTTCATATCTAGAAATTAATGGTACGAGATGTATATGTGAGGGTTTCCTTGTCTGGATTATTCCCTCAATGTGATTTTCTCATATTATCAATCTCTAAGATACGATTGCGGAATTTCGAGGACGAAATTCTTTTAAGGGGGGAAGTTGATCAGATGGGAACGAAATTTGCGCCATTGATCTTAGAATGTTAAGACCATGTTGTGGCTAAAGTTTCTTTGAGTTCTGACGACGGAGACTAAAACACTATTTTGAGACGGTATCGCGCCTACTGACATCTATCGTATTTGTATTTTTAATAATTTTTATATTGATCATATGGACATGAGGTTTACATCATTGATCGTAGAATGTTGAGACGGTCTTGTGGGTAAATTTTTATTACTTTCTGAGAACGAAGATTTGAAACTCAATTTTTAATAAACTTATAAATATTATTATTATTATTATTATTATTATTATCCTTTTCTTTTCTTCTCTCCACCTACCCCCACCTACCCCCTCCTATAAAAGCATCTCCCCCCCCCCTCTCTTCTGAGCACGCAGAAAAGAGAAAGAAGAGAGAGAAAGAGAAGGGGAGAGAGGGGAGAGAGAGAGAAAGAAGGAGAGAGAGAGAGAGAGAGAAGAAATAGACAGAGAGGAAGAAAAAAGGGGAAAAGATAGAGGGGCCTTTGGCTATTCGGAGAAAAGGAACGGATAGGGAGTCCAATTTCAGAGATCAATAAAGGCAAGTTCATCTCTTTCCAAACCCATCCCCAGTAAATTTTGATCTTGATGAATATACATGATATTGATGAATATACATGATATTGATGAAAAGACATGATATTGATAAAAATTGATGAATATACATGATATTGAAGAAAAGACTTGATATTGATGAAAATTGATGAATAGAATATAAGACCAAATTCCTAAAGACATGATATTGCCAGCTAGAACTATACGTACATGTCTACCGCTGGAAATACTGTTACTATTTTTTTATACGTATGGTACTATTCATATATATGGTACTATTCATACGTACGACACTATTCATAAATACTGTTACTATTCATATGTACGGCACTATTCATAAATACCGTACTGTTCATACGTACGACACTATTCATGGGTACTATTCATATGTACGGTACTATTCATAAATACCGTACTGTTCATACGTACGACACTATTCATGGGTACTATTCATACATACTGTGGTACTATTTATAAATACCGTACTGTTCATACGTATGGCACTATTCATAAGTACTATTACTATTCATGCATACTGGGGGTACTATTCATACGTACTGTTATTGTTCATACATACGACACTATTCATAAGTACTGACATTATTCATACGTATGGGTACTATTTATACATACCGTTACTATTCATGCATACGGTACTATTCATATGTACTGTTACTATTCATGAGTACGGATACTAGTCGTAAAGTACTGTTATTATTAGTAAGTACTGCTACTATTCACAATTAGTTAATACAGCAGATAGTCGGGGTTGGAAATCCTGATCATTTACTGGACAGTTTGGCCTAGTTTTATTTTCTGGAGTTTGTTTGCGCCGTTTGTGACGCGATCGCGGAGTTTGAGCCGCTTGATGTTATACTTACAGTCATGAATATGACGAAATACGCATTTGAGTATCCCACGGGGATTATGACGAATTGAGATCTATTTACTTGTGAGTTAGTACACCGCAAATGAGACTGCGATGATACCTATTTGTCGATCCGCACGGTGATGCGATGATACATATATGTCGATCCGCACTATGATGCGATGATACATATTTGTCGATCCGCACTATGATGCGATGATACCTATTTATCGATCCGCACTATGATGCGATGATACCTATTTGTCGATCCGCGTGATGATGCGATGAGTTGGAAGAAGTTCAGAATGATAATATTATAAACTATTTACATGAGTATTTGGCGGATGCCAAAAGTGTTTCTACTCATTGTTGAGATACTTTGCTATACGAGTACACGAGATACATATGCTGATGTCTATTATGATGCTTTACTTTCCAATTATATTTTGATTGCTTAGTTCAGGGTTAATATTTAGTTATTTACTACCTGAGACATACGGTATATACATGAGGGTTTCCTTGTTTGGATTATTTCGCTCGACGTACTACGTCTCAAGTTGTAAGTTTCTAAATATTAATTCCATTAGATACAGGGAAAATGATCTAGGTAGACTATGCTTAATAGATAGAGCCTCCACTTCATCATCTAGCAGCCCTTCCCCTGGGGGCGGATGGAGGTGAACTTGCTGTAGCGCTCTGACGCTCTTGTTGTTGTTCTTTTTCTTTTATTTTATTTTCTCATTTCAGGCGGCTCAGAGCATCGGAGAGTCGTAGGGTGACGGAGTTCTTGCATAGTCGCCGTCGCGTATTTTTACTAGTATGGACTCCACAGTGATCTTATGTTTCCATTTAGTCATTTGAGTTTGTACTCATATTGTTAAGGCAATATGCCTTAGTACGATTTCTAATCGATTCATGTTGAGACATATCATGTTATTTTAGACTCCAGATGTATATCAGTTGTATTCCAGTTTAGTTTATTTGGGACATGATTTTATTTATGAGATATATCTTTCTGTATCATGTCTATAGTATTTATTTCCCTTATTTGCCTGTTTTGTACCTTCATTTATATTGGTTTCCACTAGAGGATATTACCGTGATTGGTGAAACATGTTGTTGCACAGTGGAGGTGCATGACAGGTTTGACATCTCTGGGTTCACCTTGGACTGCAGCCAAGTGTGAAAACAGGGGCGTCACAATCAAGTTCCTCCAAAAGTCCTCGATGCTAAATAGCCTCCTTCACAGCCTCTGTAATCACCATATACTCTGCCTCCATCGTAGACAAAGCCACCGTTAACTGTAAGGTGTATTTCCAACACACTGGCGTATGGGTCAAAGTGAACACATACCCCATCGTAGACCGGCGCTTATCCAACTCCTCAGCATAGTCCGAGATAACATAGCCAATGCATAGCTGCCCACCTATAGTGTCCCGCTCATAATCCAAACCAACATTGAGCGTACCTCTAATGTACCTAAAAATCCATCTCACGGCATCCCAATGACCAACTCCTAGATCGTGCATGTATCTCGAAACCATGCTCACCGTCTGTGACAAATCCGGCCTCGTACATACCATGGCGTACATTAAGCTCCCAACCGCACTCGCATATGGAGTCTTTGATATCAACTCTTGAACTTTAACTAACTTTGGTGAAAGACCAGCTGAAAGCTTCAAATGGGCTCCAAATGGTACACTAACTGGCTTCGTATCCATGCTAACATAAAATCACGGTAAAACCTTATTCAAATAAGCCATCTGTGTCAAACAAATTCTGCCCTTCTTCTTGTCTCTACCGATCTCCATTCCGAAATTGCGTTTGGCGTCACCCAAGTCCTTCATCTCAAACTTATTTGAAAGCTAAACTTTTAACTCATCTATAGCCGACCTGGGAGTAGAGGAAACCAACATGTCATCGACATAAAACAACAAATAAATGTATGCATCTCCTCTCAACTTGCAAAAATACACGTGTGACGCCCCTGGGTTCACACAAGGCTGCAGTCCAAGGTGAAACCAAGAATGTCAAACCTGCCATGCACCACACCGTGTAATAACATATTTCACCATCATAATTCTATCACTCTAGTAGAGTCAATAACAGGTGTAGGTACAAAAGCAAGTAAGAAATCATACAAGAGATAACTGATAAAATGATAGAAGTCAAAATACTATTTCATAATCCAACATTACAGAAATCCAAAGTCAATGTCTGAAATGAATAAACTGGAGTTCTTAACAAGTCTCAAATCATATATGTATAATTAATTGTCCTAAAACTAAGGGGGATTTTAGTACCTAGGAAATTTCAACACGAGCATAGGTACGTCGAGCGAAATAATCCAAACAAGGAAACCCTCATGTATATACCTTGTATCTCAAATTGAAAATCCCTAAGTACCAAACCCATAATCTAATACATGAACAATAATAAAAGAAAACGAAACACATCTCTACTTTCAAACATGGTGTCATGTCAAACTCACATGAGTGTCATGTCAGAAAACGATTAAGTATCCAAAACATAGACTATATAGATTAAACGTCCAACCCATAGACTGCATGAAGTAAACGTCCAACTTATGGACTGAAAGTAACGAGTATCCAATGCATGGACTGAATATAACCGTTGTCCAACGCATGGACCGGATGTGACCATTGTCCAATGCATGGACCGGATGTGACCGTTGTCCAACGCTTGGACCGGATGGTAATGCATATCCAACACGAGGATTAAATAGAAATGTATGTCCAACACGAGGACTAAGCAAAGTGAATGTCCTACACGAGGACTAAATAGAAATGCATGTCCAACACGAGGACTAAGCAAAGTGAATGTCCAACACGAGGACTAAATAAAAATACATGTCCAACACGAGGACTAAGCAAAGTGAATGTCCAACACGAGGACTAAATAAAAATACATGTCCAACACGAGGACTAAGCAAAGTGAATGTCCAACACGAGGACTAAATAAGAACTTTACAAAATGTAAGTGTCGAAAATATGTATATATATGCACAAAAGATACGCAAGGTCTCATGTCGCACGTGCCTCGACATGCGGATCAGTACTTGTGTCCACAGTCGACTCACATGTATAAATAACTCACTAACATAATAAATTGGTATCAAATAATTGAGGCGAACACTCAACATAGGAAAGATACATCACAAATCAACAGTGGCCAATACTATGTGGCGGTCGACCGCAAAGACCACTCCGGTCGACCGTTCACAGAGCCGAGATTCATTGGGCTCAAAATTGAGCGGCGATCGACAAATAGATAGCATCGCATCATCAATAAAAATAATTCACACAAATAATTCCAACAAATAATTTGGCTGCACCAATCTGGCTGCCTACGTACCCTCTTTCTCAAGGGATCAAGCCTCCCGTAGTTCATCAAAGATATTCATACAAATATATGCAACTCTAGTTTACCATTTATCACAACAAAACTAACACAATATGTCAATAGACCAAATCAGATCATAATCCCATTGGGATACACATATGCGTATTACAACATACTTATGACTATAAGTGTAACAATCGAGCGGCTCAAACTCCGCAAACACATCTCAAAACAACGCAAACAAACTTCAGAAAACAAGAAACTGAGGCAAACTGCCCAGGAAATGGTCTGCGCTACTGTTAGTAAAATAAGCATATCATTTGCTAGGAAAACTATTTTTAGAAATAGTTTTCTGTTTTGAAAACTAGATTCACACATATTTCAAATGGAACTAGTTTGGTTAAATTTGGAATTAATTTGTTATCTAAAATATCCAGTTAATCATCATATATGTGCAGCCGTTTTCCTGCAAGACATGTTGTTGGTAAAAAGAGTATATCTTTCTCTATACAAATCATTTTATATATTTTCTTTCTATTTTAGAAACTAGATTCACATATCTTTCATATGACACCAGTTTTATTCAATTTTAAGTTCAAAATCAAAACCATATTTCAGTTGAGGTTGATCACACGGGTTGCAGTTTTCTGCATGACATGTCGTTACTAAAAAGACTATATCTTTCTCAATATAAATCCTTTTTAAGATTTTCTTTCTGTTTTAAAAACTAAATTCACATATCTTTCATATGACATCAGTTTTATTCAATTTAGAGTTCAAAATCAAAACCAGATTTCAGTTGAAGTTGATCACACAGGTTGCAGTTTTCTGCATGACATGTCGTTACTAAAAAGACTATATCTTTCTCAATATAAATCCTTTTTAAGATTTTCTTTCTGTTTTAAAAACTAGATTCACATATCTTTCATATGACATCAGTTTTTTTCAATTTGGAGTTCAAAATAAAAATCAGATTTCAGTTCTATCATTGGATCAAAATTATCATCAAAATCAAATTTTTACTTTAACATAACAGTAAGCTTAAGCAAGCATAATATCGTTCATAACTTGTTAAAATTTCAACTAATTACTGGGAAGATTTGGGTAGGAGATAATCTTGCCTTAAAGACGTGTGCAAGTCTCTGAAGATGATATGAAACGACCGCTTACCGCCAAACACCACAGATCTCACATTTCCTTCGATGTTCGCCTCACGAACTCTCCCAAAAACACAAGATTTAAAGCTAGGGTTTTAGAGAGGAGAGTAGGGGCTGCTAGGGTTTGGTATTCTGATGAAGATAGATCTTTTTTTGTGCACCAACATGTTTTTATATAGCAACAAACCCGATTCAAAAAGCCCAAACCCGAAACCTATTAGAATCTGGAAACAACCCGTCAGTCTACGATATTTTGGATGTAACTTTCTCATACGAACCCGGAATAAGGTGATCTAAGATTTATTGGAAAGCTCTTGAAGAGACCTACAACTTTTATGTTTTACATTTTTCCAAATTTCAACTGTATCTATATGTAAAATGCATATACTTTTGACTGGTCGTTTTTCCCAGATTCAGGCCCGTGTACGTGTGCATGATATCACTTCTATATTCACATATATACATTGAATTGATCTCAAATCAATTCCTAGCATACTCAAATATTGATAAATATCATTTATCATAATATAACATATTTATTATTATTTATTATAAAATAAAAATAAAATTTTAAAATTTTAGGGTTTTACAACACGTAAGGATCAAACTGGCTCCCAGTGTACGAATGTCCAAGCATAAAACCATAAATCGCCTATACCACTGTCGAGGAGACTGCTTCGAACCATATAGCGATTTCTTTAATCTGCAAACCAACTTATCTTTTCCTACAGCTCGAAATCCCAATGACTGAGTCATATATATTTCTTCATTAAGATCACCATGAAGAAATACGGTGTTCACATCCAACTGATCTAACTCTAATCCATACTGTGTCACCAAAGCTAGCAAAATCCGAATCGAAGAGTGCTTCACCCCCAGAGAGAAAATCTCATTATAGTCAATACCTTCCTCCTATGCATAGCCCTTCGCAACCAACCTAGCTATGAACCTCAATGGAGTACCCTCAATGTCCTCCTTCTTCGTGTATACCCACTTGCAACCAATCGCCTTTCGCCCCTTTGGAAGCTCAACAAGCTCCTATGTATCGTTCTTATAAAGAGACTCCATCTCCTCTTGCATAGCTACCTTCCACGAATCAGCCTTTGAACTCTGCTTGACCTCTCTAAATGTAATAGGCACTATTTCATCGATACTCTCCACCGGAAGTGCATAAGCAACTGTGTCGGCATACCGTCCTGGCACCCGTATGTCTCTCCTGTCTCCGAATCGCAATAGAATCCTAAACCTGAGCCGTCAGTCCCTGATCCTGCACATCAGTACCCGTATCCTCTGTGTCACCTTTGTGCTCGCCTGACGTTATCTCAGTCGGTATGATAATCATATTTTATTACAATTTTATACCCTCATTATCTATTTTATATGAATAAATATACCACTAATAATTACTTTTATCTTTTAATTACAGGTTAATGAAGAATAAATCTCAAACTCTCATCTCTCAACAAAAACCCATTGATTAAATGAAGAAATGAAGCAAAGAAGCACATTGGAAAATCAATTTCCAAATTATCCAAAAAGCCCAGAATGAAGTCGTGTAGCCTGTAGAAGCCGGAGAAAATCAAAAATCCAATATGAAAAGAAATCATATTCAAAATGGTTGGCCACAAAGAAACGACGATATCTCCTAATCCGGAAGGCGGAATTTAACATATAATATATGAAAATCTCCTATCTCGACGAGACGAAGCTATCCGTGAAATCAAAATTTGGAAATAGTGGGCATCGATGTGGGCATCGATTTGGGCATCGATGCTGGCATCGATACCTGCATCGATGTCTGCATCTATACCAGATTACTGTAGCGCGCGTCAATGGCTGATTTTGCTTGTCTTGGGGCTCAAGTTTGATCCAATGGCTCTCATTCACTGATGTTTACTATAAATAGGGGTAGAGAGTGAGGGGTTAGAGGTGTGAAAATTTTGTAAACTCCTTTTGGAGAGGAGGGCTACTCTTAATTGAGAAGGCCTTCCAAAATTGTAACTTTAGTTGCAATTAATAATAATAATTTTTTCACCACTTTAAATATTTCTTCTCTTTGTTGGATGATGAAGATGGAGATGAAGAATTATTTAGAGGTTTGCATTTTCTTTCCTTTTTCTCTTTTATTTCCTTTTTATTGCTTATTAGTGTAGATTTATTTCTATGCTTGTAGTTTAGATTTTATTTTCTTGTTAAATAGCCAAGAGGCTAGAACCCTCTTGCCTTAGATTTATTTCATGCTTATAGAATAGATTTAATTTCTTGCATTTAATTCTTGCAATTTTATTTTGTAGTTTAGATTTTGCAATTTATTTTGTAGTTAGATTTTAATTTCTTATACTATTCACCTTGAGGCTAGAACCCTCTTGGGTTTAGTTTTTCTTTTTGTTTATTTTTATTTTGTTTGATTCGCCTTTAGGCTAGAACCCTCTAGGGAATCACCCTTTTCTAAGAAGTGGGTTCAATTGTAGATTACCCATATCTATAATTGAATCCACCATCTTTAATTTCTTGCATTTTCTTTTATTCTTGAATTTTATTTTCTTTATTCTTGATTTTTATTTTCCTTTTCCTTCTTGCCTTATTGATCATATTCATTCTTTGTCACATCCACTCTCACTTATATCTCGTGCCGATTTACACACTATCACTTCCACTCTCTCTATCTCTCCACAATCACATTCACTTATCACTCCTACTTGTCATGCACACAACATAAGAACCGATTTCATATTTTCTCCTACAAAACACCTTCCTCGTGGGATCGATATCTTAAATACTATAACTTGACACGGTTGTGCACTTGCAACATTTTTGATACATGTTTATGCCGCATCACGATACTCTAATGGATAATGCACCATCTGGACACTGTGGAGCTGCATCGATCTCCACCACCTGCGATGTCTCCTCTGTCGGGTCGCTCTGCACCTGATGAGAGCTGGGAAGCTTCAAGATAGAAGCTTCATCAAATGTAACGTCCCTACTCATCACAATCTTCTTATCAACTGGATCCCAAAGCTCGAGGTTCTTACTTATCAGTTCTAATATGATAATATCCAGGGCAACCAAATACCTTGAGCTGGTTATAGTCATGTGTTATCTCTCCCGACCACATCTTCATAGGGGTTTTCCCCTCAATCACAGATAAAGGTAGCCAATTAATGAGGTGGCTTGCATATGAAAGTACATTAGCCCAAAAGATCTTCTCCAAACCACTATGTGCCAATAAGCGTCAGACCTTCTACAATAAAGACCGATTCAGCCTCTCTGCCACCCCATTCTGCTATGGTGTATGACTAACCATGAAGTACCTCTCTATGCCCTCGTCTTGACATAGCTGCTGAAAAGGGTCTGAAGTGTACTCGTTGTCGTTATAGGATCGCAACGTCTTGATCTTTCTCCTAGTCTGCAGTTCTAATCTCTTCTTCTACTCCACAAACAAATCTAGGATATTATTTTTATACTTTATGGTATACACCCAACAACACCTAGAATAGTCATCAACAAACGTGACGAACCAATGTCGACCACAAAGTGATGCCGTCTTGGTGGGACCCCAAACATCTGTGTGCATGTAGTCCAGGATTCCTCTCGTCCTATGAATAGCAGTCACAAACTTCACCTTCGTTTTCTTGCCAAGAACACAATACTCACAGAAATCCACTTTTCCACTCTTGACTCTTTTCAATAGCCCCTGCTTACACAAAGCCTATAGTGACTTCTCTCCTATGTGTCCTAACCTGTAGTGCCAAAGTCTGCTCATGTCCGCCTCTGAAATAGCTGAAGTAACCTGGTCAACCTCGGTGCTCCCCTTCAGATAATATAAATTCTGACTATGGACTCCATTCATCACCACTAAAAATCCCTTAGTAACCTTTGCAACAGCGTCCTCAAAGGTCACCTTGAATCCCTTCACCTCCAAAGCTCCAACAGAAATAAGATTCTTATTCAGCTGAGAAATGAATCTTACCTCCTTCAATTCGTGGACTAGTCCATCGTGCATCAAAATCCGCATGATACTTATTCTACAAATACCACAGGATTGATCATTTCTCATGACAACAACACCCACATCAAGTCTCTCAAATGATGCAAACCAATCTCTCTTAGGGGTCACATGATAAGTAGCGCTAGAATCAAGCATCCAATCCGATGCATCCAAATGGTTCACCTCCGGAGTAATCAAAAGAGAAAAGCCTGAATTATCGGAATCATCGCATTTCGCAACATTCACCTCATTAGCCTTCGGGCCCTTTTTCTTGCTATTGTCCTTCTCTTTGACCTTTGGACAATCTCTTTTGCAATGCCCTTGTTCCTTGTAGAATGCATATTGGTTCTTTCCTAGTTGGTGACGACCTCTTGGCTTTGACCTTTCTCTATTTCCACTATTCGGATATGGGCTTATACCTCTCATCGACAAGGCCTCTCCTGAAGTACTAGCATGAGAAGTCTCCTTATCCTTCCTCCTCAAATCGTAGTTCATCAATGCGTTAGTCACTTCACTATAAGTGATAGAAGATCTCCCGTTCAACAAAGTAAGCACGAATGTATCATACTCCTCATCCGGTAAGGAGACCCAAAGAATAATAGCCTTGTACTCATCTGTGATCTTCTCATCCACATTCGCCAAGTCCGACAATAACTTAGTGTAGTTGTTCACATGAGCCGCAAGCGAGATGCCTCTGGACATCTGAAATCTGAATAATCTTTGTAGCAAGTACAAATGGTTCTCAACACTTTTCATAAGGTACTTGTTGAGAATTTCCCACATCTTTTTTATAGACATCAACCCAATCACATCATATTTTAGCTTCTGTTCCAAACAATACTTGATCACCCCACAAACGTTCATATTCATCTTTTCTCATATCGCCTCTTCATATTTAGGTGGCCTCTTATCGACTATGATGGTCTCCTCCAAATTTTGAGCATTGAGCGTATCATGTACGTCGCTCATCCACAAACCAAAATTGATTTTACCATCCTATTTCACCACACTAATCTTAGTGTTCTGATAACCAACTTGAGTTATACCCGTCATCTTGCTACTTTCACCAATTTCTTCACCCATAATCACAAACTCTAAATTACAAAGAAAGATTCAAACTTTATAGAATTTAGAGGTTACCCAACTGAACCCTAGATTTGATTCCAAATAGAACTCCTAACTACACGAGGAAAGCAAGATCTTCAACGACAACTTCAAACCCTAACTCCAATGAAGCCTAGAACTCCAAGAACTAAGCTTCCAACTGAATCTTCCTCCACCTAATCTAAAACCCTAGATCTAAAACCTGAGCTCTGATACCACTTGTTGCATACCTATGTGGAAGCATGCTCGTACACTGAACGAATCTGTGATCACAGAGAAGAAAAGAACCACACAGAAGCATAATCCAATCCAAATACGACAAATCCAACCAAACACAGAGATATACGTGGTTCAGTAACTTGCCTACATCCACGAGGAGAGGATGAGGAGATTCCACTAAATCAAGGAGAGTACAAAGGGTTACAATCTCACAAAACTCACAAACTAACCCTCAACCAAAGCTCTCAATTTGCTCACAATATCTCCCTCTCACAATGCTCAATTGCCTCTCAAAGTCTCTGATATCTCCTTTCTTAAACCCTAGAAAATCGTGTCCCTATTTATATCCAAACAAAAATCCAAATAGAATCCAAACAGGAAACCAAACTGTGCAAAAACCTGTCGTAAGTCGACTTAACAGGGTTCACAAGTCGACTTGACAGAGAGAAAAATAGCAATTGGAGGACAGATCGTCAGTCAACTTAACAGGCTTCACAAGTCGACTTGACAGTGTGAAAAATCACAACTCCAGAGCAGAACGTAAGTCGACTCATGCACAGACACAAGTCGACTTACCATAAGTCGACTCATGCACATAAGTCGTTTTATGCATGTGCATGAGTTGACTTATGACAGAAAAACTTATTTTTTCCTGATTTCTCCACAATATATAAATCACATCTCACATATTCATCCATAAAGTAATAAAATCACAAGCACATTCTACAATCAAATATAAAAACAACTTCACACGTCCAAACATGTCAAACATGATCCAAAAGTCCATAAATGTCTAGTGACGTATATCTAGCCACAAAATACATGCATATAGAAAAAACTCTCTCTCCTTATTGTCATCGTCTACATGATCGGTGGTGGCTACATCAGGATGCCATACTGCACTATTGCTCACTATGGGATTACCGATCACCAATGCCAGTTGAACCGTAGCCTCACTAGTGGCAGTGATCTGAAATTAAAAGCACAAACAACTCAATTGATTAATAGGAAACATGATTAGAACTGTAATAACCATAAACAGCGAAAAGCAGAGGGAAACAAACCTCAAGTAGAAGATTATAAATATCAAAAAAAATCCTACTACAGTCCTTCAACTCACGTTCCCATTTTCTTCTTCTGGCCTAATTTTCCACAAGAGAAAAGGAAATAACACAATCAACCCAATCAACCAATTAAATTCTCAAATTTAAAAGCTAAACTTAAGATTTTAATAAGGCACCAATTGTATAAATAGATCAAGTTAACAACTTGAAGAGGATATATTGAAAAAACCTCTTAGAAGATCACAACTAAAAAGAATTATACTTGTTGCTATTAAAAGTCTTACTAAGTAAAGATATTGGGCATCAAAATCATTTAGTTATTGTATGAACTAGCTTCTAATCATCATAAACAAACTTGAAAGTTAAAATTGCTAGCTTAGATCAAAAGAAACTAATTAGCTTCCAAGAACAAACCGACTTGATCATTTGATTTAAGGCAATAAGATGTTGTCAATGATGTGGATTCATAATTCAGATAGATTTCGCTATTATAATAAATAAAAGAAAATATTGGATCTTCATCAATTTTCTGAACACATGATGTATGTACGGTGAACCTACAATAGTTTGAAATAGCAATAGCCGATTTAAACTCTTGGGTATAAAATAGGAGACTAGCTCAACTAAACTAGTAGTATAATAACTAATAAGAATTAATAAGAAATAATAGTTAACAATGTTTCTATAGTTTCCTCTTAGCACGAGATTATTAGAAACTTGAGTGTGAAACAAGCCGTATACAACATGTCATCAAACCTATAATCATTTCAAAAGATAAGCAAGTACATTCCAAACTATGATATACACATTTGTTTATAACTCTAAGCAACATGAATACAAGAACTTAAAATGTAAGATTTAAAGGTCTAACCTCGCATTCTTATGAGGAACCACCGACGCATTCAAATCCACCAAAAAAATCCTATCAAGCCATCAAATTCCCAATTAAAACCTAAACTACACCAATCAACCAATCAAATGCATCAAAATTCAAACAAAATTTGATAAATCATCAACGAACTTAGCTTTGAAGGAGGAAAGGGGAGGAGAGCTCAAAGGGAGAGGGAGGTGGTAGTCTAGGGTTAGGAGGAGAGGAGAGAGAGCTCAGAGGGAAGAGGGAGGTGGCTGTGGTGGTGGCGACTAGGGAAGGAGCATCCGCAGTGATGGCGAGAGAGTGAGCGATCGCATCAACAGAGATTTCTCCATTGTTTGCAACTCTAAACGGGAGGAGGAGCATGTTAAAGTAAGAGAGAGAGAATCTTGGGTAAATTTCCCTTGAATTTAATATTGAGTATGCACATATATTTATACAAGTAGAAGAGTGTAAGGTTTGTTCTCCCAAGCAATGTAGGACTAAAACCAACTACAATACATGTTTGCGTCGAAAGTTGCTATTTTCATTGCTATCGAATCTATTACAACTTTAGTCGTTACAATAAACTCGAATAAAATAAAAAGTTGATCTTTTTATAAGATCTCCTTACACAATGAAAATTAAAAAAAAAAGAATTTACAACTTTATCAAACAAACGCAGAGATCTTTTATCGGTCTTCTGCTTGCGTGGGATCTTTGCCTGTGCCGGGGTTTATCCGTGGACCGCCTTAGATCTGGATCCGGTTGATGGAAAATTCGGCAGACCTTCGCCTTCGTCGAGGAAGTATTCGATTTGAAGCGCTGAAATCGACCAAGCGAAATCAGGGCTCTTCTCGAGATTAAGACCAAGCCTAATCTCAAGGGACGGACGGACGAGGTTCAGATCCTTCGAATAGCTTCTTATTTATGCCGAAGTTCACCGGGATCTGATTTGCCTTCGCTGAAATTCGTGCTCCTTGACTCCTCAATCCAGCACCTCCACGTCTTGATAATAACTCCGCCCTCGAAAATGGAGGCCTTTGGCTTGTATTTATAGGCCTCGAATGCGGTTATTTGGATGAGAACAAGTGATTTGGCTCTATCTTCAGTCAACAACAGCCTAACCACATTTGGGGATGATCTCAAGTTAGTTAAGAACCCCTGGAACCGATAAACCCAGCAAAAAACCAATTTAAAAATGTCAAAACGTGTTTTGGGACCTTACTGCGCGGCAGAACGATCCGACCCGCGCTTGCGCGGGTCTGACCGATCCGACCCGTGCTCGCGCGGGTCGGAATCATCCGACCCGCGCTTGCGCGGGTCGGATTGATCCGTCCTGCGCTTGTGTGGGTCGGATCATCCCGTCCTGCGCTAGCGTGGGTTCGCCGACTTTTTCCCTTTTTCTGTTTTCTTTCTTCCGGGATTTATTCTTGTCGCGTATTCGGTCGATTTGTGGATTTGTATGCTTCGTCGCGAGACCAATCGTTGAACGCGCGTTGATCGATGCGCATGAACTGATTGACGCGCGCGTGTTGATTAACGCATGCGAGCTGATTGGCGCGCGCGAGCTGACTATCGAGCGCGCAGGTCACTTGATTCGCCGTTTCGCTTTAGGCGCTTGTCGGCGTTAGATAATCCTCTTAGACTCGGATAACGATGTTCGTCGTCTTTTATCTGTCTCGAGCTGTGTGCAGATATCTATAGGCATTTTTAGACGCCTACAAATACCCCCTCCAAAGTATTCCAGACCCATTCTTTTATTGAGGAGTCTGGAATGCTTTGGATAAGATAGGTCATCTCCTCAATTTCTTAGAGTGACCTTGAACTATCTCAATTCTTAACTTCTTCAGTCTTCAATCTATTCATTGTTTCGTCGAATAGGTGAAGTTCTTCCGGCGCTGCGTTTATCGTCTGACCGCTGTCGAAATCTTGAACTGAGATTGGTGTGTAACTTTCTGAACTTAGCTCGTGCCATTGAGTTGACTTTGAACTGATCCTCTCCGTCGGGAATTCATATCTGATTGTAACTGAAATCCTTGGAGTCATCTTTTGCCTTATTTTGGCGAAATTGCTGATGCGTTGATCGGCATCGATCTTTACTGTAACGCGTTGACCGGCGTTAACACAGTTTATACTCGTACGTTTGCTGGAGTCTACACAGTTTAAGCTCTTAAGGCATTGGAGCGTGACGGTCCCGAATGTTGGGCTGTAGGATCAACTATTAAAGCTGATTCATCTGCACGTGTGGATCTTATCCTGAAGTTTGTTGGATGTTCAAGTCATGAGACCAACTAATGAAGCTAATACGTCAATGACTCGCATTTATAGAATTTTTGGCAAATTCTCAGCCATCAACGGGTTTGATAAGCCTTTACCGACTACCGTTTGAGTCGGGCTAGCATGCAGATTGTTTAAGTCCGTTCCGCATGTAACGTTATGCTAAAGAGTTAACTCTTTTAGTGCTACGATATTGAATACGTAGACTTCGTCTTTCTCCTGTGAAAAGACTAAACAGCAACGTGTATCAGACGTAGACTTTAAGGTTTTTGGCAAACCCTCAGCCTTCAACGGATTTGGCTTGTCTTTACCGATTACCGTTTGAATCGGGCTTGCATGCAGATTGTTTAAGTCTGTTCCACACGTGACGTTGTGCTAAAGGAATAAACTCCCTTAGACTTGATGCTACGATATTGAATACGTAGACTTCGCCATTGTTACGGGAATAGGCTACCCGGCAACGTGTATTAGACGCTGACCTATCCCTACTTAGGCTTCGGGATAAAAGTCCCCAGATTGGAATTCTGGTGTCTTCTTCAATCGGTAAAAGACTAAACCGGCAACGTGAGTTAGGCGTTGACTTATCCCTACTTAGGGTTCGAGATAAAATTCCCCATGCATAAAAGGCATGGATTTTTGTTGCTACGATGCTGAATACGTAGACTCGGTCATTTTCATGGGAACAAACCACCCAGCAGCATAGGTTAGGCGCTGACTTATCCCTACTTAGGCTTCGGGATAAAATACCCCAGACTAGATTCTGGTGTCTTTTTCAATCGGTGAAAGACTAAACCGGCAACACGTGTTAGGCGTTGACTTATCCCTACTCAGGATTCGGGATAAAATTCCCCATGCATAAAAGGCATGGATTTTGTTGCTACGATGCCTGAATACGTAGACTCGTCGTTTTTACGATGCGGAACGAACCACCAGCAACGCATGGTTAATTGTTGATTATCCCTACTTAGACTTTCGGCGATAAAATGCCCCAGCAACTGTATTCTGGCTGTCTTTGTTCAATCGCGTGAAGACTTTAACCGGCAAACGCTGTGTTTAGGCGTTGACTTATCCTACTCGGATTCGGATAAAATTCCCCGCTACCTTTGAGGCCACGGATTTTGAGAGTTGAAAAAGTGCTATCTTCTCTTGGGGCAAAGACGAACCCGAAATGGGAGAGGAAGAATTTTATATTCTATCTCCCAAAGCTGAAGATGAAGAAATTTATATTCTATCTCCAGTTAGAAAGGAGACTCGAGGTGGGATCTCCACCCCCAGAATCCGGAAAGGTGAAACTAGGAGTGGGATCTCCACTCCGAGAATCGAAAAGATTCGGATAACCCTAACTGTCGGAAGGTTTGATTACCGAACTAAAGATGGATTTCTCGTTTTTCGAGAGGGAATTATGGTTTTGGTCCTAACTGTAGGAAGGTTTGACCGAGTGGGATGTTTGAGACGATCCTAACTGTAGGAAGGTTTGACCGCTCGATTTGTGGATCTCTCGTTCATTGGAGGAATCGAGAGGAGATTTTGGTTGTGGTCCTAACTGTAAGAAGGTTTGACCAAATGGGAGTGGGAGTACAAATAATAGTGGGGGTGTTGACTTGTACAAATCACTCAAATGGGGTTCCTAGTGTTAAGTGATAAGGACTTAACACGAAGGGGTTTGACAATTCATCAAGGATTGACAGATTAAAATTCTAAGCATTATATCCAGACTCTAACCATGAAAGTGTTGAGTGCACGAACATAGCGAAAGTTTGAATGGATTAAACATGAAAGAATTTTGGTGGTCCCACCGTCAATTAGTCTGATCGGTGGGGGACTTTGTGGTGGGAGACTATGAGTCATTAAGCACCAATGAGAGTTTTGTGAGGGAAGATTGATCTAATGAAACGATCGAATCTCATCTCAGCAAAAGAGTATTCGGAAGTCATAGTAGGAGTTTAGTGTTTATCACTTTGTTCATAATGATCGGGTTATCCCTAAGAATATTACATTTAACATTCTTCCGGGAACTTCCCGTTACATGAATTATCCACCCCCAGCTTTCTTTGCAAAAATGGGTGTGACATTATGATTAGTTATATGACCGGGTTATCCTTAAGAATATTAAATATAAAAAATTCTCCAGAAACTTCCCGTCAATGGTAGGAAACAGTTAAGACTCATATACCTATTAGAGTATTGAAAGGAGCAGTTTATACTCTTGTACTTGTCGGAGTGTTCATTCGGTTTAATTGAGTGATATAACGCCGGCTTCAACCAAGGTTCTGATGCTATTCTTATGAGCGAAACAAGCCTTGGTAGGATGAAGGATCCTCCTGTGGTACGCACAGTACTTCGGATCAGCAGTATTATCAGCTTCCCCCTGATTTGGGATAGGTGGTAGCTTGATCTTGTTATTTTCAAGGAGAGACTCGAAAATAGCCGGAACATCTTCGTCCTTGAAGGAGTACTCTTTTTGGAGTCTCGGATCCGAAATCTTCTGCTGCCTTCGGGATTGCTGTTGTGACGTTTGATTAGTACTAACAGCAGCTGCAGGTGTCTTGCCCTTACCACGGGAGGCAAAGTTAGAGTTCGGAGGATTGGCCGTCGGTTGGCTCCTCTCGACCTTCTTCCTTCGGAGGAAGCGTTCATCTTGTTCACCGCGCACCTTCAAGTCTTTCCAAGTGTTATACGGTGCGACTCCCATAACTTCCAATATCTCAATAGATAGGTTGTTATGACATGTCTGAAGGATGAAGTCCTCCGTTATCGGATCTCGGCAGTTCATTGCTTTATTCCGAAAGCGCTTGACGAAGTCGTCGACTGTCTCGTCATCTTCTTGTTTCTCATCGAAAAGTGTCCTAATGGATACCTCATCGTCGTCATCAAAGAAGTTACCAAGAAATGAGTTTTCTATATCGTCCCAGTTGTTAATACTTCCAGGCTTGAGACGGCGGTACCCGCGAAGGGTGCCAACGAATGATCGAACCATCAAGGCTTCATTGCCGGAGATCATACCCAAGTGGGACTTGAAGTAGATCAGATGTTGAGTGGGTGAACCCTTCCCGTCAAACGGCGTGAAGTTAATCAAGTTGAACTTCGCCGGGTATGCTATTGTGTCCCACTCTCTTGGATATGGACATGGAATGCCAGTCCTCTTTACCTCTCGATCAGACATTAGAGCGTTGATTTTACTCTCGAGATCTTTCATTTTCTCATCCTCGCTCGTATCGGGCTTTGGACGATTCTTAAGAGGAATAATGGGGCCACCCCAGCGTTGTCGTCTTTAGTGGGGCCACCCCTAGCGTTTTGGTCAATGGGAGGGTCATCAGCATTGAGACGTTGGTCATCAGCATTGAGACGTTCATCCACATCTGAATCGCTGCCTGCTTGATCAGTACGGTTGCGATGGCTAGATTCACCGAACTGATTGGATAGAGCCCGAATTTGTTGGTCATGCTCTTCCCTTATCCGTAGCATAGCCATTTCCATTTCAATCTTGAATGCCTCTTGCATCCTCGAGAATTTTGGCGATCTGCTCGGTGTTGATCATGAACACTTCGCGAGATTGTCCCGGACTGGATACCGTATTATCAGAAGCGATTGCCGAGTTAGCATCTGATGCTTCATCATCCGATGATAAACCTCTCTGCATTCTCTGGTAGTCCCTACGTCTGGTGGTCCCTACGCGTAGCCGAGTCAGATGATGCGATACGAGAGGGTCAGAACTAGAAGGTCGAATCGACTTTCCCTTATCAGCCATGTTAATTGTGACTTTTGGAAGTTCGTTATCATGAACAACCGATCGCTTCTTACGGAGACGCTTTGGTTTGGACTTAGCTATTCCGTTGGAGATCCTCTCAAATACCGAGACCCTCTGCGGAGCGGTCTTGGGGCAACTACATGCTGATAATATTGTCCTGATTATCTTAGCGCACGGGCAGTGAGACTCCAATTCTTGGGTACTTCTCTTCCGAGACTTGTTCATACCCCCTGCCCGATAGTACAACTCATCGACGTTGCCGTCGGAGTAACCTATCGACTGTTTACATGAATCCTCAGGTATAATGCGCTCGTTTATCTTACGCGTTTTCTTCTAAGTATGCAACTCCTTGTTGGTGTTCTCAAGAGTAACGCGTTTAGAGTCACGCATTTGTAAGCGTGAACTTTTGACGGGCTCTTGGACTTTAATACACACCCCCAGACGGGTAAAAACTGGAGTTTTTCCTTTATACAGAAGGCTTGAAATTGTTATGAGGGCGTGTGCGACCCCCAGCTCGACGAGTTGCTCGGGGTTCAGTCACCGGACCCAAGTGTCCTTCGATCAAAACTTTGCCTCGATCCTCGTGCAAAGGACCCAGGCGATCAACTATCCTCACCTTGAATCGGGACAAATCCATGTTGTCGTGGGGCTCCACCAGAGGTGCAGAACTCGAAGGGATTGACGTAACCGGTGCAGAACGTCTTCTGTCTCGACCCTGGCGCGGGTCAGATTTAAGTGACCGACGGGTTGGAGGGTCGGATTCAAGTGACCCACGATTTGGAAGGTCGGATCCAAGTGACCCGCGAAGTGGAGGGTCGGATCCAAGTGACCCGCAAAGTGGAGGGTCGGATCCAAGTGACCTGCGATTTGAAAGGTCGGATCCAAGTGACCTGCAAAGTGGAAGGTTGGATCCAAGTGACCTGCGATTTGGAAGGTCGGAACCAAGTGACCTGCAAATTGGCTGGTCGGATTGGAGTGACCTGCAAATTGGCGGGTCGGATTGGAGTGACCTGCGTTTTGGCGGGTCGGATTGAAGTGACGTTTTGGATTTTGGCCTCCAAGTTTGATGCAGTCTTGGTTGTTTCTTAGCTATGTCCTTCTTCTGCATCTTTTGTGCTTTTTGCACAAGAATTCGCGTGCGCGCAAGCGCGCAGCGCTTTTGAATTCGCTCCTCCAGAGTTGAACATATCTTTTTGATTTGGATCCATTCGTTTGTTATTGGTTTGGAGGGGGAGGACATCTGTCCGCTGTTGGGGTGCTTGGCGTTGCCTAATTTTCAGATCCGCCTCGTAACGGATCCCGTCAATTGACTCCAAGGCTCTAGCGAGTTGGCGCGCACAGCGTTGGCGCTGCCTTTGACGAGTTCTCTTCGATAAAATAGGTGCGCCTTCTGTACTCAACTCCTTGATTGAGGAGGAGTTCAGATCTACAGATCCGGACTCATTGGAGGTCGGAATGGCGTTATAAGGTTCAGCTACCGCAACAACAGGGGCGTTGATCTTCCTTCACTTGCGAGAGGCGGAGGATCTGGAGGAGGAGGATGACAGATATTCCTCGAACTTCAGTTGGTCGAACTCGTACTCGACCACTTCTTCAACCGGGATGCAGATCCGAGGTTGCGACACGACAGCTCCGGCAGCGAAGCTGTTGGCTCCCACTGTGGTCGCCAGTTTATTTGCATCGAAAGTTGCTATTTTTATTGCTATCGAATCTATTACAACTTTAGTTGCTATTTTCATTGCGGGTTGGATCATCCCGTCCTGCGCTAGCGCAGGTTCGCTGACTTTTTCCCTTTTTCTATTTTCTTTCTTCCGGGATTTATTCTTGTCGCGTATTCGGTCGATTTGTTGATTTGTATGCTTCGTCGCGAGACCAATCGTTGAACGCGCGTTGATCGATGCGCATGAACTGATTGACACGCGCGTGTTGATTAACGCATGAGAGCTGATTGGCGCCCGCGAGCTGACTGTCGAGCGCGCAGGTCACTTGATTCGCCGTTTCGCTTCAGGCGCTTGTCGGCGTCAGATAATCCTCTTAGACTCGGATAACGATGTTCGTCGTCTTCTCTCTGTCTTGAGCTGTGTGCAGATATCTATAGGCATTTTTAGACGCCTACAATACACTATTATCAACAGCCCCCTTCAAACTCATTTTGGATCAAACAAAGTGAGTTTGCGTACAAGAAACTGGAACCGATGAACAGGTAAGGCCTTTGTAAAGAAATATGCAAGCTCGTCAGCGGATGAAACATGAGGAAGTAGAATTGTCTTGTCCTTGATAACTTGGTGACGGACAAAATGAGCGTCGATCTCAATATGTTTGGTCCTTTCATGAAATACTAGATTATTAGCAACCTGGATGGCACTCTTATTATCACAGTAGAGAGGAGTAGGAGTCGTAACAGAAATGCCAAAATCACTAAGAAGGCGACAAAGATGAATAATCTCTTTAGCTGTTGTGGACATTGCACGATACTCTGCCTCAGTACTAGAAAGAGCAATAACATCTTGTTTCTTACTTCGCCAGGAAATAAGGGAATCACCAAGAAATATACAATAACCTGTGGTAGACTTTCTGATAGTTGGATCACCAGCCCAATTAGCATCAGAATATGCACAAAGCTCTAACTTAGATGTAGCAGGAAACAAAAGAGAGCGAGTGCTAGTACCCCGGAGGTACCGAAGAATCCATAATAAGACAGCATAGTGTACAGAACGTGAAGCACTAACAAATTGACTGACAATACCAACAGCATGAGAGATATCTAGTCGAGAGATGCACAAATAGACCAACTGGCCAACAAGATGTTGATATCGGGTAGAATCAGATAGAGGCTCACCGTCAGTAGAGCAAAGTTTGACATTCTGCTGGAGTGGAGTATCGACAGTTGCATTATCAGTTAGCTCAGTTTGATTTAGAATATCTGAGAGATACTTCTGTTGAGACAGTAATACACCCCGCGGGCATTGAGAAATTTCTAGACCAAGAAAATACTGAAGAGATCTAAGATCCTTCATGTGGAACTGTTGTTTCAACTGAGATTTTGCGTATTGTATACCTACTATATCATCACCTGTAATGATCATATCATCTATATAGATGAGTAATAAAACTATGCCACACGGTGTAGTGCGAACAAACAGAAAAACATCTTGATGACTTTCTATAAAGCCCGCTTTGAGCACGACATCGCGAAAACACTCAAACCAAGCGCGGGGTGCCTGCTTGAGACCATAAACAGCACGGCGAAGGAGACATACATATCCCGGAGGAATATTTGACCCTGGAAGAGGTTGCATATATACGGTCTCTGATAAAGAGCCATGAAGAAAAGCATTTTTAACATCCATCTGGTATAAGGGCCAACGATGAGCAGCAGCAAGGAGAGTACGAACAGTGGGCATCTGAGCAACAGGAGCAAATGTCTGTTCATAATCAATACCTTATTGCTGAGTAAAACCTCAAGCCACTAAATAAGCTTTTCAACGTTCAATGGTGCCATTAGGATGAAACTTGACCTTATAAACCTATTTACTGCCAGCAAGAGAGATCCCAGGAGGACAGGGAACAACATCCCAGGTATGAGTTTGCTGAAAATCTTGAAATTCCTCAGCCATAGCCTGTCGCCACTCTGGAATTTGAACTGCCTCTTGGAAGGACTTTGGCTCAACAATAGTATGAATGGCGGCAAGAAAGTTATGAAAGATAGGTGAATAAGAAGTAACAGAAGCATACCGGGCATGCATGACATGTGGGCGTTTGCCTCGACGAAGAGCAAGAGGAACCTCAGGCGGGGGAGATGCTGGCGCAGGTGCGTGGAGATCAACAGTATTTTCTGGAGTGAGAGTTGTGTCCACGGGATATGGATTAGATGGTGTAAGAGAAGACTCGGGTGAGGAAGAGTCAACAGAAGGAGAGGGAGAGATGTTAGGGAGATCTCGAAAGGAAAATTAAGGTGAAGAAGTGGGTGATGCAGTTGACGGGGAAGCATGATCAGTAGAGTAGAGGAAATTAAAGTCATCAGAAGCAGAATAATATGGAGAATCCTCTTCGAACTGAACATGATGAGATATATGAACTCGACGAGTTGCTGGATCATAACAACGATAACCTCGATGTTCTGAACTAATTCCTAAATAAACACAAGAAATAGCTCTGGGAGACAATTTATCACGTTCGTGAGATGGTAGAAGAACAAAACATCGACAACCAAAAACGCGAACTAGATCATAACGGGGAGGATGAGTATAAACACGACTATAAGGAGTAGCACCGGAAAGAGAGCTAGATGGAGTGATATTAATAGCATGAGTCGCGGTGAGAATAGCCTCAGCCCAAAAACGACGAGGAATAGAGTAAGAAATGAGCATTGATCGAGCAGTATCGAGGATATGACGATGTTTGCGTTCAGCAACACCATTTTGCTCATGAGTGTAGGGACATGACTGTTGAAAGATAGTCCCATGAGAGGACATGATAGAGCGCATGGTAGAGCATAGGTACTCTTTGGCACAATCAGAACAAAAAACTTTAATACGAGATTGCCATTAAGTGAAAATCATAGCAGTGAAGGTTTGATAAGCAATAAGTACGTCAGAACGATTCTTAAGTAGGTAAACCCATGTAAAACGAGAGAAATCATCAATAAAGCTAACATAATATAAGTAGCCAGATGAAGAAGGCAAATGAGCTGGCCACCAAATATCAGAATGTATTAAATCAAATAAGGAAGTGGATACAGATGTACTCATTTTAAATGGTAAAGCAGTGAATTTTTCCAATTTGCAACCAGTACATGACTCAATACTAGAACTACATGATACAGGACCAAGTACTCCAGACTGAATAAGACTCTCCATCCTTTTATTAGACACATGACCAAGTCGTCTATGCCATAAATTGGCAGGAAGCGAGGTAGAGGATTTTGACGAACGAAGAGAAACAACAAGAGAACGTGGACGTATGGACTCTGGAAGGTGAAGATATTCCAGAAAATACAGTTTATGCCTCCTACGACCCGCCCCAACCGTCTTGGCCGTCTGTGGATCCTGCACAATACAAGTATCAGAAGAAAATGAGACAAACAAGCCCGCCATGCATAAAGAGGTAATAGAAATTAAATTCAAGCACAACTGAGGAGCCACATAGACGGGACCAAGTGTTAGACGACCATAGAGATCATTTTGTGGGGGTAATAGAGCCATACTGAGTAATGGACAATGGTTGTCCAGCAGCTGTGTAGATAGGAGGAAGAGAGGATGAAGTAAAGACAGAGGATAAAAGTGAGGCATTACAAGTCATATGAAAGGAACAACCAGAGTCAAAAATCCAGAGATCATTCATACCAGAGACCGAAGGATTAGCTGAAGAACCAGCAAAATGCATACCAGAGAGTTGTAAGGCCGATGTAGAGGTGATATGTTGGAAAGCATCAAGTTGACGACGAAGACTTTCAATAGCTTGAATAGTAGAGTCTGAAGTAGTAGAAGGTATAGCATTGGCCAACAATCCTGGTTTACGAGAGGGTTGAGACTGAGGGGGTCGCTGACCACGAGCAGTACTTAAGGAACGTAACTCAGGATGAAGCTTGAAGCATGTCTCAATACGGTGTCCTTCCTTCATGCAATATTTGCAAGAGAGCTTAGATCGAGCCTGTGGAGAGGGAGCCTGTGGAGAAGTATGATTCATAGCAGGACCAGTGACAGGTAAAGACAAAACAGTCTCGAGTGAAGAGGTAGGAGTGTCTGTTGACAAATTGAGTCGTGCTATCTGCTGTCGGGTCTCATAAGGAGTGAGAGCTCCCATAACTGAGGCCAAAAAGTCGGAAATTGAGGCTGATGAAGTAGTTGATCAGCCATAGTTGAATATTTAGGAAGGGACTGAAACAGTTGATTCACCTCATGTCGTTCGTACCAGGCTAGCCAGTCTTCATATGTGGAACTACGTCCAGGAAGCATGGAGCGTAACTCTGTCCAAAAAGCTTGCATTTGTCCAAAATGGGACTGCAGAGATGAACTACCTTTGCATTGTAGAGTAATGCGTTGCAGAAGATATGCCTCCCGTGCACCTGAGCACTCAGTGAAACGCTTAGTGAGACGAGTCTACATGGCTCGAGCAGAGGGAAGTGAGCCAATCTCGACAGTGAGACCAGAGCCAACATAGCGAGTGAGATAATCCATGACACGAAATTCCTGCAATTTCCACTCTGAACTCTCCTTGACATAGAGAGCACGAGCAGTCTGAAGATCGACATTACCACTGCCAGAGGTAATAGTACTAGATGAAGCAACAGTGCTGATGGACAGTGGAACTGGTCCCGTACCGGTGAGATGATCAAGGAAACCAGCGCCACGCAAGGCATTGGTGACAATGGTGGACCACCCTGCCCAGTCACTTTGATCATTGAGGGGCAAAGGTGGTTTGAGAATCTTCTCTGAAGGAGCCATAACAGCAATGTTGAGACGTTAAGATGTCGAGATGCTGTTACTGACTGCGAAACGGCAATGCCGTTCGTTTGAGGCCGAGAGACGGCTTGAAACGACGATGCTGTTAATTTGAGACCGAGAGACTGTCTTGAAACAGTAATGCCGTTAAAATAGAATCCGAAGGTTAGAATGAAAACCCGAAGGTTTAAAATATAACCCGAATGTTAGAATGAAACCCGAAGGTTAAACGAGAACGCGAAACACGTTAAGAGGCCGCAAAGCGACATGACCAAAATATCTGGCAGAAAAAATATTTAACGGCTGCAAAGCAATAAGGCCAAGATTTGGCAAAAGAACGCAGAAGCATTAAAAAATTTTATTGGAAGGGAAATAGCCCTAGCTCTGATACCATGTTAAAGTAAGAGAGAGAGAATCTTGGGTAAATTTCCCTTGAATTGAATATTGAGTATGCACATATATTTATACAAGTAGAGGAGTGTAAGGTTTGTTCTCCCAAGCAATGTGGGACTAAAAACCACTACAATACACTATTATCAAAAGAGCAAAACCATGAATCAATAATCTTAAAATCTGTATAAATTAAATCTTATGAAGCCTAAATAATCATGAAGGGCATCAATTTGCTTTCATTGCAACAAAACTAATTGCAAAATCTTTTTTCTCCCTAAATCGATTAGAAATCAATATTGAATCGCCTCGTCCACTAATTCAACAAAAAAGGTCACACTGATATAAATAAATAAAATAAAAAATGAAATAAATCGAAGAATGGAGAAGAAATTAAGGGAAACCCTAGCCTCAAGCTAAGCCTGTAGCTCCTCGCTATTGAACACAGTGGTGATCAGCATCACGTCCTCAAACCTCTTCTTCACCAAAGACGGCGACACACTTTCTTTGTGGAAACAAAACAAAGGAATCATAAAAATCAGCAGACCAAGAACCAGATCCCTAAATGAAACCTTAGAATTTTTGAGAAAAAAATACTAAAATCCACAGAAAAAAAAAGAAGGGGTGCTGTGGATTGATAAAGGTGGTGATGAAGAGCAGTGTGTTGTCCTCTTTGTTTTGATGATGTTTAACAAACAATTTACTACTAATGTTGTTTGTCTAGTATTTGTGTTTTCCTATGTATTATAGACAAACAACGTAGTTGGAGGATGGATGGAATTATGCTTCAACGATCATATCCAATGGAGGTTGGCGGAATGTCGATGTGAGGCCTTGTAATTCAAAGTTAAAGATCAAGTTCAAGCTTCATCCGCAAGTGTACCAAGTCAAGCTTAATTGAAGATCAATATTTCTTGGGTAATGTAGTTTTAGATTTTATATTATGTGTGTTATATACTCTAAGCTCAGTATCTATACACACACACTTATTGGTTTCTTCATATATATATATAGTTATATATATATACATAAGTTTTGGTTTCTATGCATATATATAGTTATATACATACATACATAGTTTTTGAGTTTTTATGTTTATAATATGAAATCACATATTTCATATTTACTATTGTGTTTTTGAAAACATTGCATAGAATATGAAATTTTGTAAAAAATATTGTATTCTTAGTTTGTAGACTTGAATATCAGTTTATACATGTTTTACTAAGTCTATAAAAACATTTCACAAAGTTTCAAAAGTTGGTTTATGTCAAAACATCAAAATTCAAGTATCTCATATTTTCATGTTTTGGACTAGTTTGTAAAATGATGATATTTTTCATTTGGGAAGTCCTTTTTGATAACCAGTCATTGTAGCATGTTTATTATCATGTCTACAATCATTCCCCAAAGTTTTACATTTTTCTGAATTTATTTGATATTTTTAAACAGGGTTTTAAAATCAGCAAAACAGTTTTCAGCATTTATTTTCATGTATCAGATTTCGGTCAACTGATCCGGTCGACCGCTCATATGTTCAGCCGTCAGTGGGCAGCAGAGGGTTTGTCGGTCGACCGGTCCGATCGACCGAAAGCTCCATCGGTCGACCGCACCAGTCGACCGATGATTGTCCAGAGCTGGTTTTCGTGCTTTTTCGCTCCATCGGTCGACCGACTGAATTTCCGGAGCTGTTTGCTGGGGCTGTTTTTGTCTTTTGTTAGGGGTTTTGGCTGAGTTTTTGAGTGGGTATAAATACCCTATTGCTGCTCTCTTTCAATTTAACCAAGAGAATTGTTTAAACAAGTTTAAGGGTGTTTTATGTTTGTTTAAAAGAGTGTTTAAGAGTTTTGTTTGTGAAGCAAATTTCACAAGAGCAAGTGGAGATCATCCTTTGGTGTTTGAGCATTCACTCTTCTCCCTCTCTCTTGTCATCTTTAGAGAAGTGTTTCTAAACTCATCTAGCAATTTATTATTTTGATTATAATTTCCATAAGCTAGATTTATATTGAGTTTAGTTTAATTGATTTTATTTATCTCTTTGTACACACACAACCATTGAGCTTATTGTATTTACATTCATAGTATAATTGGGTTGTGGGATTGTGTAACTTAGAGAGTGAGCTTATAATTCGTTCTCATTCATTGTAGAGAACAAACACTTTGTATTGAGCCTAATTGTGAGGATTCACTTGTAATACACTTGTACACCGAGAGAAGTGTGTGGTGAGAGACGGGGTCGAATCCAAGAGGAGTGGCGTCGGTTGACGTGCCTAGGGAGAGGTTGTAACCGAGCACTTGAGGAGGAGGACACGGGCTAGGACCAACACTTAGTGTGTGAGGTGTGATTGCATAGTGATTGTATTGTGAGGTGTAAACGTTGTTCGGGTGAACGTAGAAAACCCGGTTGTGATAGTGGAGATCTCCTCGAGGTGAGGAGCGGAGACGTAGGTCGTGGGGACCGAACTCCGTAATCATATTGTTTGTTTGTGATTGCATTGGCGCACTTACTTTTATGTTCATATCTTATATCGCCTTTGTATATTGCTTGTTGATTATATTGCCCACTATCTAGTTTAGATTGTTTACCCTTGAGTTTATATATCCTTGCACATACATTGCCTATATCTCTTTGTTAGGATATATCTTGTTGTTCATATTGCTTATCCTAGCTCATATACATTGTTGTATTTCATACTTGCTAGGATAACTTATTAATTAAGTTTTAATTGGCATAAAATCGGATTAGATTAGCATAAGACCCTAATCACCCCCCCTCTAGGGTCTAACAATTGGTATCAGAGCTTGGTGCTCTTTGATTTAAGGTCTAACCACCTTGAGTTAAAGATCCAAGTTATCTTATTTGTGCTAATCTAGTTATGATTGCATTTGTCTTGCTTGCATATGTTCATATATATATCTTGAATATGAATGTATTTTGTTTAGGCTATAAATCCAATGTTGCTCCTAAATTCATTAATTTTCCCTATGCACAATGGGCTTCTAGATTTAAACTATTTGTTGAATCTAGAAATATTGACTTATGGAAAATTATTGATTGTGCTTATATTGTGCCCACATTGGAGAAATCCAAGTGGAGCGATCATGATAAGAAAATGTTTTCAATGAACAAGCTTTTGTTAGAATATTTGCTTAATGCCTTTGACTCATCCTTTTCTAACAAATTTGTTCATTTTGATAGTGCTTACAATTTATGGAAATTCATAGAAGCACATCAAGGCAACTTGGAGGAAATCCGACGTAGTTTGGAGGATTGTTCTTCAAGTGAGTGTGGAGCATCATCATGCACACGGCCACTAGGCGATAGCCCTAGTGTGGTAAGCGATTCGGAATCCGATAGTGATATATCCATCAATGAACTCGCTTGTGCATATGAGAAATTATTGCATGCCTATACAAAATTACAAAATAATTTTATTGATCTTAAAAGCAAGCATGTAGAATTGAAATCCGATCATGAGAAGCTAGTGTCCAAATTTGACATCATTGAAAATGAAAATATAATGCTTAAAGAAAACAATGATATGTTAAATTTGGAAAATGAAAAATTGATCTCATCCATTTCTAGCTTAACTCATGCAAATAATGCCATGCTAGAAGTAGAATGCATTAGAAATGAATTTGATTCTTTTAAGAATAACCATACATGCTCTACTTCTATTATCAATGATGTTGTATCTAATGATGAGTTGAATCATGTGAAAAACCGCATATCTTGTTTAGATTCAACCTTAAACACATGCATTGATAATCATAACAAGCTTATGGACTTGTGTGCAAAGTCTAATGCAAACTCTTCTAAGAAACCTACACACTATGCACACATGTATAACAAAGTCTATAAATGCACTAATTGCGGTCGTAAAGGCCACCTTGCTAGATTTTGTTATAATGCACAAAAACCCATCAAGATTAATCATGTTTGTGCATCCCATCAAGCTTCATCATCACACTCACATGTACACACACGTATAGATCATCATAAACATGCCCATATGTACAAATGTGAGTTTTGTGGTCGTTTTGGTCATTTGGCCGAATATTGTTTTGATTTGAAAAGAAAATCACGTTTGCCAAATGTTTCTAGTAGACCACAAGTGTTTGAATGTGATATTTGTGGTAGATTTGGTCATTTGGCTAAGTTTTGTTATGATTTGAAAAAATGTTCAAACTTGCCAAATTTCTCAAGTAAACCACCTTTGTTTAATAAGGTTTCTCATTTGCAAAATAAATTTAAAAGACAATCTTTAGTTGCAAATGATTTTCGTGCACGCTCACTTGGTCAACACAAATCTTTTCACTCTTTTCATTGCACGAATTGCAATCGAAAGGGTCATTTGAATGAATACTGTTTTGACCGTGCTAGTGCACCATATGTGCCCAAGAAGGTTCATAACCCTAGGGCTTTGAGTTTGAATGATAGGGGTCATGTCCCTAACCAATCCGGCACCAAGAATGCTTGGGTGCCAAAATAATTTTTAAACCAAAAATTTTAGTGTTTTTATTTGTCTCTTTCTTGGTTTTGAAAAATGTATTTTAAACTTTTATGAAAACAATTCCTTTTATTGGTCAAATTCTTTTGTTTTCATAATTCCTAGCCTTGATTTTGATGAGAGGTTCGTATTTATATAACCCTCCGGATTTATTGGGTGTTTATTCCCAAATCATGTTTACCGGATGCAAGAATGGTTATATGGATTAGAACAAGCTTAAGATATTGTTGCCTCTCTTGAAATTCTTTTATCAAAGATTTTGTTTTGAATTATTACTTTGAATTCATTATATTTCACTTATATGATGATATTTATGTGTTTGTGCTTATGGATCATCTATTCGTGCCTTATAATGTATTCCATATGTGGTTTGATCAAATCCCACAAAGAAAATTTTCTTGATTGATCAAACATCATTTTTGGATTTAAACTTTGATTTATGATTTCAATTGGTTAACTTGTTTTCATTTGAAAACTTTTTTACATGATTCTCATGTTTCTCTTCTTTTGATTTCATAAATCTACCTATACAAATGGTTTTTATGTTCTTTGATATGAGACACTATTTTTCACCTTGATATATTTATATATGTTCTCAT
>NC_033801.1:84995256-85063741 GCF_001876935.1 Asparagus officinalis | reverse complement strand
TTAAACGAGAACGCGAAACGCGTTAAGAGGCCGCAAAGCGACAAGGCCAAAATATCTGGCAGAAAAAAAAACATTAAACGGTTGCAAAGCAATAAGGCCAAGATTTGGCAAAAGAACGCAGAAGCATTAAAAAATTTTATTGGAAGGGAAATAGCCCTAGCTCTGATACCATGTTAAAGTAAGAGAGAGAGAATCTTGGGTAAATTTCCCTTGAATTGAATATTGAGTATGCACATATATTTATACAAGTAGAGGAGTGTAAGGTTTGTTCTCCCAAGCAATGTGGGACTAAAAACCACTACAATACACTATTATCAAAAGAGCAAAACCATGAATCAATAATCTTAAAATCTGTATAAATTAAATCTTATGAAGCCTAAATAATCATGAAGGGCATCAATTTGCTTTCATTGCAACAAAACTAATTGCAAAATCTTTTTTCTCCCTAAATCGATTAGAAATCAATATTGAATCGCCTCGTCCACTAATTCAACAAAAAAGGTCACACTGATATAAATAAATAAAATAAAAAATGAAATAAATCGAAGAATGGAGAAGAAATTAAGGGAAACCCTAGCCTCAAGCTAAGCCTGTAGCTCCTCGCTATTGAACACAGTGGTGATCAGCATCACGTCCTCAAACCTCTTCTTCACCAAAGACGGCGACACACTTTCTTTGTGGAAACAAAACAAAGGAATCATAAAAATCAGCAGACCAAGAACCAGATCCCTAAATGAAACCTTAGAATTTTTGAGAAAAAAATACTAAAATCCACAGAAAAAAAAAGAAGGGGTGCTGTGGATTGATAAAGGTGGTGATGAAGAGCAGTGTGTTGTCCTCTTTGTTTTGATGATGTTTAACAAACAATTTACTACTAATGTTGTTTGTCTAGTATTTGTGTTTTCCTATGTATTATAGACAAACAACGTAGTTGGAGGATGGATGGAATTATGCTTCAACGATCATATCCAATGGAGGTTGGCGGAATGTCGATGTGAGGCCTTGTAATTCAAAGTTAAAGATCAAGTTCAAGCTTCATCCGCAAGTGTACCAAGTCAAGCTTAATTGAAGATCAATATTTCTTGGGTAATGTAGTTTTAGATTTTATATTATGTGTGTTATATACTCTAAGCTCAGTATCTATACACACACACTTATTGGTTTCTTCATATATATATATAGTTATATATATATACATAAGTTTTGGTTTCTATGCATATATATAGTTATATACATACATACATAGTTTTTGAGTTTTTATGTTTATAATATTTCATATTTTCTATTGTGTTTTTGAAAACATTGCATAGAATATGCAATTTTGTGAAAATATTGTATTCTTAGTTTGTAGACTTGAATATCAGTTTATACATGTTTTACTAAGTCTATAAAAACATTTCACAAAGTTTCAAAAGTTGGTTTATGTCAAAACATCAAAATTCAAGTATCTCATATTTTCATGTTTTGGACTATTTTGTAAAATGATGATACTTTTCAAGTATCGCTGTAGCATGTTTATTATCATGTCTACAATCATTCCCCAAATTTTTACATTTTTTAGAATTTATTTGATATTTTTAAACAGTGTTTTAAATCAGCATATCAGTTTTCTGCTGTGTCAGTTTTCGGTCGCCCGCACTGGTCGACCGCTCAATTGTTCAGTTTGAGAATTCAATTCCACAAGAGCTTGAGGAGATCATCTATTAGAGTTTGAGCAATCAACTATTCTCCCTCCATCTCTTGTCATCTATTGAGAAGTTTTCTAAACTCAATCTAGCTTTATATTTCATATTGTTTGATTATCATTTTATTAAGCTAGTATTCATATTGAGTTTAGTTGATTTTATTTTCTCTATGTTTTCACACACAACCTATTGAGCTTATTGTATTTACATTCATAGTATAATTGGGTTGTGGGATTGTGTAACTTAGAGAGTGAGCTTATAATTCGTTCTCATTCATTGTAGAGAACAAACACTTTGTATTGAGCCTAATTGTGAGGATTCACTTGTAATACACTTGTACACCGAGAGAAGTGTGTGGTGAGAGACGGGGTCGAATCCAAGAGGAGTGGCGTCGGTTGACGTGCCTAGGGAGAGGTTGTAACCGAGCACTTGAGGAGGAGGACACAGGCTAGGACCAACACTTAGTGTGTAAGGTGTGATTGCATAGTAATTGTATTGTGAGGTGTAAACGTTGTTCGGGTAAACGTAGAAAACCCGGTTGTGATAGTGGAGATCTCCTCGAGGTGAGGAGCGGAGACATAGGTCGTGGGGACCGAACTCCGTAATCATATTGTTTGTTTGTGATTGCATTGGCGCACTTACTTTTATGTTTATATCTTATATCGCCTTTGTATATTGCTTGTTGATTATATTGCCCATTATCTAGTTTAGATTGTTTACCCTTGAGCTTATATATCCTTGCACATACATTGCCTATATCTCTTTGTTAGGATATATCTTGGTGTTCATATTACTTATCCTAGCTCATATACATTGTTGTATTTCATACTTGCTAGGATAACTTGTTTATTAATTTTAATTGGCATTTAATCGGATTAGATTAGCATAAGACCCTAATCACCCCCCCTCTAGGGTCTAACACAGTGGAGGTAGGAGTGAGCATTGTTCAGTTCAAAAGGACCGAACCAGCCGAAATTTGACAGTTCTGCTCTGTTTTTACTAGAGTTCGGTTCGGATCGGGTTGAAGTTTTTTCAATACAAACTGCATGAACCCACAAAATTGTTTTACCCATTCTAATTACTACCCGCATCCGCTTAAACCCAACCCATCATAATTCATATAAAGTTGTTTCGATACAGCTTAATATCCTCTTCTCTTACGCAACCTGATAGCAATGAAATACCCAATAATGGTGTCCTCTCAAATTCTAAGGTTTTCATCATCTCTAGTTCTCTACCTCTCTCTATTATCTATTCGTTTCATGACCCCAATTTTTGAATCTAAATGGAATATTGAAGTTGGATTAAACCTATAAAAAACTCTCTAAGAATCTACATTCATCAAAAGACCACCAAAACAATCTAATCATTGAATTAAAACCAAGAATAAAGTATTATTCATAATCCAGAAGTCAATACTAATCCAATTACTTGAGATAAACAAATATTTCTCAACTTGAAATAAAACTCGACTTAAAGGTAAATATTTCATTATTACAAAGCCTCCAATTATCAGCTACATATCGAAGACTTTATTCAACTTTCACCTAGAAGAAAAGTAGCAATCTGTAAATTTTATCACTTGTTCCCTTCTAATAACTCATGAACAACCAACTCCACCTAATCCTGAGTATCTGAAAAGAATGAATATAACACAATGAGTTCACAACTAAATAAGTAGATAAATTCATACATTGAACACTGGTCTTGTAAAAATTCAAATATTTTGATAAATGACAAGCAAAATATAAGAATGATAGAGAATCATCAATGAACTCTAGTACTTATGGAAATATTTAAGAAAACTTAAAAATTATGAAATGGGAATAAGCAAGCTATGTCTCAATGCGGTCAACACTTTATACTCCGGTAAACTCGGTAAACTTCAAAATTATTAAGTTGTGGTTCCAAGATGGCGAGATCCAAATTTGAGCTCTTTGTGCTAAAATAAAACCTCATAGAGGCACAACGAGCCTTGTTTTAATAACTTGCTTATATCCTGTAGGTGTCAAAAATTACCTATAGGTTACCGCACGTAGCTCGAGATGAAGGGAAGGCGATGAACGTCATTATCCGAGTCAAAGAGGATTATTTGATGTCGTAAAGAAGAAAACAAGTGCACGAGGCAAGTCGACGAAGCGTACGAGTCAAGGAAACATCGAAACATGCACAAAACGACGGAACATGACCAAAACCGGGAAGTCAGAAAATCCCGGTCACCTCAAAGTGACTCGAAAATTCCGAGTCACCTTAGGTGACTCAGAAATTCCAAGTCACCTCAACGTGACTCAGAAATTCCGAGTCACCTCAATGTGACTCGGAATAGTGTTGAGTAACGTTAATGTGACTAGCACAGTGAAGTTCTCAACGACGTGTTTTCGGATGATTTTCTCGGGATTCGTTTGATCTACTGCCTCCCTAACTGCCATAGAATCATCCCTAAACATGGTTAAGCCCTTATTAACTGACGATAAGATCAAATCATGAATTCTTATCATAGTATCCGGAGCCTATAAATACACCCCTAGGACCCCTATGCAGGGGGATCTAAAATTTAGAGTTTTGAGACGAGGTGCTGACGTTGTGAGAAAAAAATCCACGAATTTAAGAGAGAGACTAGCGAGATCTCGGCGAACTTCAGCATAAAGAGGAAGATTTCAAAAGATCTGAAGCCCCTTTTTATCCTTCCCTCGAGTCAGATTGACCTTGTTTTGATCTTGAGAAGAGCAATAATCTCACTTGGTTGAGATTATTTACTTCAGTTCTAAGTTTCCTTGATTGAAACAAAGAACACTAAGCCTTTGTGTGCATCAATCTGGATATATCGTTCGGCAATCCGGATCTATTGTTCGGCAGTCCATGGATTAACGGGTCCCACCACAAGCAAAAATCCCACGTAAGCAGCGATTGATAAACGATTCTGCATGTGTTTCTAGGAGATCTTATCTTTAATTTTATTTATGTAGAAAAGTCTTATAGAAAGACTCCTTCTCTTGAATTTGTAACTGATAAACAATTGTAATGGATTCAGTAATGAAAAAGATTTCCGACACAAACATATCTGACATATACTAGTATATTAACCTGAGATGCATATGCTTTAAGAAAATTAAACAAAGTTCATAAAACTAAATATATTATACAAAAATACTAAATGCCAATCAATAGTAAAATCAATCAACCACATATGCATCTCAACCTACTACAATATGAAAAGACATAACAATTGACAAAGGAAATAAGCATAGGCTTATTCTAAATAACCATGTGCATTAATCTAATCAACAACTAGTATGCTAGCAACCATACAAAAGGGTATAATCCATCAGAACAACCTTACATATAGTCAATGTAATTTTATATAAAAAAATACGTAGTGAATAATGTACAAATTCACCAATTACAAAATACCACAAGAAATCCAAACTCCGCTCACGATTGTACCCCCTGCCTTTAGAAATTCCTAAAGAAATAAATGCAAACAAATATATCAATATTAGGACTATACAATCAAATACTCTTTATAGTATCAAACATAAAAGTTACTAAGGCGAACAACCTAATCTCTCAGGCGTCAAATATTTTCCATTTGTTACGCCCGGGGCTCATGGGCCCGTTGATGCGTGTAAGCCATGGGACCCACCGAGAACAACTCGATGTTGGCTAAAATTCACTATCAAAATGTCAGCACTAGTTGTTCTTAGGCCTTGGGTTTTTATCTATTTAAACCATTCATATTTCTTCACACTAGTCCATGTGGGGCTAAAGTGAGGGTGTCATAATCACCCCACATACAAAGACGACGTCATCGTCGTCACGACATGACAATTGGTACATCACAGTGTCACTTAACAAGCGATGTGGATTCTAGAGGTAGCTCTACGGGTTTTAGAGGTGGCTCCCACCGCATGCACACTTTCAGTACGCGGTGTAGCACTTAGTTCTGCATAGCATTTAGTTTCACACTTCCGGCTAGCAACCTGCTCTGATAATATTTATCAAGCCCCAGACCCACAGGTCCATTAGCACGTGTAAGTTATGGGACCCACCGAGAGCAACTCGATATTGACTAAAGTCCACTACCAAAATGCTAGCACTAGTAGTTTTTGGGCCTTGAAATTTTCTCTATTTAAACCACTAACACTTTTTCACACTAGTCCATGTGGGGCCAAAGTGAGGGTGTCAAAATTGTGACACCCTCACTTTAGTCCCACATGAACTAGTGTGAAGAAGTATTAGTGGTTTAAATAGAGAAAAAACCCAAGGCTTAAGAAAAACTAATGCAAGGATTTTGACTTTGGATTTAAGTTAACAACGAATTGTTTTTGGTGGGTCCCACTATTTGCACACGCTAACGGGTACTTGGGCCCGGGGCGTGACAAATGGTTTCAGAGTAGTTGTAAGCCGGAAGTGTGAAACTAAGTACTATACGGGGCTAAGTGATAAACCGCGTGGATGCGGTGAGAGCCACCTCTAGAGCCCATAGGAGCCACCTCTAAAGTCTACATCGCCTAGCAGTGACACTGGGATGTATCAATTATCATGTCATGACGACAAGGACGTCGTCTTTGTAAGGTGGCATATAAGTTGGAGCTACCAGAATCCTCTCTTTCGCACCCATTTTTTCATGAATATGTGTTAAAGAAGAAAGTTGGGATTTCCATTTATTTGCGGATAAGTGTAGTGTCGAAGGAGGGATGAACGATGTAATTCTAAAGCCATTGGTGCATAGGAGTGATCGTGCTCGAGCAGTGCGTAATTACGAAAAGCTACATGTAGAAGGAATTGGACTGAATAGGATTTGATTTGATTACCAGAAGGATTTATTTAGGAATATGTTTTCATTTAGGAATAGGGAGCTGTTTAGGAGTAGGAATTTATTTATGAATAGGATTTTTTTAGGAAGCCAAAATAGAGGCTATTTATGGCCGGGCTAAGTATTAGGCTTTTATTATGTTTTTTGTGATTGAAAACTTATAAAAATTATCAATAAAATTAGGATTTTAATTTTTTTAGGATTTGAGATTTGTTCCTAGTGTTTTTGGGCTACCTATTTTGCTCTATCCATTGGTGATTGCATAGATGCTTAACACCGATTGATTGGTCAGTGGTTTGAAGTTAACTGGGGCTTTCTTCAGATTGTAATGTTATTTTCTACTTCATCTTCGAGCATCTTAGAAGGAGTGCTCTCCATTCATTGCCTCAATCAAACTCGCTCCTTAAAAAGAAAAAAAAAAATCAAATCCACCAAAAAAATAAAACCCGCCACCATTGCCTTTGATTCCACCTCCTCTGACCTTACCTCCAGCTTCCACCACTGAACTCGGACTACCCGCCTACTCCTCCGCCATCACTGAACTGGCACACCACCACCAAAATCACGACCACCTCCACCGTATTTGTCCCCAGCACCACTTTTGAGTATGCTTGCATGGTAGAACTGCGTCTTTTGGTCTTCAAATGCTACATTGTCATTCAATTTTTGCATTGGTAGACAAAACAGAGTAAAAGGAGAAAGAGCAGTACTTGTTCATTTTGATCATTTGATTTAATTGATCATTAGTGATTTTGTTGCATGAAGACTAGAAGAAAGGAGGGAGATAATACACGAGATAGAATGAAACTGATGGGAGTTTAAGGGGTTAGGTAATTAATTAATTTTGGAGGTATTATAGAGTGTAAACTCCTTTGTTCAGGAGGGATGGGGTGCAATCGATTTGTTAATAGAGTAAAAAGATTGTGTGAAACATAAAGCAAGACTCATAACCATGTTTCTCCCTAAACGAGGAGTGTCTGAATTGGGGGAGGCATCGAAATCAGCTTTTTCAAACAACTAATGTGTATTTTGTGTATATAGGGTGTATTTTGTGTACCTAATGGAGTTTGATATGCTATGCATGTGATGTTAATTCTGTTTATGCAATCTAAGCACGTGACGTTAGCAGTGTTTATGAAAGCACAACATTTTTTTTGTGAAAGTATAGTAGATAGAAGATATTTTTGTTAATGTAGTAGGTCTTTCTGTAAGCATATCAGGTTTTGGTGAAAGTATATTAGGTTTTTTTGTAATTATAGCAGGCTTTAGTGAAAGTATGGTAGATATTTTCTTAAGTATAGTAGGTTAATCTGTAAGTATAGCATATTCTTGGTGAAAGTATAGTTATTTTGGTATAATTCTAATAGATTTCTCTATAAGTATAGCAAGTTTTTCTATAAGTATGGTAGGTTTTTGTGAAAGTATAGTAGATTTTGTTAAAAGTTTAGGCGGTTTTTTTGTAAGTATTACTAGTTTTGATAAAAGTATAATAAGTTTTAATGAAAGTATAGCATGTTTTTCTATAAGGGGCTGTTTGGTTCGTTTTTAAACTCGGTGGAAAAGTTTTACACCGCCTTCACACCAGATTTTTCATGGCCACGTAGGATATAAGCTTCTCGTCGGTTTTTTCCCATCTTTGGTACGCTAAGGATGAAGAAGGAAAACTCGGTAAAAATCGTCGCCACATCAGATTTTTTTCTCTCCCCCAATTCCTTTCTCAACCTCTTGAAATCGACGAAAACTGCAGCCACGTCAGCTTTTTGCCATATAAACAAAAATTTTCTCTTTTTTTCCATGTGAACCAAACACAAGAAAAATAAATACATTGGTTTCCCACCATTTTTTTTTGTGCGAACCAAAGCGAAACAATCTATTTCTTGGAAAAGTTTGGAAAACTCAAAACTTGTGTTTTTGTATATGGAAAATGCATTTCCCTATATCTAGGAAACGAACCAAACAGTATAGTTAGTTTTGGTGAAATTGTAGCAAGTTTTCTTATAAGTATAGTAGGTTTTACCATAAATATATTAGCTTTTTTGTAAGTACAACAACTTTTCTGTAAGTATAGCAAGTTTTGGTGAAAGTGTTGAAGGAAAACTCATTAATACATAATTAGAACAAACATAATTATACTAAACACATTAATTGGATTATATCTTCATAACTAAAAGGATGAAGTATATGCTGCTTACAGAATAGTAGGGTATAAAACTCATTGTAGTTTGTAATAGATTGTTTAGATGTTCTAAATGTATGGTATAAAACCCAAGTTAATCTGCAATATGTTATCTATATGTTCTATGATTGCGACCGTACTTCTGATATCTACTATAATTTAACTCTTTATAGGGATTCAATTTAGAAGGAATGTGCTTTATTCTTGATCCTCCGTAAAGAATTATTGTTGATGGCGACTGAATCACCAAACTATCATCATCTACATATGGATTGTCATTGTCAAGAATTGTGTATATAGTAAATGAGTAACATTTTCTCTATGTTTCCATGTTAAAGTAGTGGAAAATGTAGGAGTAAAGAACATTATTATTTTGTCTAATTACTGCAGTGGCATGCTTGCAAGATAGCCCAACCACTTTCCATTCATGAAAAATGCACATGCGATCATTCCAATTCACTTTGATGATTGGGAAATCATACACCTCATACCGTTCTGCAATAGAAGGATTAATAGAAAGACAATGTGATTGCTCATTGTTGAGAATGAGGTGCTCTTCCACAGTAAATGTGATATTCCATTTGCAAGATGCCTCTGCCTTTCAAAGCGCATCTTCATATTTTTTTGTGAATATTATTAATTAGTTGTGTAATTGGCAAATAACAAGCTTCTTTGCAAGAATTGAATGACTCCACTTTAATTGTTGTCAACCATCCATATTTGCATGCATTATAACAAGTTGCAAGCACATATTAGTTACAATGGTCCTATATTTAAATCATTTGTATATAAAGGTTGCCTAAAATAAAAAAAATTAACCTCTTCTTAGGAATGTACTAATTAGCAAAATTTTCTGTAATCATCCTCAATATTTCGCTATCAACAATCTTCACTTTGTTCCACATCTTACAGCTTTCATTGTTATAGAAATAAAAAGTGTACGCATAAGTAGTTCTCTTCATTGTTTGTACACATTCTTCTCGTGAAGATGGCATAATTCCTTTCTTTGATAAGTTATACTTGAAATTAGCCAAGAGATGACATATGCAATAAGAGTGATATGGCCATGAAACATATTTCTTTACATAATTTTGAAGTCCCTTGTCCCGATCAAAGATTAAATCAACTCTTCATCTAGAGGAAATGGATCTTCATTATTGAAGAGAATGTCTCAAATACATTAAAAAAACAACTCCAAATTTCTCACATTCTCCATCCCGCATATGAAAATTGTTACAGGCAACATTCTCCATCTTTGTTTAGGGTAGTTGTGACAAGCAAGGTTCATTTATACCTATCAAGAAGATGAGTTATATTTATAAGTAGAAAGTTGAAATATAGCAATTAATAATAGAATATAGTACTTTAATAAAGTTCAGCTTAAACTGACCTTTATTATACTAATAAAAAAATGTGGACCATCCAAGACCAACATTGGTCTGCATTGATCCATAAACCCCTTCTAGCATGCATAAAATGAGACAAATTCTCTTGTACTAAATCATTCATTTTAATACTCCAAGTGAACAATTGATCCCAAATTAGTTTCCATAACTTTATTTTTATACCATTGGAGTTGGTCATATGCATATTTAGTGTCACGATACAATTCACATCAAGCTACCTCTTTTTTTTCCTCTTAATTCAATAATAAGGGGTGTCCAAACCAAATTCTATAAAAATTAGTTGGATGATTTTTCCTTCAACATGGATTTGAGGCTATTACCGTTCCATTTATGAGATGTCCATCATATCCTTCCTCTCCTGTCCTCCTCTCAAAAAACTATGACAATGACTAATTTCTTTTGCTTTGAATCGATGACTAATTAGGATTATTGTCACTCGTCTACGTTTATTTTTTATAAATTAAAGTTAAAACCTTGAGAAATAGAGTAATTACTTAAACTCCAATGGCAATGCTTAACATCATCAAATTCTTGACCAATACTCCTAATTGTATTGTGCCATGAAACAGAAATCATACTCAATCTCCCAACTTCTCTTAACATGTTTTGTAATGACAAAGGATTTTGTGAAAATAATGTTGAAAACACGATGTACAACAAGGGCAGAATATGTATATCATGATTATCAATCTGAAGTTAATCAAAAATTAATAAAAAAAGTTATCAAAATTAGAACAATACGTGGAACACTTTCTGATCCTCCATAATATCATCTCCTAAGATCTACCTAAAAAGAGCCTCCTTAATAGAAAAAGCCTCTGACTAAAATTTACCCATCACTGTAGTGAAGCAATACTAATAGATAGGTTCTCAATTTTCTATTTTTTCTATTCTATTATATTCATAAGGCTACATATGAACCCTATATAGCGGATTAGACTAGCCTTATAGATTTTAAGTTTAAACAATTCATAATTATTCAAAATTCTATTCATAATAATTAAAGATTGAATAGAATTGTTCAAAAACTCTATTCATAACAATTAAAGATAGAATATAATTTATATTGCTTTTAAACCTCTTCTATTGATAGAGTATAATTTGTACTAGATGTTCAAAGGCATATTATTATCAATCTAGCAGATGAAGCATGTTCTTCAATAAGAGAGAGGATGGAGGGGTTTCTACATAGAAAATGGTATAAGAGCTAGAAAGAGTTAAACTATAACTGGCGCTAAAAGATAAAAGTTTAACAAAAGTGTAAGTTGAAAGTACCCTAGAGGGGAGGTGAATAGGGTTAATGCTAATCTAATCTGATTTAATTCTAATTAAAACTTATTAACAAATTATCCTAGCAAATAAGATATACAATAACTTATATGTGTAAGGATATGTAAATTAATGGCACATAAACATGAGCAATGAGCACAAATAAATACGCCAATGCAAACTCAAATAAGCGATATAATCACGGAGTTTGGTCCCCTCGATCTACGTCTTCCCTCCCTACTCCCGAGGAGAATCCACTATCACAACAGGGTTTTCGACGCTCACCCAAAAAATATTTATACCTCACAATATCGGTTTTTAAGCTCACCAAATAATTTTACAATCCACACTCTTGCAATCACACTCTACACCCTCTAAGTGGTTGTCTCTAGCTCGTGTTGCCTTCCTCAAGTGCTCGGATTTACAACCTCTCCCTAGACTTTACAACCGACGCCACTCCTTTGGGAACCGACCCTGTCTCTCACCACACACTTCTCTCGGTGTACAAGTCTATTACAAAGTGAAGTCAACAATAAAACACAAATACAAATTGTTTGTTCTCTACAATGGATGAGAACTTAATGTAGCTCACTCTCAATGATACACTCCCCACAACCCAAATATACTAAATGTGATAATACTAGAAGCTCAAGGGGTGTGTGTGTAATCAATGAGTAAATCAAATATAAACTCAATATAAACCCTAGCTTAATGAAGATAATAATCAACAAATAATAAATACAAAGCTAGAATTGAGTTTAGAAATTCTTCTATGAAAAATAAGATGGAGAAATGGATTAAATTAGGGCTCAAACAATAAAGATGATCTCCTCCACTTGTGAAACTTTCTTCACAAAACAAATCTTGAAAAACACATTTAAACAAAACTTAAACACTCTTTTAAACTTGTTTAAAAACTCTTCTTGATTATCCTTAGAAGTTAGAAGGTATGGGTATATATAGGATCATAGAACAAGCCCCAAAATCAAGAGAAAACCAAGGAAACAGGCAAAAAAATAGAAACCTAAAAATTTGGAAAAACTAGTCGTTGACCGTCGGTCGACTAATGAACAACATTAGTCGACTGATGACCTGACTGTTATAGACAGCTCACAGCTTATCGGTCAACTGAAGACTTCATCAATCAACTGATAGTTTATCAGTAGCAAAAACAGAAACTTTTGACAATTTCAGGTGATTTCATCAGTCGGTTGATAAAATCTATCAGTCGGATGATAACAAGTTATCAACTAGAAACAAATAGTAAATCTGATATTCAAACATCTTTTAAAAGTAGCAAATAAATTTTAAAAAATGTAAAACTTTGGGAAATGTTTGTAAACATGTTAATGAACATATTACAAAAAGAATTTTTTAAAATTATACTTTCCAAAAGTGAAAACTCTTTATTTTGCAAAATAGTCCAAAAACATAAAAACTAAACAATACATGTTTTTTTATAAAATGACTTAAAAAAACTCTTAAAATATTTTGAATGGATTTATAGACTTAGAAAAATATATAAAATGTTATAAGCAAGTCTTAAATCCTTAAACACATAATTTTGCAAATAAACATGATTTCATTGAAATGTTAAAACTTGATATTGATGAAATCATAGTTAAAAGAAAATTGAAAAATTCTTTTCGTATATATGTAAACAAGTATATTTGATATATATACGAAAAATTGTACTAAAACCAAAACAATGAAAAATGAAAGCAATGTGCGTGTGTATGTAAAACCCCAAAAATGTGTGTTAATATTATTAATATGTGATTAATTATGATATATGTATATTTATTTTGATAAATATAGTTAAATGGTACATGAGTAGTATACCATGTGTTTTGAGTATAAACAAGATCAATCGTGAGGAAGAAAAGAGTAGAAACATGCACAATGGTCAAAAATATGAGAAGCTGGAAAATTCCTGTCCGGTCGACCGCCGCGGTCGACCACGAAACCATAGAGAGTCAGATTCCTATTTTGAATTGGTTTCGGTTTTCTAATGCCCACATCTATTTTCTCTGATTTATATATCATATGTTTACTATATTTTTAGTTTTCTAAGAACCCTAACAGCCACCAAAACCTCTTTAAACCCTAATTTGATTCTTGGAGAAGATTGGAGGCTTTCAAGCGGGATTTTCGTGTGATTTTTGACTTTTGGATTGGAGATCTTCTTTGGCTTGCATCTTAAATGTTTTTCTACAAATCTCAGGTGAGTTCATCTCTGTTAATCCCTCTCCTAGTTTTTAAAACGTTTTAAAAGAGTTTTTAACATGTTTTATAGAGCCAAATTGACTAGTTTATGAATAAAAATCAATTCTTTTGAAAATTATATGTATAAAGACTAGGTCTTTCCATGTTAAAAGTTTGAGAATGAATTTATAGAAATATTTAAGATCTAAAAATAATTTAAAACGTTGTTTAATCTGAAGAAAGATGATTTGTTCTTCGTTTTTAGTTTTTATGCATGATTTAGGGTTTTGTATATCAAGTTAATGCAAATAATCATGCTATATATGTTGAGATTGCTTCCAGAGGTTTTTATTTACTGTAGACATACTTTCATGTAAGTATTATGTTGTTTTAATCATGTTTGGATCACATAAACACGGCATGAACACAACACACACAATCAGTATGAAATTCTAGAAAATCTTCCAACTGTCGACCGTGCCTTAGTGACGGTCGACCACGTGCAAGACAGAGGTTTAGGTAGGCCCTGAAACAAAATCGCGGTCGACCGCCACTCTGTCTTTGGTCCTGTTCATGTTTTGTTCGACTGTTTGAGTTTTCGAGCGAGTCTCTCGACCTTGTACTGTTATGATACAATGATTATGAGTTGTTTAACATCTGGGATGTCAGTGAATACCAGATGTGGACAGGTACGCCGAGATATGTGCATGTATGTTTAGAATATATTGTGTTAACATACTTTTTGTCATAATTTAATTTGATAAATAAATATGAAGAGTATAGTAAACTCATGTATCCAGAATAGGAAGATAAAACCTATTTACGTAGAACGATTGAGTAAGAGTATTACAAAAGTATTGTCATTTCATGTATCTAGAATAGGAAGATAAAACCTATTTCCGCAGGACGATTGAGTAAGAGTATTATAAAAGTATCGTCATTTCATGTATCCAGAATAGGGTGATAAAACCTATTGCTGTAGGCGATTAAGTAAGAATATTACAAGAGTATCGCTATTGCACATGGAGATGCACACATGTAAGTATTATCAGTTGTAGTTTTGCTTTCTTATTGGATTCCCGCGAGTAGGGTACTTTCTTTGAGATTGTGGCTTACATGATATGGCTTATGGTTAACTTTTGTTTTGGATGAGATCCCCCTTACATTAAAGCCGTCTACTCGAGTGTAGTTTTGAGATGAAATATTTATTCTACATGCTTGAGGTTTGGAATGTTTTCTTTTGTTTGCTATTTTTCATTCATAGAGTTTGGAGTTGGTATTTAGGGAGTCATAATTTGAGACATGGTATATACATGAGGGTTTTCTTGTTTGGATTATTTCGCTCGACGTACTAACTCTTGTGTTGTGGATTCCTAAATACTAATCTCCAGTTAGAGTTATATGAATAATTTCATATTTATATGTACTGACTCTATTTTCTATATACTCTTACCCTTTCCCCTGGGGAGAGGTGGAGACGATCTCGCTATAGCGCTTTGACGCTCGTTGTATCCCCCTTTTAGGCAGCGAGTCCGGTGCACGGAGAGTCGCAAGTTGATGGGATTTCTTCATAGATTTCTTCATAGATCCCAAACCCTGGTAAAAAATATATATATATACATCATATATATATATATATGGTTATTTATCACTAAAGAAAGATTTATTACTATTTATTCACACCATTTCATTATAAAATTTCGGGGTTTTACATTCTTCCCCCCTTAAAAGAATTCCGTCCTCGAAATTCGGAAGTTATACAAACCTCAAAATATGGACTACTATGTAATATATAGAGATGTTTATACTTAACGATCTAAAATGATAATATTCTCGTTAAAATCCTAATCTAGTGGAACTAGTACATCGGGTGAAAAATCCAAACAAGGAACCCCCCATACATATACCATGTGTTCCAAAAGATTAGATATTAAGCGGAAATATCTTCGTTCTAGTGTTAAATATAAACATAACCAAAAATATAACATAAAGCAATATATATGATATGGTACGAATTTTATTTACCTGCTCAACCAAGTGTGGGTAGTCACGACGCATGTCCTCTTCGCGCTCCCAAGAAAGCTCCTCAATGCCTCCTCGGTTCCACTGAACTTTCACTAAGGGAATCACCTTGTTTCTAAGCCTCTTGTCCTCTCTGGCAAGAATACGAACCGGAATCTCAATAGTAGTCAAATCCTCCTGAAGCTCGATCTCTGGTGAATCCAATACTCGCTGCTACTCCTCATTATGCAAGTGTTTCTTGAGCATAGAAACATGAAATACATTGTGTATACTAGACATCGATGCTGGAAGATCTAGTCTGTATGACACAGCTCAAATGCGCTCTAAAATCCGAAATGGTCCAATATATCTCGGCGCAAGCTTCCCCAATCGTCCGAAACGCTGTACGCCCTTCATAGGCGATACCTTCAGCATGACTGAGTCTCCAACCTGAAACTCCAAGGGTCTTCGTCTCTTATCAGCATAGCTCTTTTGCCGACTCTGAGATGCTAGAATCCTCTCTCTGATCAAGGCTATTTTCTCAGTAGTCTGCCTCACTAGCTCTGGCCCAAGCATCAAGCTGTCCTCTGGCTCTGCCCAACTTATCGGTGATCTACAGGGCCTCCCGTATAATGCCTCATACGGGGCCATACCGATTGTCGCTTGATAACTATTGTTATAAGCGAACTCTACCAGTGGAATATGATCCTCCCAACTACCTTGGAAGTCAATGACACAAGCCCGCAACATGTCCTCCAACACCTGATTCACCCTCTCTGTCTGGCCATCCGTCTGGGGGTGAAATACACTGCTATAAGATAGCGTGCTGCCAAATGAGTCCTGAAAACTCCTCCAAAAGTGTGAAGTGAAAACCGATCCTCAATCCGACACGATCGTGTCCGGGACCCCGTGAAGTCGAACTATCTCCCGAATGAAGATCCTCGCATAAGTCTCGGTTGTATAAGTGGTTCTCACTGGAATAAAATGTGCTGACTTCTTCAATCGGTCCACTATCACCCAAATTGAATCATTCCCCTTCTTTGACTTCGGCAACCCCACAATAAAATCCATGGAAATATCTGCCCACTTCCACTCCGGAATAGGCAAAGGCTGAAGTGTCCCTGCCGGTCTCTGATGCTCTGCCTTCACCTGCTGACAGGTAAAACATCTAGCCACATAGTCTGCAATCTCTCTCCGCATACCACTCCACCAGAAATGCCTCTTCAGGTCCTTGTACATCTTGGTAGTCCCTGGATGTACTGTGTACCGAGTACGGTGCGCCTCATCAAATAACTCCCTCTTCAACTCTGCACTGGCTGGCATGATCAATCTACCCTTCATTCGTAATCCTCCATCTGCTCCAATGGTCCAGTCCGCCTTAGGCTCTTTGGAAATCTCCCCCTTACGGGTTTGAATCCAAGAGTCCTCCAACTGAGCTCTGACAACTCTGTCACTCCAAGATGGTTGCACTGTCACGGCTCCCAAAAATGCACTGGTTCCTCCAATCTCGGGTCTAAAATCAAACTGGCTAAGAGTGATAAGATCTCGATGCAATGAACACCTAAAAGCTGAAATCTGATGTCGACGCTTCCTGCTTAATGCATCTGCCACGACGTTCGCCTTCCCCGGATGATACTGGATCGCGAACTCGTAGTCCTTAATAAACTCAATCCATCTCCTCTGTCTCTGGTTGAGTTCCTTCTTGGAAAAGAGGTACTTCAGACTCTGATGGTCTGTGAATAACTCAAATTGCACCCCATATAGGTAGTTCCTCCAAGACTTCAGTGCGAATACCACTGCTGCCAACTCCAAATCATGAGTGGGATAGTTCTGCTCATGCACCCTCAGCTGCCGTGAGATATAAACTACTACCCTTTGAGTCTGCATCAATACGCCTCCTAAGCCTGCCAACGATGCATCTGTATATACGACTAATGTCCTGTCGCTGCTCGGAATGGTCAAAACCGGCATTGTAGTCAACTTAGTCATCAATATATCAAAGGCCTTCTGGCACTCCATGCTCCATACGAACGGTACACCCTTCTTCGTAAGGTGTGTAATAGGCGTCGCAATCTTCGAGAAGTCCTGAATGAACTTCCTATAATATCCAGCTAAACCCAAAAAAGCTGCGAATTCTGTCACCGTCTTCGGTGGCTCCCAATCAAGAACTGCCGTGACCTTAGCCGGGTCCACTGCTATGCCCTCTCTACTGATGATGTGGCCAAGAAATCTGACTTCTGAAAGCCAAAACTCACATTTGCTGAACTTAGCATACAGCTGATGCTCCTGAAGAGTCCTCAATGCTATCCGTAGATGCTCCTCGTGATCCGCCTCCGATTTCGAGTAAATGAGAATATCATCGATGAAAACGATCACGAACTGATCTAAGAATGGACGGAAAACCCGATTCATCAAGTCCATGAATACCGCGGGTGCATTGGTCAACCCAAATGGCATGACCAAGAACTCGAAAGAACCATATCGAGTAAGAAAGGCGGTTTTGGGAATATCAATCTCCCTAACCCGCAACTGATGATAGCCAGAACGAAGATCAATCTTCGAGAAATACTGCGCACCCTGCATAATCTATGCATAATCTCATGCTACCGTCCTTCTTTTTCACGAAGATCAAACAAGTCATCAATCCTAGGTAGTGGGTACCTATTCCGGATAGTGACCTTGTTCAACTCTCTATAATCTATGCATAATCTCATGCTATCGTCCTTCTTCTTCACGAAGAGGACCGGCGCGCCCCACGGAGATTGACTCCGGCAAATGAAACCCTGAGCTAATAACTCGTCCAACTGGGTCTGAAGCTCCCTCATCTCAGCTGGTGCCATACGATAGGGTGCGCGGGATATCGGGGCTGTGTCTGGCTGTAACTCAATGCAAAACTCCACCTCTTTCACTAGAGGTAATCCAGGTATGTCCTGAAAGACATCCTGATACTCTGAGACAACTCTAGTCTCCAATAACTCAGCACCCTGATCCCGTCGCATCACCTCCTCGATGTACGCCAGAAATGACTCCGCAAGTCGGTTGCCCTGAGAGGCGGCTACAAACATCTCGGACCCGTCGGACGCTCGCAACTTGACTTGATTGTCTTCGCAAAGCAGTCAATATTAATATGGTAGGAAGACAACCAATCCATACCAAGGATGACATCGAACTCGGACATACGCAACATTATCAAATCGACTATGAACTCCGACTCGTCTAAACTGACGGTACACCTCCTACAAACGCTCTCCAGAAGCGATACCTCACCTAAAGGGGTAGAAACAGATAAAGGGGTGTCTAGAGGCTGAGCTACAAGCTGGAGTCTAGCCATAAATGCATGCGATATGAAAGAATGCGAAGCTCCCGAATCGAAAAGAATACGTGTGGGAAAGGAATTCACAAAGAACGTACCCTCCAAAACTGCTCCATTAGCTCCACGATCATGCGGAACTACTACATATACTCTGCCGGTGGCTAAAGACTGCTCTGTCACTGGTGCTGGAGAATATGGGACAATCTGCCCCTGGGAAACCTCCTGAACTGCTAGAATCCGCCCTTTAGTCTTCTGATGTTGCTGAGTTGGGCCATTTCCCTTCTGAGCTCTTGTTGGTGCACTGCGGCACTCTAATGCCTTGTGTCCGACCTTGCGACAGTTAAAACAAGATCCCTGGAACTTTTGCTGCTGACGTGCTCTCTGATCCTGTTGAGATCCCTTCTTATGAGGGCCCTGCTGTTGCTGTTGGGATCCAGTCAAGGGTCTCTTGTTCTTACCCTTGTCTCTGGCGTGTCCTCTCTTAGCACTCTCTTCCTTGTCCTTCTGAAACTCAGCTGTCCCATTTTCCTGAGAAATGGCGATTTCAGCTACTGGTGGTGGTGGTGTAATGTGATTTGTCACAAGCTCCTCGATTGCTGCTATCCTAGCGACTAGGGGAGCCATAAGATCTACTAGGTACTGGGGAGCCTGCTGCGGCTCAGGTGGTGCCTGATGTAGCTCGGGTGGAGTTCGCTGTGGTTCAGCCTGTGCAGCTCTGCGAGTGCGAGGTCTACGACGTCCTGCCATTTCTCTGATCATAAGAAAATAAGAGTTTATGAGTCAAAATAGACCTCTATAAATAACGTATCACAATACAATTTTTACGACATATAGTATTTACACAAATACTTTATTTTTATACAAAATAGTCGTCATAAATAAAATAAAAAAAAATTTCTCAAATTTCGAGATATACACATATATCGTCCTCACTCATACTAGGAATTCCTTACAGGCTCTATACATGAATCCTAGGAAACTCTATCTTAGTTCCACGACTCGACACAGGATGATCCTAAGGATATTGGAACTAGAGCTCTGATACCAACTGTGACGCCCCTGGGTTCACACAAGGCTGTAGTCCAAGGTGAAACCAAGAATGTCAAACATGCCATGCACTACACCGTGCAATAACATGTTTCACCATCACAATTAACATCTATCTAGTAGAGTCAACAACTGGTGTAGGTACAAAAACAGGTAAAAGATAATACAAGGAATACTGATGAAATGATAATAGTCACATAAATATCTCATCATCCAACCATACAGAAATACATAGTCAAGATCTGAGTAGATATACTGGAATACTCAACAAGTCTCAAATACAAATGTCTGACAAAAAGAAAATAAGGCATACAACCTTTACAACTTCTAGAACAAGACTCTCAAATGTCTAAACAAAATCTACTGTGGAACTCCAAAAGAAAATATATAACTAAATAAACGGCGGAGGCTAAAATGCATCCCCATCAACCTGCGGCTCTCCAGGCTCCTGGCTCGTTACCTGAAAGGGGGAGGGACAACGAGCGTCAAAGCGCTAGCGAGTAACATCACAACAAACCCCAAGGGAACAGGGCTCGTTGTATAAGAAAATACAGAATATATATAATAGATCTAAAATTCTTGATCTTACTAAAGAGGGGTTTAGTACTTAGAAATTTACAACACGAGTATAGGTACGTCGAGCGAAATAATCCAAACAAGGAAACCCTCATGTATATACCTTGTATCTCAAATTGTAAATCTCTAAACACCAAAACCCAAGGTTCTAGTACAGAAACAATAATGAAAGAAATACAACCAATCTCAGAACATAAGTACAGTGCCATATCATAGTCTATATGAATATCATGTTATTACTTACATGAATATCATGTCAAAATCTACATAAGTGTTATGTCATAAACTCCCGTGGAAGAATCATATACAGGGTCAAGAAAATATGTCCGATACAGGAACTATATACTGTGGTTTCCAAACTCTTGGAATAAGAGGCAAATGTCCAACACGAAGACTGAGATGAATCATAGTCCAACACGAGGACTTCTGTGAATCACAGTCCAACACGAGGACTTCTATAAATCACAGTCCAACACGAGGACTTTCACAAATCACAGTCCAACACGAGGACTTCTATAAATCACAGTCCAACACGAGGACTTCTATAAATCGTAGTCTAACCCGAGGACTTTCTATGGATTATAGTCCAACACGAGGACTGTGAAATGGTGAAAATATCGCTGAGATACATAGTGAAATCTACCTATATCAATTCACAATCAGATCAGTGTATATATCCATAATTTGTACCCTCAGGTCTTCTATCATGCCTGGGTACATAGTAAGACTAAATACTAATGTCAGATAGTCCAGTCAAACTCTCAAACATGAGTAAAATACTCAAAAATGTCCAGAACAGGAAAATCACAACAGACACCGCACCGGTCGACCGCACCGGTCGACCGCGCTCTGGTATGCGACTGGCAGTCGACCGAAAAAACATCACGGTCGACCGAAAATAAATCGCGGTCGATCGAAAATAAATCGCGGTCGACCGAAAGAACGTCGCGGTCGACCGAAAGTAAATCGCGGTCGACCGAAGCCTCTACACGAGCTCAGCGGTCGACCGCACCGGTCGACCGCCGAGCGGACAGAAACCCAAATCTGGGTTTCTGTCAGCTCGAAACCTGAAACAAAAATCTTAAAACAAAAACTCATCTTTATGGAAAATGTTATGCAGCAGTAAATCACGAATTTAAACCTTTAAAACTTGGTCAACAAGATCCCATATATATATAAACATGATCTACCCATTGTTAACAATAAAAAAAGATTTTTACTTCTTTTAAGCTAGATTCAGATCTAGATCTTTTAAACAGGAACCATTGGTGAGTTTTAAGAACAAAGAATACACAAATTTCATACTTTATGCCATAATGTTCTATTAGCTATTCAAAAATACAAATTTGGCTCAATGAAACCCAATAAAACTTAGATCTTGACATGAAAACGAAAGGGGTGGGGGTTGGGCGAGAAGTTACTCGCCTTAGGTGTTGACGAACGTTCTGGAGATGATTCTCCTGAGATCAAATCTGCGGAAATCCCCTGACACTCCTCCGAACTCCTCAAAGATCACCAGGTCCAGTTAGGGTTTTTGAGAGGGGAGAGAAAGGGGGCTAGGGTTTTACGTTGAGATGAAGAGAGAGGCTCTCCTGGGTAGGTTTAGAATATATACTAATTCCCTAACCCGACCCGAAACCTAATAAGACCAAAACAAAAACCGTAAAAGAAAACAACCTGGAAAAACTCTCTGATCGCTGATCGGTCAACCGCACCGGTCGACCGCACCGGTCGACCGCACAGCACAAAAATGTCTTTTGCAGGAATTTCACCTGCTGGACTTATATCACTCGATATCTCTCATATATAAACACATGTTGGGTTCCCAAACCCTAGTAAAAAAAATATATACATCATATATATATATATATGGTTATTTATCACTAAAGAAAGATTTATTACTATTTATTCACACCATTTCATTATAAAATTTTGGGGTTTTACATAATTTGAGACATGGTATAAACATGAGGGTTTCCTTGTTTGGATTATTTCGCTCGACGTACTAACTCTTGTGTTGTGGATTCCTAAATACTAATCTCCAGTTAGAGTTATATGAATAATTTCATATTTATATGTACTGACTCTATTTTCTATATACTCTTACCCTTTCCCCTGGGGAGTGGTGGAGACGATCTCGCTATAGCGCTTTGACGCTCGTTGTATCCCCCTTTCAGGCAGTGAGTCTGGTGCACGGAGAGTCGCAGGTTGATGGGATTTCTTCATAGATTCTATCTAGCTATTTATTATTTTAGTAGTTATTACATAACTCCACAGTTAGTTGTTTATGTTCAGACACTAGACTTGTATTTTATTTTGTAGTGGCTGAGAGCCATAGTGATACTTTATTTGACTCATTGTACTTGAGGTTTATTTCAGACTCAGAGATATTTCTATTCTATTTTAGTTGGGCTCACTGATGATTATTCTCTTATTGCTTCTGTGTACACCTGGCTCACTGATGATTATTCTCTTATTGCTTCTGTGTACACCTGGTTTGTTCTATCTCTATTATTTGCCTATCTGTACTTTCACCTATTTGTTGTTTCCACTAGAGAGATAGTGACTATGATGGTGAAACATGTTGTAGTATGATGTTTGGTGCTTGACAGGTTTGACATTCCGGGTTTCGCCTTGGACTGCAGCCTTACATGAACATGGGGCGTCACAGTGTAATATTGAGCTATAAGTATTAATACACAAGTATAAACCTAAACTAAAAATACCCAAGCTATAGATCTTCAATATGCTTGTCTTGGATGCGGATGAAGCTTGATCCTGAATTGAACTTGAATTGCAAATGGCTTCATTCCGATATTCCGCCAACCTCTATTGAATATCATTATTAAGGCACAATCCATCCTACCCCCAACCAATGTTTGTGTAGATTACCTAACAAAATAAATGCAAACACTCGACACGCATTGTTAGGAATTGTTTGTAATCATCAAAACAAGATTAGGGAGTAAGCTCATAAACATGAGACCTAACAAGGCTAACAATCTTCTCCTTTTTGATGATGACAAACAATCTATACAAAGAGATATAAAATATGCATGATACTAAAGAATATACAATTTATATTCCTCATGCATAAAAACAATAGAAAGCAATAAGTAAGATATACTCACAATAGACTTGTTTCTCCCCCTTTGTCAACATAAAAATAGGGAAAACAATAAGAATAGAGAGCAAAAGCTCCCCTTATAAATAAGTATAGGTAAGTATAAAAAAAATAGGGAAAATCTCCCCCTATCAAAATGCCTTAATGTATATATAACAAAAATATAAGGCATCAAAATATGAGTATAAAAATCATAAAAGACTCACATTCAAAAAGGTCGTAAGAACACATATCGATATGTCATTATGAAAATAGTGTCTCAATAAAAGTAATATATATAGATTTATGAAATCAAAAGAGTGGAAAAACATGAGAATCATGAAAAATATTTTCAATTGAAAATAAGTCATGAGAACCATGAGAATCATGACAATCATAAAATTTCAAAAGAAAAAACAAATCAACCAAATGAAATCATAAATCAATCAATTAAACCATAATAACATAAAAACAAACAATTATCAATTTTTGTCATATTTGACAAGAAAATAAGAGATGCAACCATATCAAGCTCTTGAGCTTGTTACAACCTATATAAACATTTAGCACCCGGTAAACATGATTTTGAAATAAATAACCAATAAATCTGGGGGGTTGCTTAAACACAAACCTCTCATCAAAATCAAAGTTAATAAAATGAAAACAAAAAATTTACCAAAAAAATTATTTTCATTTACAAAAATTTTAAAACATGTTTTTCAAAACTAAGAAATAAAAAATAAAAACACTAAAAATCTTGGTTTAAAATTAAAAAGGTTTTGGCACCCAAGCATTCTTGGTGCCAAAAGATTTAGGGACATGACCCCTATCATTTAAGCTCAATACCCTTGGGTTATGAACTCACTTAGGCGTGTTTTTCTCATGAACAAGGTCAAAACAAAAATTGTGTAAATGACATTTCCGATTGCAATAAGTGCAATGAAAGAGGCCCATTTGATTTTATTGACCAATAACTTGTGCACGAGAAATATTAGCAATCAATGATGATCTTTTAAAATTATTTTACAAATGTGAAACATTTTGAAACAAGTTTGGTCATTTTGAAATATTTTACGATTTAAAACTTTTCGCAAATCAAAACAAAACTTTGTTAAGTGACCAACTCTACCACAAAAGTTACATTTATACACATTAGCATGCTTATGATGAACTTTATGAGTATGAGCATGTGAATGTGTATATGTACATGATGATGGTGCTTGATGGGATGCACAAACATGATTAGGCTTGATGAATTTTTTTGCATTATAACAAAATTTAGCAATATAGCCTTTCCAGCCGCAAATGGAGCACTTGTAAATCTTAGTATACATGTGCGCATAGTGTGTAGGTTTCTTGAAAGAATTTACGTGAGACTTTGCACACAAGTCCATAAGCTTTTTATTATTTGCAATGCATGTATTAAAGGTTTAATCTAAAGATGATATGCGGTTTTTCACATGATTCAATTCACCGTTAGGCACATATGCATTGGCACTAGAAGTAGAACAAACATGATCATTTACAAATGAATTCAATTTATTTTTACTAGCTTCTACTTTTAACATGGCATTGTCCTTTTCATGAGTTAAGATAGCTATTAATGAGGTCAAATTTTTATTTTCCAAATTCAATATATAATTGTTTTCTTTAAGTGAATTATTCTCTTTAGCAATGATATCAAATTTAAAAGCTAGCAACTCATGATCGAATTTTAACTCTACATGCTTGCTTTTCAAATCAATAAATTTTTTATGTAATTTGTTATAGGCATGCATTAATCTTTTATATTCACATGCGAGTTCATTAATAGATAAATCATTTTTGAAATCTGAATCGCATACCACACTAGGGCTATCGCCAAGTGTCCGTGTGCATGATGATGATGCCCCAATAGAACTTGAAGAGAAAGCCGCCAAAGCTCCTTGGATCTCCTCCAAGTTCCCTTGATGTGCTTCTAAGAATTTTCACAATGTATAAGCGCTATCAAAAGAATCAAGCTCGTTAGACATAGATGAATCAAATGCATTTAGTAAAAATTTTAACACAAGCTTGCTCATAGTAAACATATTCTTATCATTTTTACTCCACTTGGATTTCTCCAAAGTAGGCACAACATAAGCATGATCAATAACTTCCCATAAATCGATATTTTTAGATCTAACAAATAGCTTAAATCTAAAATACCATTGAGCATATGAAAAGTATTGAATTTAGGAGCAACACTAGGATCATAGCCTAAACAAGATACACCATTCATATCCTTGATAAAGATATATGTATAAGCAAGATACAAATGAAATCAATACAAGATTAAAAAAATATAAAAACAAGGGATCTTTAACTCAATGTGGTTAAGTCACAAATCAAAGAGAACCAAGCTCTGATACCAATTGAAAGCATCCTAGAGGGGAGGTGAATAGGGTTAATGCTAATCTAATTCGATTTAATGCTAATTAAAACTTATTAATAAATTATCCTAGCAAATACCTTACATGTGTAAGGATATGTAAACTAATGGCACATAAACATGAGCAATGAGCAAAAATAAATACGCCAATGCAAACTCAAACAAGCGATATGATCACAGAGTTCGGTCCCCTCGACCTACATCTTCGCTCCCCACTCCCGGGGAGAATCCATTATTATATCCGGGTTTTCGACGCTCACCCGAAAAATATTTACACATCACAATATCGGTTTTCTAGCTTACCTAAAACTTTCACAATCCATACTCTACACCCTCTAAGTGTTGGTCTCTAGTCTGTGTTGCCTTCCTTAAGTTCTCGGATTTATAACCTCTCCCTAGACTTTACTACCGACGCCACTCCTCTTGAACCTGACCCTGTCTCTCACCACACACTTCTCTCGGTGTACAAGTGTATTACAAAGTGAACTCAACAATAAAGTATAAATACAAACTGTTTGTTCTCTACAATGGATGAGAACTCAATGTAGCTCACTCTCAATGATACACTCCCCACAACCTAAATATACTCAATGTGATAATACTAAAAGCTCAAGGTGTGTGTGTGTGTAATCAATGAGTAAATCAGATATAAACTCAATATAAACTCAATATAAACTCTAGCTTAATGAAGATGATAATCAACAAATAATAAATACAATGCTAGAATTGAGTTTAGAAATTCTACTCTGAAAAACAAGATGGAGAGTTGGATTAAATTGAGGCTCAAACAATAAAGATGATCTCCTCCACTTGTGAAACTTTCTTCACAAAATAAATCTTGAAAAACACATTTAAATAAAACTTAAACATCCTTTTAAACTTGTTTAAAAACTCCTCTTGATTACCCTCAGAAGTTAGAAGGTATGTGGGTAAATATAGGATCATAGAACAAGCCCCAAAACCAAGAGAAAACCAAGAAAAACGATAAAAAAATGAAAACCTAAAAATCTGGAAAAACTAGCCGTTGTAAATCCATCGCTTGACTGGTGAACAGTATCAGTCAGTCGACAGATGAACAGTATCAGTCGACTGATGAGCTGACTGTTATAGGCAGCTCACAGCTTATCGATCGACTGAAGACCTCATCAGTCGACTGAAGACCTCATCAGTCGATTGATGACCTCATCAGCAGACTGATAGTTTATCTTTCATAAAAACAAAATTTTTTGGTAATTTCAGGCGAGTTCATCAGTCGACTGATAAAATCCATCAGTCGACTGATAACAAATTATCATCTAGAAACAAACAATAAATATGATTTTCAAACTTCTTTTAAAAATAGCAAATAAATTTTAAAAAATGTAAAACTTTGGAAAATATTTATAAACATATTAATGAACATGCTACAAAAAGAATTTTTAGAATTGCACTTCTCAAAAGTGAAAACTTTTTATTTTGCAAAATTGTCCAAAAATATGAAAACTAAACAATACATGTTTTTGATAAAAATGACTTAAACAAACTCTTGAAATATTTTGAATGGATTTATAGACTTAGGAAAAGATATAAAATGGTATAAACAAGTCTTAAATCCGTAAACTCATAATTTTGCAAATAAACATGATTTCATTGAAATGTTAAAACTTGATATTGATGAAATCATAGTTAAACGCAAATTGAAAAATTCTTTTTGTATATATGTAAACAAGTATATTTGATATATATACCAAAACTTGTACTAAAACCAAAACAATGAAAAACAAAAGTAATGTGTGTGTGTGTGTGTGTAATATTGAGCTATAAGTATTAACACACAAGTATAAACCTAAACTAAAAATATCCAAGCTATAGATCTTCAGTATACCTGTCTTGGATGCGGATGAAGCTTGATCTTGAATTAGACTTGAATTGCAAATGACTTCATTCCGATATTCTGAAAATCTTCATTGAATGTCATCGCTAAGGTGCAATCCATCCAACCTCCAACCAATGTTTGTGTAAATTACCTAACAAAACAAATGCAAACACTCGACACATGTTGTCAGGAATTGTTTGTAATCATCAAAATAAGATTAGGGAGTAGGCTCATAAATATGAGACATAACAAGGCTAACATAAGTCACCTTACATGGACGGTACTAGATTGTTGCCAAAATAATACCTCTCATCTATCTCAACATTTATTATAATTGTCTTCTCTTTGCAACTTCAATGTATATTGAAGATTATCAAAATATCATTGTCATCACATATACGCACAAAACTCCTTGTGTGTGGGACTTTCTAAGTCAAGTGCATTGCGCTTGCACTACAAGCAATTAGATTATGCACCACATCCACTAAATCATTATGATTTTTATTGACACTCATTTTAAAGAAGTGATTATTTCCTCTAAAATCTATCAATACACAATACAAATTTTCATTCATCACTATTTGTCACAAAAATTAAATATAACATGTAAATTCTATTAAAGACAATTAACTTAACCAAATTTAACTAACTATAAAATTTGATCTCATACAAATTAAAATCAAAATTATAAAATTGAAATTGAAATTCTATAATTAAATAATTATTTAGAGATTGAATCTAATTTTAAAATTAAAATTAAAATTTTTAATTTTTTGTATTATTTTTCCTATTAATTGTAATAAACAATCATAAGGATTCATGAATAGTAGCGTGAAGTGATTTTGATGAAGAAAATAAGAAATTAATACTACAAATTTAGGAGCTGTCGTAAATGACAAAAAGTATACCTTAAAATACTAAAAATGTGATGAATCTCCAAATAGAGTAATCAAACCATGGGCATTAATGGATTTGATGAGTAGTTTTAATGTGTTCATAATAGTTGAAGAATGAAAGACGAGAGTGAAGGAGGAGAGAGAGAGAGAGAGAGAGAGAGAGAGAGAGAGAAGAGAGAGAAAGAGAATGGGCCAGTTATGGAGTTAAATGAGAAAGAAAAAATGAGCATTTTCTCTCTCAGGCGCCGATTAGCCTTAAACTGCAATGTAAAGGAGCACTTCATAAGAGAGAACGGGGGGGGGGGGGGGTTGTTAATTTTGGATTCAGAAAAGTTAATGGGGCCCACTCACTCATGTATTGTGGGCTTAGAGATAAGCACATAAAGATAATTAGGTTCACGGGTACAAAATAAAGTAGTTGGACCCAAAGATAAAGCAGGGTAAACTATTAGGACTTAAGGTAAAAACCCCTAGTTATCAACCATAAAATTACAGTTCTTTGTATATATTGTGTACATGTTGAAAGAATCATATCATATACTCTTGTAGAAGTGTGAGTTTGAGGAAAACTTTCTATTGACAAAAATACATGGAAAAATTGCTTCAAGGCCCCAAAATCCAAAAAGTCATGTGACCCAGCCCCTCATACTTTTGATTATGTGCTGCAGCCCAAAAAATAAAGATTCTATGTGATTCAGTCCTTATTACAATTTCTAAGAAAATAAATCCCCAAAAACCCCAAACTACCCCTCTTCTTCTTTTATATATCTTCTTCTTCTCCAGATCTTCTCCTTCTTCCTCTTCTTGCTCCGCTCTTCTTCGTCTCGTCTAACTCCACTCCCTCTCTCTCAAACTCCAGCGCCGCCTCATAAGGTGTTACCACCTCCCTCAACGCCGCAGTCGTCGCCGTCGCCGCTCCAGCACCCGTCATGCCCCTCCTCAACATTTCGGGTCATCCTCCACAGCCTCCTCAACTCCGCCACCACCGCCACATCGGCCACCCTCATCTTGTCGGGTTCAGTTCTTCGTCTAATTTCACGTTTTTTTTGTTTAATTAGTTGAGTTAGAGAAGGAGATCTCGTGTTATGTCCTGTTATCCAACAAAACCCATGACCGCATTGCCTTCAAGGTATTTCTCATTGATTTTCCAGTTAAATTCAATAAATAAATAATAAATAAATATTAAAAAGAGGGGAAAAGATTGATTGTTTTGGGTTTTTTTGGCTTGTTTTAGGTTATGGCATCCACCTGGAATTGCACAATGTGGCCCAACAGAGAGATCCTCTTGCCACAATCCACATCCTCCCCAGACTTCTGATTAGTTGCATCAAGATGAAAATGAGTATCAGTTTATTGTGAAGTTATGGATTATTACACTAATGTAATTCCATCTGGGCCTTTTCCTTAATCCGGTGCCTCAGTAGGCACAATGTTATTTGGCTTTCATCTTGCCTTAAACGTAGATGTAATAGCTAAATATTTTTGTATGTATGTAGTAACTGTGTATATGAACTGAAATACTTTTGTAGGGATGTGAACTATAATGAAAATGTGATATAAAATTGATGCACAAATTTATCCTATTAACTATTAAAATACTTATATAAGTCATTAACTATTGAAATACTTTTGTTAGCTTGTTAAGTTACTCTGTTAAATTGTTAAGTTACACAAGTAACATGTTAACTTTTTTTGGTAGCTTGTTAAGTTACACAGATAACATGTTAACTTTTACAGGTAGATTGTTAAGTTACACATGTAACATGTTAACTTTTTTGGTAGCTTGTTAAATTACACAGATAACATGTTAAAGCTTCAGGCTTCCTTTCAACGGATAAAGCATCACAAAGAGCTTGCTTTGCCATTTGGATGTCAGTTTGAAGTCTCCTCTCCCATTGGCATGAACCTGAATATAGTTAACAAGCACCTTAAAATAGTTAACATGAACCTGAATATAGTTAACAAGCACCGTAAAATAGTTAACATGAACCTGAGTATAGTTAACAAGAACCATCAAATAGTTAACATGAAACTGAATATAGTTAACAAGCACCTTAAAATAGTTAACATGAATCTGAATATAGTTAACAAGAACCCTCAAATAGTTAACATGAACCTGAATATAGTTAACAAGCGCCGTAAAATAGTTGGCATTTTAAGAGCCTTCTCGCCTTCTTCTTTTCTTGCATATCCAGCAATTAGAGCATTCCATGAGATTTCGTTCTTGGAATCCAATCGATCAAACACCAAACAAGGCTCATCCATCTTCCCAAAACGTGCATACATATCCAACAATGAACTCCCAACAAACACATTCAAGTTGCAAGAATATTTAATACTTAAAGCATGAATTTGTTCCCCAATTCCAACACTTGCAGCAGAACTAGTGGCCTTCAAAAGGCTCGCAAAAGAAAACTCGTTAGGTTTCAATCCAAGTACGAGCATTTTAGGAAGCAACTCCAATGCCTCTTTAGGATGATCATTCTGTGAGTAACCAGTTATAAGCGCAGCCGTGTTGACCATATCTTTAACAGGCATTTCATCAAACGCTTTGTGGGCATCGATCAAGCACCCACATTTGCAGTACATATTAATGACTGAAATTTGGAAGAAAGGGTTGCCTTGAATCTAGAACTCATGACCTGTAGTTGCTCAGCTTGTGCTCGCCTCCCATGATCCTAAAACTCATGACCTTCTTCTCGTTGTCGAAGATTTCGAGGTGCTTGGTGCTGCTGACAGCGGGGATGCTGGAGATAAGGCAGACCTCGCGGAGGCAGCCGGCGGTGAGGGATGAGTCGCCGTCGAGGAGGCAAAAGGACTTGACGAAGCTTTTTTAGGACTAGGGGGAGTCGAAGCGGCGGAGGAAGGAGACAGAGGAGGGAGGTAGGAGATGGGGAAGGAAGAGGAGGAAGAAGTGTGATTTTGGGGGAAAGATGACAGTGATTTTGGGAGGGGTAAAATTGGGTTTTTTAGGAAACCATGAGCTGGAGTCATGATGGAGGGGTTTGGGCAAAAAAATTTCAAAATTTTGGGGCTGCAGCACATAACCAAAAGTATGAGGGGCTGGGTCACATGACTTTTTGGATTTTGGGGCCTTGAAGCAATTTTTCCAAAATACATTGATCCTTTTAGATATTACATTATTGTCATATCATAATTTATATAATAACTAATTAGATGAGAAGTTAGAGTAAAAATTTTAAATAAAGATTAGAAATTGATGATAAGGAGTTAGTTTTTTTAGTATTTAATTATTTAGGATTTTATTTTTATTTTTATTAATTATTTATCATAATTAGGAAAGAGATGAAAATTTGTTATTCTATCCTAATATCTTTATCATATATATACTCTCTTTAAAAGCACGAGTTCAGAAAATCTTTTCTAGATAAATATACCCCTTTATAGTTTGAACTACCTTATCTATAATCAAATTCTAATTTTCAATTGTCAATATTACCCTTCACTATTTTGAATATTTTATTTATATTTTAATCTATCCTAATCATAATCATATCTTATCCTAATCCTATGTGAACCATATTTAACATAACAATTTAAAAAAACTAATATTAATAAAATACATAAAACATAAAAATGATATTAGTTTGTTAAGATAAAGAAATTACAAGTAGATAACATATTATAATACATGAAGTATTGTAAAAAAACCATAAAAAGTTTTAAAATTACAGAAAAGACCCTGAAAAGTTCAAAATTATAAAACTCATCCAAATATCTCAAAACTTAAAATAAAAAACATGAAATTAAAAAATTAACATCAGTTTGCAATGAATTTAAAATTTACAGTTAACACCTCAATGTCTTAAAATTTATAGAAACACCCTCAAAAGTTTAAATTACAGACAAGCACATTAAAATTCTAAAATTTTAAAACTTACAAACAACACATATGAATTCAAGAGATTACCATGATACACCTAAAATTTTTGACATTTAAATTTAAATTTTTTACTTAACACTCTCAATATCTCAAAAATTATAGAAACACCTTCAAAAGTTTAAATTATAAAAAGCCACCCTAAAATTCTAAAATTTGTAAATAAAATAAGATGAATTAAATATATTACCCTTAGACACCTAAAAAATTAAAATTTGCCAAAATTAACCTCAAAATTTTTAAAAAACTCCTTCAAAATTTAAAAATCATAAAAAAAAACTAAATTTTCAAAATTTTTAACTAGCACACATCAAATTCGTCGATTATATATATATATATATATATATATATATATATTAAAATTTCTAATTTAGGGATTTACTATCCATTTTCAGCATCTAAGAATAGTCTAAGTTGATACTGGTAAACAAAAACAATAAGAATTGATTAAAAACATCCGGTTAATGGATAAAATTTTTAAAAATATTATAGATTAAAAATTATCGGCACTATATAAATTAAAGTAATTTCATATAATTTTAGTAATAAGTTGGGGTAGCCAAAATACATTCGTAACATTAATTGATAGATGTTTAAATCCATAGAAATGATAAAACACTATAATATTATACCTTAGCATTAATTGATTTTAATTTAGAAACTTTAATCTTTGATGTTAATAATATTTATAGGGTAAAAGAATACAAGGAATTACATATGAAGAAACTATTAGAATATTTAGAGATAACTTTAAAAGAATTGAGTTATTTCCATTGCAAATGGGAAAGTGATGGAAATAAATCTACAATTCAGAAAACGGCAATCAATCAATTGAATTGGCATTAACATAAGACATATCTATTAATGAAGCACTGAATGAGTTACATTAAAAAATAATTTAATAACTTTATCCTAATCAAAGAAAAAATCTCCATGGAAGACATAAGAAAAATTAGTAAGTATTCATAAATTCCATACTGTGTTCTTCAAATTAAATATTAATATTATAATCTAAGAGAAATTGGTAATGAATAATGCAGGTATTTAGTTTAGATGTTTATGGAAAATGATAGGGATAGAGCAAAGGTAATATTATTGAAATAACAGAAATTTTTTTTGGATGCACATCAGAAGAATTCATTTTAGAGGAAAATAAAGAGATAGCTTCTAATTTATTTAAGTAATAAATTAGGAACACAAAGAATTTTATATATATGAAATTAATATTTATTCTCATTGAAATAGAAAAAAAATCAAAGTCTATATTTTGAGCAGTTTGTGTTGAACATCATAAGTACATTTGACTTCTTTGTAAAGTTAAATGAGATGATAAAAAATTAACGAGCCCAGGAAAGATAATAGCATAAAAAATACAAAATTAGCCTGATGTCACAATTGATGTAGATGATGAAGATAATACTCTAGAATTTTCCGAGAAATGATAAATGATAAACCTGAAGAATGATTGATCTTAACTCAATAAAAAATAAAATAGAAGAGATAAAAACAATATTTTATGAATATTTTATAGAATAGTTTAATTATTTTGAGTGAAATTAGGAATCTTTAGAAGGGAGTTTCATGAATTTTTTTTCAGTACTTTTATATTCTTATGTGGATGTTTTTATCATATAAAAGTATACTAGAGTTAGCATTAATCTTTAATTTATATTTTTTATGAAGTATATCAATGATTAGGAATAAACTTCATATTCTCTTTTGCATCGTTTTAACATACTTTAAATCAATCATTTTGCCATATTGATTTTAAATATTCACCTTCCTTGTATAACACTATTTTAATATTTTTCACTTTGCAATGCTATATTTTCTCAAATAAAGCTTAGTTTCATATCGGTCAAAAATAATATGAAAATTCAAATTATTTTTAAATTATATTTGTTTTTTGTCAATTCAAATATCAACATGAAAATTTAAATTGAGTGTATCCCATTTAAACAAACATAAAAAAATAATCGGGATGTAAGAGTTTAAAGAAAAAAATTAGCACAAACTGCCAAAAATACTTAATCATGGTATTAAATCACGTGCATTGCACGTGTGTAAAAACTAGTAAATTAGAAGATAAGGAATTGATAATTAGGAATTAGTTGTGATCCTTAGATTTGATTAGTAATAGTAATTTGTAACGAGATGAAAAGTTATTATCCTATCCTAATAGTTTTAAATGACAACACAATGAGCGTATACATATGTGTTTCATTGCACATGAAATTAGATTGAGAAAGAATAAGAAATTGATAATTAGGAGTTGTTTTTTATATTTAAATATTATTGTCTATAATAATTTGTAAAGAGACAAAAATATGCAAATATGAAAGATTTGATGTGTGCTAATGCAAAAACTTGAACTTCATATTTTTTTTATTTAGACTAACTTTTTAATTTGAAAAAAGCCTGTTAATGCATAGATTGGACTTTAAACTAAACAAAATCCACATGCCCTAATGGGGTTAAGTGATCAAAATCAAAATGTCTCGGAGGATTTTCTGAAATTTATCCCACCCAAAATTGCTTCATTCCCCCCAAATTTTGCCTTCCAATTTAACTAATAATGCCACAACATAGAATATTACTTTAAATTAATGAAGACTTCTTAAAAAAGATAAATCTATCCTCAACTAAGTTATAATTTAATAATTTCAATCAATATTAATAAACATCCATACCTTTCCTTACCTAACATCTCACATATTGGATGATGCCAAAGTATACAATGTGTCTTTTCTTTTTCTCTCTCGTCAAAGTTTCAAAAATAAAAATAAAAAAATCTCACAATTATGATCCAAATCGCTGCTAATGAAGCCACGACAAAGTAAGCCAGAGATGCTAAATCTTATTTAGGTTTGAGAATGCTATTGGCAATCTATTAGAAATAGTGAATTTGCATCGATAGAGCCCACAACGCGTTTGCTCAGTGCAGTTAACTATGAAAGTGGGTTTAAAGTCTTTCTTTTTTCCTAACAAAGAAGATAGCACACGACATAACCATGTATTGATATTTGTGCGTCTAATGGATTCGAACTCTTGATTTTTGGTGTATTAAATATATTTTTTGCTGATTTTATTTTTTAATATAGTTAACGTGAGAGCATGGAGGTAATTATATCCTAAAAGCTTCTAAAATTCTAAGTAGTTTAGGATAAAGTCGATAGAAGCAAACAACTCGAGGAATAAATTTAGCATCATGATGATTTGAAGTGGCAAATTTAAAAGTAACTATAATTATAGGAGTACATATCAAAAAAGCCCTTCAAAATTTTGAAGGCCACGCAACCTTTTTTTAAATGTAGGGTTAATAGTAAAATATGTTAATTATAATTATTATATTTTTAATTATAGATAATAATGATTTGATTAGGATTACTAATATTTGACTATAAATAATACCTTCTAATTATGAACACATTTAATTTAATAAAGATTCTTATGTGGATGTAGATTAGGTTTCGACTTATCGTATTCTACTATGACACATGATAGCTTTTTATGTATGGTAATAGGATTGTATTATCTTGAGATTATTTTAGTCTAGTCTAATATTTATTTTCTTATGAACTAACACTCGAACTAACTTAAATAAGCCTCTACTAGTTTTTTTTTTGAAAAATTATGACCGTTCATACTAACATCATAATTGAAATAACATGTTTGCCATATCAAGCTGACTAAGATTGTACTAGTACATCTATTTTAGAAAAAAATAAAAAATTTATTTTTGACGTAAAAATAGAGCAACATGTCCTATCCAGAAGATATATTATATAGAGAACTAAGTATGTACAAAACTACACCAAAGAAGGATGATGGACAAAAGAATGGAAAGAGGTAGAGGACCATAGCCGTCACTCATTCCGACAAAATAAAGCCCAAAATCCAAACAAAGGGTAAAAAAGCATAGAAACAAGATTACATATGTATATGGCTGATATACCACTAGCTAACGAAACAAAAAACAATATTAAATGTTTGAAGCACAAAAGTATCTAAGTATACATCCAAAAAACCAAAAATCATATTATCAGTCAACCATTATCATTATTGTCACTCAATAGTTCATTAATCCTCTTTTCTCAAAGAATTGTTTTTAGCTATGCAACCTTATTGTGACCAGAACTACCTATCCAGAATAACAAAAAATAGGCTACGTTAGCCGCCAACTTAGAGGGTTCTCTTAATTTGTCATTAAAAACTTTGTTGTATACTCTCTATAAACACCAAAGTAAAGTAGGGTAGAGGATGATCCAAAGCATACACATTTCTTATCCACGATAAACTAATCTTTAGAGATCATAATATGTTAACAGATCATGTTGAAAAATATAATGACCCAACATAGGCAAATAGAATTGCTAAATAGATTGAGCATAATGACACTTGATAAGAAGATGATCCACCGTTTCAACAACTACATGACAAATAGGACATAAGAAAAATCCTAACCAACCTTTTCTGTTCAAAGTGTCTTTGGTATACAGAGAAATTACCCTAGAGGGGTGTGAATAGGGTAATGAGACAATAAATATGCAATTAAAATTTATCAATGCAACCCACCAACCAAATTAAATACAAATGCAATAAATAGAAAGAGAGTTTAGAGAATAGTTAGCCAATGATGACACGTGATATGTTCACGAGGTTCGGTCATCCGACCTACATCCCCGACCACCTCTCCCGATGGTAAATACACTACCACACCTAGTTTGGAAGCCGGAACTTCTTTCACAACGATCTCCTCTTGAGATCTTACAGTCCACACAAGTGATCTCCTCGAGATCAATCTCACCACACAATCATAATGAAAAGGGAAAAACTCTTACAACAATTAATCCTATGACAAAGGATCAAGTGAAGAACAAGTAAAGCTCAAGGGTTGTGGAGTGTGGATATGAGAAAAACAAAGAATTGAAAGTTTGAGCTCAAGACACTTAGAAACCCAAACTTGATATTTTCTCTTGCTTAGTTGATTACTGAAGTGAAAAGAGCAATAGGGTATATATAGGAACCAAAAACAACAGCCCAAATCCCAAACAAGTACCAAAATCCCAAAAAATCAGTTGGTACAAAACTAGCTATATAGTAGATTCGGTCGACCGACTATTTGACCGTTGCAGACTCAACAATCTGGAACTGGTTTGGTCGATCGACGATGATGTCCCGGTCGATCGACCCTCAGCCATCGGTCGACTGCTCAAAGTGAATTGGTCAATCGAAGGTGACTGTCTACAGGGTCAAGAAAAAAGCTCCTCTGGTCGGTCGACCGACGGGCAAAACCCGGTCGACCGAAAATATGCATATACAGGAATATGATATTTAGTTGAAAATATGATTTTGTAAATTCAAAATAAAATATTAAATAAATTCCAAAAATTATAAAACTTTGGGAAATGCTTATAAATATGATTTTGAACATGTTACAAAAGGAATTTTTAAAATATCATTTACTAATAGTAAAAACTATTCATTTTCCAAAATAGTTCAAAAACAATGTTTTTGTGAAAGTGTGTGTATGAACCCAATGAGCTTCAAATGTTATAAATTTAATAACTTGTTTACATTAAGCACTAGAGAGAAAGAAAAAGATACAAATATACGATTCTTTGGTCTTGATATTTGCTTATATTCCGACCAATCCTTCAACGTTAGCACTAACTTGCTTGATAACTTGTAATCTGCATAATATAACTCAACAAACAATTAGCACCAATAATGATGTTTGTAAATTATCATCAAAATAAGAGAACTAATAGCCTCCCCCTTTTTGATAATGACAAACAACCATTATTTAAGAGCAAGAATAAAATAAAATTTTCGCTTATAGATAGTTGCTCCCCCTATCTATAATACTCTCCCCCTATCTATGTGCACAAATTGAGAGATTTCTCTCCCCCCTTGTCAACATCAAAAAGGGGTAAACAAGATAATAAACATGTGTTAAAACGTACAAGATATTCCTCTAAGTGTTGCCCTATCCGTGCCATATTCCTCAAGTGTTTGGATTTACGATCTCTCATTACGAATTACTACCAACCCACTCCTCTTGTAATTGACCCCGGTCTCTCCCAACCACTCCTCTACGCATCCTTGTGTGCTTAAACATGTTATAACAATGTTGATCATAAGAAACAAATTAGATATAAAATCGATAGCTTAAAAACAATAGAAAGCAAAAAGGCATCAAAACAAAAATATTTAGATAATGCACATGTCTAATTCATTTCTTATACGATAAAAAACTTCTTCACTAAGAGGTTTGGTAAAGATGTCCACTAATTGAGATTTTGTATCAATGTAAATAAGGGAAACATCTTTCCTATCTACATGATCACGCAAGAAGTGATGTCGTACATCTATGTGCTTGGTTCTAGAATGAAAAATAGAATTTTTTGAAATATTGATTGCACTAGTGTTATCACAAAAAAATTTGTATCATGAAAATATAAATAAAAATCACCTAAATTTTGTTTCATTCATAAAAGTTATGCACAACACAAGTCGGCGGCAATGTACTCCGCTTTCCTAATGGATAAGGCAACACAATTTTATTTTTTAAATGATCAAGAAATAAGTGAGTTACCCAAAAATTGACATGTACCACTCGTACTCTTGCATTCTACCTTACATTCGGCAAAGTCGACATCACAATAACCATAAAGATCAAAAGAAGTTTTCTTAGGATAAAACAAATTAAGTTCTATAGTGCCATTTACATATTTAATAATTCTTTTAACCAAAATTAGATGAGATTTTTTTAGGAGAAGCTTGAAAACGTGCACATGCACAAACAATAAATATAATATCGTGGTGAGATAAAGTAAACTACCTATCATAGCTCGATAAGGCTTTTGGTCTACCTTCTCACTACTCTCATCCAAGTCTAACTTGATGGTGGTACTCATGGGGTTAGTGCATGTTTGGAGTTCTCCATTCCAAACTTCTTGACCAACTCTTTTACATATTTGCTTTGTGACACGAAAATCCCATCATTTATTTGTTTAACTTGGAGATCGAGAAAAAATATAAGCTCTCCCATCATGCTCATCTCAAATTGTTCTAGCATAATTTTGGAAAATTCCTTGCACAAAGATTCATTAGTGGCATAAAAAATAATATCATCAACATAAATTTGAACCAAAATAAAATTATTTTTTCTTTTTCTAATAAATAGAGTATTATCAATTTTTCCTTTTGAAAAACCATTATCAATGAGAAAACTTAAGAGGCAAGCATACCAAGTCTTAGGAGCTTGTTTTAACCCATACAAGGTTTTTTGAACCCGGTAAACATGATTAGGAAAAAGTTGATCAATGAAACTAGGGGGTTGCTCGACATACACCTCTTCTTCAATAAAACCATTCAAAAAGGTACTTTTAACATCCATTTGAAACAATTTAAAATTTTTAAAGCTAGCAAAGACTAAAAACATTCTAACCGACTTCAATCTTGCAACCGGTGTAAAAGATTCATTATAATCAATGCCCTCCTCTTAATTGTATCCTTGGACAACTAAACGAGCTTTATTTCTAGTCACTATACCAAGTTCATCAAGTTTATTTCTAAAAATCTATTTTGTTCCAATAACATGAAAATCTTTAGGTCTAGGGACAAGTTTCTAAACATTATTTCTTTAAAAATTGTTTAATTCATCATGCATAGCTAAACCCAAAATTCAACATTCAATGCATCATCAACACGTTTAGGTTCAATTTGGGATAAAAAAAACTACATTACCACACTTTCTCATAGCCTTTGAGCGAGTTAAAACTCTTTTTGATGGACTCTCTATAATTTGCTCCTTTGGATGATCCGGTACAAATTTCCATGCCTTGAGAAGTTCCACATGATTTTGTTTAAGGTTCCCTTCACCATCTTTTGGTGCATCCACTGAGGGTTTGTTATTTATTTGCATGAGTTCTAATCCTTCCTCAATATCATCATCATCCCTAGGCACACTATCTTGCAAACTATCATTAGTTTCATCAAAAGTAACGTTTATAGATTCTTCAACAATGAGTGTCCGTTTGTTAAAAACTTTATAAGCCTTACTCCTTGATGCATATCCCAAAAATATACCAACATCAATCTTGGAATCAAACTTATCATGGTGATCTTAAGTATTCAAGATAAAACATTTACAACCAAAAATATGAAAATAGCCAATATTTAGGGTTTTGCCGAAATATAGTTCATAAGGTGTTTTCTTGAAAACAGGTCTAATTAAAACATGATTTAAAACATGGCTGTTTTCGTCAAAAGTTGATTTTGTTATGGAATTCATTATATCTTCGGTCGATTACAACAAATTCGAAAGAGATAGTCTTTTTATAAGACTTCTTTTACACAACAAAATAAAAAGTACAACTCTTGAGAAAATAACAAAAAAATCGTCTATCGATTCTTGTTTTGTGGGACTTTACCTGTGTCGGGAGTGCTTTGACTCGTGGACCGTCGAATCACAGATCGTGAAGGGGGCTTAATGATTCTTCCTTCGTTTATCGAAGTGAGAATTTGAAACGAAGATCTTATCAAAGTAAGATGGTCGTTCTTCTTAAGATAAAGTCAAAGCTCGAATCTCAAGGAATTGCCAAGAACTCAAGTCTGCTCTCTCTGCTCTGGATTGCTCTATCAAGTGCTCGATCCTCATCAGAAATGACCCTAGGGGGTATTTATAGCCTCTGGGATATAACTGAAAAAAAAACAACAAAATGAAGAAATTAGCTGGCGAGACAGTGTTTACTGTCTCGGCGGCGGCCGAGACAGTGTTTGTTGTCTCGGCCTGCGAGACAGTAAATACTGTCTCGGAAAAGGCAACTTCCTGGCAGTTTTTGATGTAACTGCTATCCCACATTTCAAACTCCGTTATTTTGGCAGTTATTCACGTGATTTTCGCACACGATGTTTTCCACATTCCTTGGCAGTTAATGGACATGTGTGTGGCAGTTATCAAACGATTTTTGTCCATTTCAAAGCTGTCTCGCTGGCGAGATAGTAAACATTGTCTCGCTGCGAGATAGTAAACACTGTCTTGATTTTTTCTAAGACAATATGCGATCAACTCTTGTGATTTTTGAGTGATCTTCTCTATGTTTGAATATCTATTAGCATTTTTTGACGCCTACAATGGCAACCTGTATTGATGGCATCCACCCAAAAATATTTTGGTAAATCAAAAGCATTAATCATTGTACATGTCATCTCTTGTATGGTTCATTTTTTTCGTTCAACAACACCATTGTGTTGTGGTATTCTTGGAGCGAAAAACGTATGTGTTATACCATGATGGTCACAAAAATTACTAAAAGGTTTATTTTAAAATTCATCACTATGATCTCTTCTAATTTTAACAATTTTCAAGTACTTTTCATTTTCAACTCTTTTTGCAAAATGAGAAAACTCTTCAAAACATTTATTTTTATTGGTAAGAAAAATCACCCATGTAAAATGTGAAAAATCATCAACAATGACAAATACATAGAGTTTACTTCCAAGAGAGGCAACACGCATAGGACCAAAGAGATCAAGATGTAGTAATTGTAAAGGTTTAGTGGTGGATACCTCATTTATGGATTTGAAGGAATTCTTAGTTTGCTTACCTTTAGCACACTCCTCACAAAGAGAATCTTTGACATAGTTTAGACTTAGTAGACCTCTTACCAAGTTATTCTTTGATAGCTTAGAGATTAACTTCATATGAGCATGTCCAAGTTTCTTGTGTCAAATTCAAGGATCTCCACCAACCGTGGCAAGACACTTTACATCTTGATCTAAAAGCTCATTCATCTCAAAAATATATACCTTAGATTTTCTAAAAGCAACAAAAATAGTTTTGTCATTTAGGCTAACAATGCGTTTATCCAGTTTAAAAATAATGTCATTGCCTTTGTCACTTAATTGACTTATAGTAAGAAGATTATGATTTAAACATTTTACAAAATAAATATCCTCAATAACGGGAGAAGGTGTTTTACCAATATTGTTAATACCTACAATTTTACCTTTCTCACCACCACCAAAGGAGGTATTGTCTCTATCAATCCTTGATAGAGTTGTAAATAAGTCCTTGTTGCCTATCATGTGATGAGAGTAACCACTATAAAGGTACCACAACTCTCTACGTCGAGACGTTCCCTACATATAAATAAGAGGTAGAAGCTTTAGGTACCCAAATCTTGGGTCCTTGGAAGTTAGTACTCTTGACACCCTTAGGTACCAACATCAATCCATAATCATACATATTGTCTTTAATCCTACAATGTGTAGAAGTATGACCATATCTCATGCAATATGTGCAAATGAAATCTTTCTTGTAGGTGGGGTTATGAGATCTATGGTACCATGTTCTTCTATATTGATAATAATTATGACTAGAGGAAGCATTAATGGTTTTTAACATGGTATTTTTCTTTTTTAATCTTTTAATTTGAGATCTTAATTGTTTATTTTCAAAATCAAGATCTCCAATTAATTCATCCTTTAACACTCGCCGACTACGGGAATCGGTTTTGCTTTCTTTTCCTCTGGCTACTAAGATGTTTTAGTTTGCCAGGCTGTCTCTTGCCTGCCTATGGATTCAGCTTTTTGCTAAAGCAAAGTTATCATTTAGTGAGGATTGTAAAAGCTTTGAGTCACATGAATCATGCAATTTTTTTTAAAAAAATGTTCTTTTGCTAATTTTTAAACTCAAAATTTTAATTCTTCTACTGTGGTTTTAAGTTCACATTGCATATAAAAAGATTCATTATCGGAATCAGATTTTACCTCATCTTCAAAAGCTATGAAGCATATGTTTGGATCATGAAGAGCAATCTTGGCGGCTTCTTCGTTACTATGCGAATCACTTGGTTCAGATTCCTCCCATCCGTATACATTGCCTTCTTCTTCTTATACTTTACGTATTTTTCTTTTATCTTAGGACAATCATTTGCTATGTGTCCTGGTTCATTGCACTCAAAATATTTACCTACATGAGATGGGAACTTTTTAGAATGATTTTTAAAATTTTTATTCATCTTTATTAATCTTAATATCCATCTAGAGAGGTGTGCCATTTCTCTAGAGACATCTACTTCACTATTCGAGGAAGATGAATCATCAATGGCTCCTTTGAGCGTAATAGTCTTCATCTTTTGGGAAGGTTCTTCATTTGCTCGTGATGGCTCTTCCTCCTTCTCCTTGATCTTCGTCTCATGGACATTGAGCTTGCCAATGAGACCATCAAAGATAAGCGTTGTGAGGTCATTGGCTTCCCTGATAGCCGTAGCTTTGGGCTCCCATGCCGGCGTCAAAGAGTGAAGAATTTTGTAATTCTTCTCTTGGTTCTCCAACACCTTATCAATGTCATGCAATTCATTAACAATGTTAGTAAATCAAGAAAACATAGCACCAATTGATTCATGAGGAAGCATATTAAATAACTCATAATCATGCATGAGGCTATTAATTTTAAACTCTTTGACTTGGGGGTTCCTTCATGAGTAACACATAGCTTCTCCCAAATCTCATGTGCAGTTGCATATGTAGAGACCCTATTGTACTCATTAGGGGTAAGACCACAAAACAAAGAGTTCATGGCTTTAACATTTAGATTAGCCAATTGCCTTTCTTTCTCGGTCATATCACTACTAGACTTCTCAACATATTTCTTCTCTATTATTCCAAGGATGTCAAGAACAATGCATCGTAAGTAGATTCTCATCCTAGCTTTCCAATATGCAAAATTATTACCGATAAACAAAAGGGGTCTAGTGGTGGATTGACCTTTAAGCATATGCACATTCATTGTAGAATCCATTTGGATCTTTACTCTTAGGTGGTTAGACCTATTAAATATGTAGAGACCTTGCTCTGATACCAATTAAAATTACCCTAGAGAGGGGTGAATAGGGTAATGAGATAATAAATATGCAATTTAAATTGTCAATGCAATACACCAACCAAATTAAATGCAAAGACAATAAATAGAAAGAGAGTTTAGAGAATAGTTAGCCAATGGTGACACACAATATGTTCACGAGGTTCGGTCCTTCAACCTACATCCCCGACCACCTCTCCCAATAGTAAATACACTACCACACCCGCTTTGAAAGTTGGAACTTATTTCACAATGATCTCCTTTTTAGATCTTACAATCCACACAAGTTACCTCCTCGAGATCAATCTCACCACACAATCACAATAAAAAGGGAAAAACTCTCACAAAAATCCTATGATAAGGATCAAGTGAAGAATAAGTAAAGCTCAAGGGTTGTGGAGTGTAGATGTGAGAAAAACAAAGAATTGAAATTTTGAGCTCAAGACACTTAGAAAACCAAACTTGTTATTTTTCTCTTGCTTAGTTGATTACTGAAGTTAAAAGTGCAATAGAGTATATATAGGAACCCCAAACAACAGCCCAAATCCTAAACAAGTACCAAAATCCTAATAAATCAGCTGGTACAAAACTAAAAGTTACAATAGATCTGGTCGACCGATTGGTTATGTCCGGTCGACCGACTATTTGACCGTTGCAGACTCAACAATCTAGAACTGGTTCGGTCGGTCGACGATGATGTCCCGGTTGACCGACCCTCAGCAATTGGTTGACTGCTCAAAGTGAATTGGTCGACCAAAGGTAACTGTCTATACGGTCAAGAAAATAGCTCCTCTAGTCGGTCGACCGACGGGCAAAGCCCGGTCGATCAAAAACATGCATATACAGGAATATGATATTTAGTTAAAAATCTAACTTTGTAAATTTAAAATAAAATATTAAATAAATTCTAAAAATTATAAAACTTTGGGAAATGCTAATAAACTTGATTTTGAACATGTTACAAAAGGAATTTTTGAAAGATCATTTTCCAATAGCAAAAATCCACTCATTTTCCAAAATAGTTCAAAAATAATATTTTTGTGAGAGCGTGTGTGAACCCAATGAGCTTCAAATGTTATAAACTTAATAACTTGTCTACATCAAGCACTAGAGAGAAAGAAAAGATACAAATATCTCACATATATGAATACGATTCTTTGGTCATGATATTTGCTCATATTCCGTCCAATCCTCCAACGTTGGCACTAACTTGCTTGGTAACTTGTAATCTATACAATATAACTTAAAAATCAATAAGCACCAATAATGATGTTTATAAATCATTATCAAAACAAGAGAACTAACATGCAGTTTGTCCTTTGACAACAACAAGAGAAAGAGCTTAACTTTGTGAGGAATGCATGAACTCCAAATAAACTTTTATAAGCCATAAGAAATGCCTCCAAAATTCAAAAAGCAATAAAGAGACTTCATCGAAAAGATATTATTCTTTGTCAAGGGCCATGAAGGTAAATGTTGAGCATCATATAGGGAAGGGGCAAGAGATAATAGCTCAAGTAGAACATCAACTTCGTGCTTCTTATTAGGGGAGATAGTTCTTCTCAGAATAGGTTTCCAGGTCCATATGTTACCTCTTAACATGCCTTAAGAAGCCACATAGGCATTGCATGAGAGAGCTAGATTGTATGTTGTAGGACAAAGACTGGCAATAGTGAAAGAGCCTAACCATTTGTCTTCCCAAAACTTGATTATGGAACCCTCACATAAATTCATCTTACCATACTCCTCAAGGCCAGACTAATAGAAATAGCATCACGCTAAAATTTATAGACTGATTTAGATGCAGGTGTACAAGTGATATGAGAATTATGAAGTAACCATACAGAGAAGAAAGGGTATTATCGACAAGGGATTCAAAACTCAACACTTTCTAGACCCATTTAGACAGAAGATCAGAATTAAGGTTTGGCAAATTGAGAACATCCAACCCTGCTTAATTTTTTTTGACTTATAGATAGAGGTTCATCTCACCAAGGCTTTGCCTTTCCAATCAGATGAAGACCTCTCCAAAGAAACTTTTTTCTCAACTTATCAATAAATTTGGTGATCCAATAAGGCAATTTTGAAAAATGACATATGATAAAGAGGTAAGGAAGACAAAATAGAATTGACAAAAGTCTACCTCCAATTGATAAATGTTTATCTTTTCAAAGTGAGAGCTCATGAGAGAAAGGATCAATGAGGGGTTGCCATTCTCTCTTTAAAAGAGAGCTTAAGAGGAAAGCCAAGATATTTGAAAGGAAGCGAGTCAAAAGTGCATTTCATAGAATTGGCAAAAGCGGCTCCTCTACCATGGAACTTACCACGATAGAAAAGAGAGGTCTTGGCATAGTTAGTACCCAGACCAGAGATGTCCTCAAACATGTAGAATAAAAAAAAATCAAAATTTGAATATGATCGTTTCTAAAAAGTCAAAATACACTTAAATATTTTTAATAATATTATAGTATTGATTATTATATTTTCAAGTGAAAGCAATTAGAAAGGATAGAATTATAGTCCTTAGCATCGAATCGCCGATGAACAGAAGAGTTCATTTCTTCTTCTCGGTTAGCCTTAATCATGTCGAAGCAGATGAAAAATATATATTTTGAAATACATGTCCTATAAATATATATAAGTGCATATAATTTTATATGAAGCCCTTTGCATCATAGTGATACATAATTTCTACAATCAAGTCTTTGCCTACCATGATGTTAAAGAAAACTTGTAACGTGTGTAAATCTTTTGGCATTTGTTAAAGGAAACTTGTAGTGTGCAAATTCTCGGAACACGTCTTTCATCATCTTCTTGTTTGAGTTCTCTATGTGATAGAAATAAGAACGACTGAAAAGAAATCCTACGATCAATAGTCTACGGAAGAAGTGTTGGAAATTCGTGCTAATAATATGAAAAATACGCAACGAAAGACTGTATGTATAATAATACTAAGCATGTAGAGAGTATGAAAAATAAACTAGAACCTTCCTAATTAAATCTAACATGATCCCTATAATAAAGAGAGAAACCAAGAGCTTTGAAGGCTTACTTTCGTAGCGTGATTCGATAGTTGATCAAACAACCCCTAGCTCGTTCTCCTTGTTATTGTAAACCTCCTTATAATGGATATCCAAGTCTTCAAGTGAGCTTGAAAAAATCATAGTCTTCTTGAGACACAAGGCAAGATATCCACCGCGGAGTACTATAAAATCCTACTACTTCCTCTTACTCAAAGATTGCTAGAGTTTAGTAAGAGGTATAACTCTCTTTTATTCTTTTATGGAAAAAACTACTTAGCTAATTTTTCATTAACCTTTCCATAAGAGAGAGCTCATATATATAGAGTGAGATATGTTATGGCTCATGTCATGAGTCATACCAGGAGTTATCTAAATGTAATGATTCCTTTCATGAGTCATGCAATGACTCATCTCATGAGTCATGCAAAGAGTCATGAAGAATCAAAACTATATGCTAAAACCATGTTCCCAAACCATATCACCTTAATGACTCATCTCATGACTCATTAATCAAGGTATAATAAAGTATGTATTTCATAAATGAAAAATCACATCAATACAGTGTTTCATAAATACAATATTTTTTTAATTTTCCAATCATTAACTAATTAATAAGTCATCATATGACCAAAATATCAATGAGTTGACCAAAAGTCAACTATTGACCAAAAAGTCAACCAGTTGACTAAAAGTTAACATTATGGAAAAATACTGGATTCATATCTTAAGCACATAGCATTCAGATTTTACCGATACATATAACCGTTTATGTTTATCTGGAAAAAATCATATATGTGTATCAATCATACGTATTTAACTCTATAAATTGTATTTCATAGGATTCAAGTACAACAGAGATCCTAGCTACACATAAAGACTACTTGGGTATAAGTTGTGATAAATGTCTGCAAGATGCTTACATAATTTTATCAGGACCATTTAGTGATAATATTTTACAGGCCGGTTTCTTCGTCAAACAATGTCAATCTATCAAGCCGAGGGTATGGTAAACTATCAAACCCTAATAGCTAGATTAATCTTTGTTGATATTAAACTCATAACCTTTAAGATTAAACTGACACTCAGTTTATCTTATTTACCTTGGCCAAGGATTTTCAGGCTATAGTTATATCAAACAATCTTATGACATCAACCCCTTATACTGGGAGAGACGAATCTCATCTTAGCATCTCAATATCTACTTATATCTCGGGATGCACCTAACAAGAACTGTTAAATACAACTCAATGAGAAATGTGGTTAGGTAAAAGTCTAAGTACACCTATACTAACATGTAAGATATTACACTCATGCCTCAGATCAAGAGACTACTTTGTACTATATCACTTGAGAACTTCTATTTGACAGTTAAGTATAATTACCAACTAAATATTCTCGGTGAACCGTTCAGTCAACTCATTCACAAATGAGTCACCTGTATACTGTATCTTGATGTCTCAGCATTAATGATCTAAGAGATAGATCATCGTCCTTCTAAAGGACAAATAAAGTATACACTAGTCTTTACCAAAGTGATGATGTCCTTTCTCAACACTTCATCGATTTGGAACATTTTAGAATATACGTTAGCGACTAATCAGATTACTTCTTTATTACGATCATTATCGAAATTCTGATAGTCTAGTATCATTCTAAGGACTTTATTTATATTTAAAAAGTACGAGATAAATACTGACCAAAATAGTATACTTCATTTTAAACAAGGATGTTATATTCATATAGGTCCTGTTATAATATATAACTATTGCTTGTAGGGCACCTCTATCTAAAAAAACTCCCACCTTCACTAAGGCCAATCATTATAGTATTTAATACCCAATAGCTCAACAAGTTTTTCAAATTGTGTATGAAGAATTACTTTTGTGAACGGATCTGCTGTATTATCTTTTGTGTCTACTCTTTCAATCTTGATCTCTTGGAGATCATCTCTTGGAGATCAACTATCTCCCTGATCAAGTGATACTTCCTCAGAATGTGTCGGAACTTATGGTGAGATCGGGGTTCCTTTGTCAGAGCTATTGCACCATTACTATCACAGTATAAAGGTACTGAATCTTTAATGGTGGGAACAACTTCCAGCTCTGAAAGGAACTTCCTTATCCAGACAGCTTCTTTGGCTGCATCATTTGTCGTAATGTATTCGGCTTCCATAGTAGAGTCTGCTATTGTGTCATGCTTAGAACTTTTCCAACTGACAGCCTCTCTATTGAGAGTAAAAACATATCCTGAAACAGATTTACTATCATCGATATCACTCTGAAAGCTAGAGTCGGAAAAAGCCTCCATTTGGAGCTCACTTTTACCGTATATCAAAAATAACTCTTTAGTTCTTTTTAGGTACTTAAGTATTTTTTAACCGCTTTCCAGTGCTCTTCTCCATGATTAGATTAGTATCTACTTACCAAACTGAGTGAATAAGTGATATCTGGTCTAGTACTAAACATAACATACATGATAGATCCTACTACCGAGGCATAAGGAATTAGACTCATGCGTTTCCTATCTTCATCAGTCTGGGGAGACATCTTTTTAGAGAGCGAGATTCCAGGAGATGTAGGTACGAAACCTTTCTTGGAATTTTTCATGCTGAACCACTTTAGCACTTTGCCAATGTATCTAGATTGGGATAATTCTAATATCCTTTTAGATCTATCTCTATAGATCTGAATACCCAGTATACAGGATGCTTCACCCAAATCTTTCATGGAAAATATTTTTGATAGCCAAATTTTAACCGCTTGTAATGACGGTATGTCATTACCGATTAAGAGTTTATCGTCTACATACAAAAGAAGAAACGATACTATACTCCCAATTATCCTTTTATACACACATGGTTCGATTTTTGATGAAACCACTCTTTGATAGCATCATCAAAATAGATGTTCCATCTCCGTGAAGCTTTCTTTAGTCCATAAATGGCTTTAAGCAACCTACATAGTTTTTCACTACTCCCACTGACTATAATCCCTCTGGTTGAGACATATATATGCACTCTTCTAAATCACCATTTAGAAATACAGTTTTGACGTCCATTTGCTAGATCTCGTAGTCATAGTGAGCAGCTACAACAAGTAGGATCCGAATAGACTTTACCATAGTCACTGGAGAAAAGTTTTCATCATTGTCCAAACTAGGTCTTTGACGTAAATGTTTAGCTACCAATCTAGATTTAAAAGTCTCTACTTTTTCATGTACACCCAACTTTTTTTTAAACAACCATTTGCAACCTATGAGTATCACCCCTTTAGGAGCATTGTCTAAGATTCATACTTCGTTGGTGTACATAGAGTCTATTTCGAATTTTATTGCATCATGCCAAGCAACAGAGTCCTTACTCTGAGAGGTTTATTCATAACTCAAAGGTTCCCCATCATCTATGACGTGATCTAACATGCTACCTTCAACGAGAAAATCATATTATCTCTTAGATGCATGAGATCACCTTGGATATCTGCGGAGTGGTTGAGGTTCTACTGGTACAACTGAATTTTCCGATTCTACTAAATTATCAGTATTGATTTATATCTCTATAATTTCTTCCAGTTCTACCATGCTCCCACTAATTTATTTTTTAAAAAATTCCTTCTCTAAGAAGGTAGCATATCGAGAAATAATTATCTTTTGTTCTTCGATGTGGTAGAATTGATATCCATGGAAATTTCTTGGATATCCTACAAATTTACACAATACTGAGCATACCTCTAACTTTTGGGGATCTTTCCTTTTTATATAAGTATGACATCCCCAAAATCATAATATAATTAAGATGTGGTTTCATCCCTTACCATATCTCATATGGAGGTGCCATCATATTGTCTCTTAGATGCATGAGATCGCCTTGGATATCTGCGGAGTGGTTGAGATTCTTCTGGTACAACTGAATTTTCTAGTTCTACTAAATTATCAGTATTGATTTATATCTCTGAAATTTCATCCAGTTCTATCATGCTCCCACTAATTTCTTTTTTAAGAAATTCCTTCTCTAAGAATGTAGCATATCGAGAAATAATTATCTTTTGTTCTTCGATGTGGTAGAATTGATATCCATGGAAGTTTCTTGGATATCCTACAAATTTACACAATACTGAGCATACCTCTAACTTTTTGGGATCTTTCTTTTTTACATAAGTATGACATCCCCAAATCTTAATATAATTAAGATGTGGTTTCATCCCTTACCATATCTCATATGGAGGTTTAGGCACTGCTCTAGTTGGAATCCTATTCGGTAAGTATGCTAATGTTTCCAACGCATACCCCCAGAATGAAAAAAATAACTCAGCGTTACTCATCATGTAACATACCATATCTAATAGGGTACGATTCCTCCTTTCTGACACGCTGTTAGGCTGTGGTGTAAATGATGGAGTAACCTGAGAGAGAAGTCTATTCTCTTTTAAAAACCCTAAAAATTCTAAGCTCAAGTATTCACCTCCTTGATCCGATCGAAGAATTTTAACTTTCTTGCTTGTTTGGTTCGATACTTTATTTTTATACTTGATAAATTTCTCAAATGCTTTAGACTTATGTTTCATCAAAAACACATGTCCAAATCTTGAAAAATTATCAGTAAAAGTAATAAAGTAGGAGTAGCCACCTCTGGCCATTGTAGACAAGGACCACATACATAACTATGTATTAGTCCTAAGAGTTCGGTAACTCTTGCTCCAGTTCCCGTAAATGGAATCTTAGTCATTTTACCTTTAAGACAAGACTTACAAGTATTATAAGATTTAAAGTTAAATAGATCTAAATATCCATGGTTATGTAGCTCGTCAAGTCTTTCTTTATTAATATGAGCAAGGCTACAAGGCCATAAGAAAGCGTCGTTCATAACTGAGTACTTTCTTTTATTAGTGTGATGAGTATTCAGAATTATGTTTTGATTAAGAATATAGATGCCATTATACAATATTCCATAAGCAATTAACTTTTGATTAAATATGATATTCATAACATTGTTCTCCAACTTGAATATATATCCATCTTTATCTAATAAAGATATAAATATTATTTTACACATCATAGTTGGAAAAAAATAGCAGCTATCTAAATATTTCTATTTGGCAAAGATAGATGAAAATCCCCTACTGCAAGTGCTGTAACTATTGCATCATTGCCAACTTGTAGGGTCATCTCTCCAGGTCTAAGTTTTCTATAACTTCTCAACCTCTGTAATAAATTATAGATATGAGATCTTGATTTAGTATCTAATGCCATTGATATAGGATTTATAGAAATACAATTCTCAGTAACAAACACAGCTGAAGATAAAGCAACAACTTGCTTTTTCTTGATCAGTGAGGCTAAGAATTTTGTGTAGTTCCTTTTAACATTTCTTAACCAGCCTATGAAATTAAGATCAGTTAACTTGTTCTGTTCTGATATGATTTTTAAGCCCGACATAATGGCCTGAAAGAGAGAGAAAAAAATATTTTAGCAGATGTTCAATACATAAAATAGATTTGTTTTATTTTTATCTAAGTTATGTCTCCCACTATTTTTCAAGTCCCTCAAAACCTTATAAGGGTGATCGGGACACAACCCCTTGTTTTCAAGTGGGATCAATATCCAATTATCATTGAATGTATCAACCTTAACAAAAGCCAACAAATTGATACACTCAATAATTGGTTGATAACTATTTCTTTTACACTCTTGTAATTCTTGATATGATTTTACCCCTAGTCTTTTATGACCATGACGATAGCCAACAAATCATAAAATGCTAGTCAAGTTTGGACCCATTATTTCTTGATGGACTTAAATTTAACTTATGCAAACTCTTGACGAAAGCCAACATAGTCGCATAACCAATTTAAGCTATCTTAATATCTAATATACAGATGAATACTACTTAGCCATTGAATAGTATTGCCTTGACAATAGCCAACAAACAAAGTATTTATAAGCTTAGTAGTATTTAACTGAAATGATAGAGGGCTATGGATGATTTTATAAATCTTTTAGCGTAATCAAACTTGATACAGTTTAAAGATGCTCTATATTTATAATTGTAGTAATTAAACTAACCAGGTAAGTACAAGATTGGTGGGAGGGTTCCGAGATATTCACTGGGAATATTCATCAGACCTTAATTAAGTAATCACCACTCTTTAAGAATATAGCGCAAAAGTTTAAGAATCACTTCTAATCTTAAGTTTAACATCACCCCATGAGCTATATCTCATAACTACTTTTCTTGACACTAGTGAAAAGTTTATTCTAAATATATCTCTTTTAACCACTTCAGATTTATTTATCTTTCACACTAACACGATGTTAATGTCGATCTCACCACTCTATGGTCAATAAACTCTTATTGCTATATCTCACAGAGTTTAAAAATGAGTTTTTATAATAAAAACTATTTTCTAGTGAGATAGAGATATAAACTTTGCAGAATATAGCATCTAATTATATTGACATCTACAATTAGAGATCAACCAATATATCATCATATGTAAAAGCAATATGAAATGGTAGTGGACAACCAAAGGAATAAAATACAATTACACTAATTACATTTTGGCAATCAATATGCAACTCCTTGCAGTGCCAGCTCCCTTACAAATCCGATATTATTACAATCACATATACAAAGGACGTGCAAGTCCCATTTACTATGGAAAAACCATCTCGTAGGATGGGTAATAATATTATATTGAATATAAAATAAAATTTATAAATAAAATAACTAAACTAAACAACCATATCCCCCCACACCCGAACAAGGGCCTATACCCGTAGGCATAGCCCATGATCGGTAAGCAAGTCCTTATACCCATAGGCTTAGCCTATGATCGGTGAGCAAGTACCTAAACCCGTAGGCGTAGCCCATGCTCGGGGAGGAAAGAGAACGTAAATAATATTACATTTTTTAGCTATATTACATCATTACAATAAATACAAGAGAATCATTGTCCGCTACCATCCATAAACTTAACATCCACGCAAGATGATATAAAGCATATAACTTAATCAACATTAAGAAATATGCATCTATCTAGTTATGCATTAAATTAAAAAACTAAATAACATAAGGATTATTCTAACTCAAATGTCCATGCTTCTAACATACAACTACACTAGTTATAAATAAGTGTTTTACAATTTATACAAGTGTTTTTACTCCCATGCTTCTAACATACAACTACACTAGTTATAAATAAGTGTTTTACAATTTATACAAGTGTTTTTACTCTTAAAAACTTATGAACCAAAAATAAATTTATACAAGTGTTTTTACTCTTAAAAACTTATGAACCAAAAATAATATTTTTGAATCAACAACTAGTAAAACTAATTACAAAACAACTTGTATTACTTAACTAGTTTCATCTACACTAGTAATTAGAAGCAAGAATAAAGTCCTTCATGAGTTAGATGTGCTTGTTAAGATTTAATTAGATGGAACCATGTATCTGATACCATGTTGAAAATTCGTGCTAATTACATACAAAATACGCAATGGAAGACTATATGTATAATAATACTAAACATGTAGAGAGCATGAAAAATAAACTAGGACCATCCTAATTAAATCTAACATGATCCCTATAATAAAGAGAGCAACTAAGAGCTTTGAAGGCTTACTTTCGTAGAGTGATTCAATGGTAGATTGAACAACCCCTAGTTCATTCTCCTTGTTGTTGTAAACCTACTTATAGTGGATCTCCAAGTCTTTAACTGAGCTTGATAAAATCGGAGTCTTATTGAGACACAATGCAAGATATCCACCCTAGGGTAGTATAAAATTCTACTACTTCCTCTTACTCAAAAATTACTAGAATTTAGTAAGATGTAGAGCTCTCTTTTATTCTCTTATGGAAAAAACAACTTATCCAATTTTTCATTAACCTTTCCATAAGAGAGAGAGAGAGAGAGAGCTAATATATATAGAGTGAGATATGTCATAACTCATCTCATGAGTCATGTTATGAGTCATCTAAATGTAATGATTCCTTTCATGAGTCATGCAATGACTCATCTCATGAGTTATGCAAAAAGTCATGAAGAATCAAAATTATGTGTTAAAACCATATTCCCAAACCATAGCACCTTAATGACTCATCTCATGACTCACTAATCAAGGTATAATAAACTGTGTATTTCATAAATAAAAATACCATATCAATACAGTGTTTCATAAATATGGTATTTCATAATTTTTCAATTATTAACTAATAAGTCATCATATGTTCAAAAAATCAATGAGTTGACCAAAAGCTAATTGTTGACCAAAAAGTCAACAGTTGATCAAAAGTCAACAGTTGATCAAAAGTCAACTGTTGACCAAAAAGTCAACAGTTGATCAAAAGTCAACTGTTGACCAAAAAGTCAACGGTTAACCAAAAGTCAACTATTGACCAAAAAGTCAACAGTTGACTAAAAGTAAACTTTATGGAAAAATACTGGATTTATTTCTTAAGCACATAGCATTCTGATTTTCCCGATACATATAACCGTTTATGTGTATCTGGTGAAAATCATATATGCGTATCAATCATACGCATTTAACTCTATAAATTATATTTCATAGGATTCAAGTATGCGCTTGGTGTAACTCTAGGGCCCAACTTAAGACTCGACAGTGGATCATATCTACAAGTACAATAGAGGTGCTAGCTACACACGAAGACTACCTGGGTATAAGTTGATAAATGTCTGCAAGATGCTTATAATTTTATTAGGACCACTTAGTGATAACATTGTACAATCCTGTCTCTTCGTCAAACAATATCAAACTATCAAGCCTAAAGTATGGTAAACTGTCAAACCCTATTAGTGTTTGTTGATATTAAACTCATAATATTTAAGATCAAACTGACATTCAGTTTATCTTATTTACCTTGGCAAATGATTTCCAGACTATAGTTATATCAAACAATCTTACGACATCAACCCCCTATACTGGGAGAGACGAATCCCATCTTGGCATCTCAATATCTACTTATGTCTCGGGATCAACCCCCTATACTGGGAGAGACGAATCCCATCTTGGCATCTCAATATCTACTTATGTCTCGGGATGTACCCAACAAGAACCGTTATGCACAATCCCATCTTGGCATCTCAATATCTACTTATGTCTCGGGATGTACCCAACAAGAACCGTTATGCACAACTCAATAAGAACTATGGTACACTTATACTGACATGTAAGATATTGCACTCATGCCTCAAGTCAAGAGACTACTTTGTACTATATCACTTGAGAACTTCTATTTGACAGTTAAGTATAATTACTAACTAAATATATTCGATGAGGTCGTTCAGTCAACTTATTCACTAATGAGTCACTTGTATACTGTATCTTGATGTCTCAGCATCAATGATCTAAGAGATGGATCATCGTCCTTCTAAAGGACAAATAGAGTGTACACTAGTCTTTACCAAAGTGATGATGTCTTTTCTCAACACTTCATCGACTAGAAACATTTTAGAATATATGTTAGCGACTAATCAGATCTCTTCTTCATTACGATCACTATCAAAATTTTGATAGCCTAGTATCATTCTAAGGACTTTATCTGTATTTAAAAAATACCAGATAAATACTGACCAAAATAGCATACTATCATTTTGAACAATGATGTTATATTCATATAGGTTCTGTTACAATATACACTTATTGCCTGTAGGGCACCTATATCAAACAAGAAGATGTTTGCAGAAATAATTTGGCAAAAAAGAAAAAAAGAAAAAAAAAGAAAAAAACCGGGTTTCGAAAGAGGTTGTGGGGCTTCTTGTCAAAAGAAAAATCTCTTTATTTGATTAATACTTAGATTGTAAATGTGTGATTTAGTACCAGTGATGGGTATGGACTAGTCTCTACTTTAAAATAGTCCAACCCTCATTAAGGATCAGTCATGAACTAAAAATATGGTCTTAGAATATTTTAAAATAGTACCTTCACTCTTCAAAAAAGAAACATGACCTAAAAGTACAAGAAATTTATCATCTATCTATATTACGTATGAAAAAGGATTGAGGTGTTATAATTTTTGATTGCCTCTTTTACCCTTCCAAACTTTAATAATTCCCAACAATGCCTCAAATTTTATTCAATTATTCCATTTATTACACTTTATTTATAATTCTTGCAATAAACATGAGAACTAATATTAAAAACTAAATATATATTATAAATTTTAATCATATTCTTCAGATTTTATTCAATCTATTCTATTTATTACGCTACAATTATTCTCACACTAAACATAAGAACTTATATATTTTATAACATATATATCATATTAGCCTTATGTTATATAAGATAAACATTTCACTTTAGATATTAGATATTAGATATTATACAATGAATATACAATTTTAATATATATAATATCATAACTTATATATATATATATATATATATATATATATATATATAATTTAATTTTCAATTAAAAATCTAACATCTAATTTAATACTATGATATATTGATATGTGTGTCCAATGAATAAAAAATTTGTGTGGAGAAGAATGCTAATATAAATGTCAACTACTTGGTGTAGTCTAGAAATAGCATATAAATTATCATAACATATATTACTAACTATTGCAATATACTTATCATAGTATTTGGGTGCGAGATAATTCTGATCAAGTGGAATTTCAAGCGGTGTGAAAAACTATTACATTTGCATTTGACAGTTGGAAAGTAAATTTTTAAGAGGTGGAGGTGGTAATTAGAGATATTCATAACGGGGTGGAGCAACACTCAATTTTTTAACAATTTGTGGATAATATTCAACGATGTTACACATGACTTGAGGAATGAGATTTTCAGGTAGTTTTGTCTAATGGATAATATAATGGCTCACATGTTGGTTTTAAGAGCTAAGTAAATTAATGATTTTGTAGTATGGCTCGAAGAGCCATCATTATTTTTACACAATTTTTTTGTAGTCTGATAAGGAACAATGTTAATCTACATTCTTTTGCTGTGCTGTTGGGTTTTCTGTTTAGTTTGGATGAGTCTCAATATTTTTTTTATGAAAAACTATTGTAATATAATAATTAGATCTTAGCTAACAAAGCAATTTATGACATCTTCTCTTTTGAACGTACTAATAATATTGCATTTAACATGAATATAAGTGAGAAAAAGAACCCATAATTAAAGCATTCATGTAGCTACTCTTATTGACTAATCAAAATTTCTTCATTAATTATGTACTAATTATTCCAGGACTAATCAACTTCCATAAATAATCTACTTGGATCTCAAGAGTTGCATAAAATTATGTTTTATATGCATGCTTGAATACACAAAAGAAAACACTAAAAGAATCAAAAGAAAAAATGAAGTGAGAATTTTGACAGCGAAGTCAGTCTCTCAATTATAGTAATCAAGATATTTTTCAATCAACAAAATTTCACATACGATAATTGAGAGAGAATATTATACTACGTTACTTTGGTGAAAACGAATAGACTATGACTGATTTCACCACCAAATTATAAAAAAAAACATCACTGAATTAGTTATAAGAATATGCAAATTCATAGAGAGAGAAACTAATATAAATGTACATAAATTCATGGTGGATGGGTGGCGATGTTGTTCTTGAAAAAAAGTCATGGTGAGCATAATGTTATGTAAAACCCCAAAAATTTGTGTTAATATAATTAATATGTGATTAATTATGATATATGGATATTTATTTTAATAAATATAGTTAAATGGTATATGAGTAGTATACCATGTGTTTTGAGTATAAACAAGATCATTCGCGAGGAAGAAAAGAGTTGAAACATGCACAATGGCCAAAAATATGAGAAGCTGAAAAATTCCAGTCCGGTCGACCATCACGGTCGACCGTAGTCCGGTCGACCGTCACGGTCAACCGTGAAACCTACAGAGAGTCAGATTCCTATTTTAAACTGGTTTCAGTTTTCTAAAGCCCACATCTGTTTTCTCTAATTTATATATCATATGTTCTCGATACTTTTAGTTTTCTAAGAACCCTAACAGCCACCAAAACCCCTTTAAACCCTAATTTGATTCTTGGAGAATATTGGAGGCTTTCAAGCGGGATTTTCATGTGATATTTGGCTTTTGGATTAGAGATCTTCTTTGGCTTGGCATCTTAAATATTTTTCTACAAATCTCAGGCGAGTTCATCTCTGCTAATCCCCCTTCTAGTTTTTAAAACATTTTTAAAGAGTTTTTAACATGTTTTATACAGCCAAATTGACTAGTTTATGAATAAAAGTCAATTTTTTTGTATTATATGTTTAAAGACTAGGTCTTTTCTTGTTAAAAAGTTTGAGAATAAATTTACAGAAATATTTAAGATCTGAAAATGATTTAAAATGTTGTTTAATCTAAAGAAAGATGATTTGTTCTTCGTTTTGAGTTTTTATACATGATTTAGGGTATTGTATATCAAGTTAATGCAAATAATCATGCTATATATGTTGAGATTACTTCCAAAAGTTTTTATCTGTTGTAGACATGCTTTCATGCAAGTATTATGTTGTTTTATTTATGTTTGGATCACATAAACACGGTATGAACACAACACACACAATCAGTATGAGATTCTGGAAAATCTGCCGGTCGCCCGCGTGTAGGACAGAGACCTGGGTAGGCCCTGAAACCCGTCACGGTCAACCACCGCAAAATAGCGATCGACTGCCACTCAGTCTTTGGTCCTTTTCATGTTTTCTTTGATTGTTTTAGTTTTCGAGCGAGTCTCTCATCCTTGTACTTTTATGATACAATGATTATAAGTTATTTAACACCTGGGATGTCAGTGAATACCAGATATAGACATGCACACCGAGATATGTGCACGTATATTTAGAATATGTTATGTTAACATACTTTTGTCATAATTTAATTTAATAAATAAATATGAAGAGTATAGTAAACTCATGTATCCAGAATAGGGAGATAAAACCTATTTCCGTAGGACGATTGAGTAAGAGTATTACAAAAGTATCGTCATTTCATGTATCCGAAATAGGGAGATAAAATTTATTTTCACAGGACTATTGAGTAAGAGTATTACATAAGTATCGTCATTTCATGTATCCGGAATAGGGCGATAAAACCTTTTGCCACAAAGCGATTGAGTAAGAATATTACAATAGTATCGCTATTGCATAAGGAGATGCACACATGTAAGTATTATCAGTTGTAGTTTTTCTTCGATATTGGATTCCCACAAGTAGGGTACTTTCTTTGAGATCGTGGCTTACATGATATGGTTTATGGTTAACTTTTGTTTAGGATGAAATACCCCTTACATTAGAGTTGTCTACTCGAGTGTAGTTTTGAGATGAAATATTTATTCTACATGTTTGAGTTTTGAGCTGAGCAAGTTGATAGAGAGCCCGAGCCGTAGCTGGCTCTGCAGTACTTAGTAGATCTCATAGCACCGTTAGCTGCTCGACTAGCAGCTATTGAGGAGCAGTTAGCAGATTAGGTTCGATAGGGAACACCCATTCAAGAGGATATGCCAGAGGGGATACCGGTAGTCACACCACCATCTTCAGTTGATGATGGAGTGGTTGAGCAGGAGGCTTGGCTTCGTCTGGTAAAGAGGTACCAGAAGTTGAATGCTCTAGAGTTTCATGGTTTGACGGATTCCATTGCGGCACACAAATGGAAGGAAGACGTAAGCAATATTTTGGACATGCTTAATATGAATACTGTGCAGAAGCAAAGGCAAGCAGCTTTCATCCTCAAGGGCGATACAGGAGGATGGTATCGGCTTCATTTTACTCTAGAGTAGAGGTTGACGGCCTCATGGGAGACTTTTGTGTATTTCTTTGAAGAGCAGTATGTTTTGGCTGTAGCGAAAGCAGGGAAGGAGTTAGAGCTGGCTCGGTTGGAGCAGGAGGATATGTCAGTGATGGATTTTGAGAGTAAATTTATGTCACTACTTAGATTCACTAGAATGCGGCACACCGAGGAGAGGCAGGCTCAGATGTTCATGATGGGACTTCACCTAGGTTTACGTCGATATCTAGTATCTCGGAGGTTCCGTTCAGTGCGGGAGGTGGCAGATGCTGCTATGGCTCAGGAGACAGACACAACTATATTTATTAAGGGCAAAGATGGTAATGCTAAGTCAGGACAGTTTGGGGATAAAGGTAAAGGTAAGAGACCTCTTACAGGTTCAGGAGGACCCCAGCAGCAGGGCAATGGTCCACATCAGCAGGGTCCCCATAAGAAGGGCAATCAGCAGGATCAGAGGGCATAGCAGCAATGCCGATTTCATGGGGCTTGTTTCAATTGCAACAAGCTTGGACATAGAGCAGCAGTGTGCCGTAGCGCACCCACAGCAGGCCAGCAGGACAGGAATCAGCAGCAGCAGCAGCATCAGAACCGCACTCAGGGACGCGATCAGGGTCATCGATTGAGGATTGAGGCTCCTCCAGCAATCATGAGGATTGAGGGACAGGTAAGAGTGATTAAGGAGACCCAACAGGGATAGATAGTCCCATACGTTCTAGGCGATGCAGCGTAGCAGACTGGTAGAGTGTATACAGTAGTTCTTCACGATCATGGCACGAGCGGAACGATGGTGGAAGGTACTTTCTTTGTAAATTCCTTTCCAGCACATATTCTTTTGGACTCTGGCTCTTTGCATTATTTTATCTCCTACAATTTTACGGTTAGACTTCAGTTTGTGGCACAGCCATTAGATTTTCCTTTATCTGTATCTACTCCTTTAGGGGAGACGTCTCTGTTAGAGAGTGTTTGTAGGAGATGTATCGTTAGTTTGGACGATTTTGAGTTTGTGATTGACTTGATCATGTTGTGTATGTCTGAGTTCATTGTTATCCTTAGTATGGATTGGTTATCTTCTTACCATGTGAGTATTGACTGTTTTGCAAAAACAGTCAGTTTGCGAGCTTATGATAGGTCTTAGTTAGTGGTAGCGACCTCCAGAGGCAACCAGTTTGCAGAGTCATATCTGGCATACATCGAGGAGTTGATATTGCGCGATCGGGGTGTAGATTTGAGTGAGATGTGAGTGGTCTCAGAGTACCAGGATGTCTTCCAACATATAGCAGGATTATCTCCAGTGAGAGAAGTCGAGTTTTGCATAGAGTTGCATCCAGGCACCATGCCGATTTCCTAAACTCCTTACTGTATGGCGCCTACCGAGATGAAGGAGCTACAGATCCAGCTAGATGAGTTGTTATCTCAGGGAATCATTCGACGGAGTCACTCTCTGTGGGGAGCACCGATCATATTTGTGAAGAAGAAAGACAAGAGTATGCGATTATGCATTAATTATCACGAGTTGAACAATATCACTATCCGAAACATGTACCAATTACCGAGGATCGATGATTTGTTCGACCAGTTACAAAGGGCTTAGTGTTTTTTAAAGATAGATCTTCATTCCGATTATCATCAATTGCGGGTTCGGGAGATGAATATTCCCAAGACCGCATTCTTGACTCGATATGGGTCTTTCAAGTTTCTTGTCATGCCATTTGGACTGACCAATGCAACCGTAGAATTCATGGATTTGATGAATCGGTTTTTCCGTCCATACTTAGATCAATTCGTGATAGTTTTCATCGATGATATTCTTATTTATTCGAGATTAGAGGCCGAGCACGAGCAGTACTTGAGGTTGGTATTGCAGACTTTGCGGGAACATCAACTATATGCAAAATTTGGCAAATGTGAATTCTGGTTATCGGATGACAGCTTTTTGGGTCATGTCATCAGCCGGGAGGGCATTGTAGTAGATCCAAATAAAGTAGAGGCCATACTTGATTGGGAACCACCAAAGACAGTTATTGAGATTCGTAGCTTTTTAGGTCTGGCAGGCTATTACAGAAAATTTATTCAGGATTTCTCGAAGATCACGACACCACTTACAACCCTTACTAAGAAGGGTGTACAGTTTATTTGAGCCACAGAATGCTAAGAGGCCTTTGAGACATTAAAGACTAAGTTGACTTTAACACCAGTATTGATTATTCCCAACAGTGATAAGACATTCGTAGCTTTTTAGGTCTGGAAGGTTCCTCTTCGCCAATTACAACCAAGATATTGACCCCTTCAGATTGCTTCATATCTTCCTCAAAATCCTCATTATTTATCACTAAAAGTTTCTTCTTCTCAATAATCGCTATTTTGGATGGCTCCTTTTTTGTAAGAGATGAGTGTAACTCAACATCCATCATTTTTTAAGAAAGAAGCATTTTCTATGCTCCTGCAGATGGCACTAACATCGAACTATGATTGCCTATATAACAGTATATGGCAAGCATCCATCTTGACCACATCACATAACACCTCATCAACATAGCTACGATTGATAAAAAAATACGTGACACAGCTCATCAACTTGCACATCATTGCCTTTGTGAATCCAATCGATTTTGTTGGATGGAGTGCTTCTCTATCATATACCGAGAGACAAGATTCTTGCTACTACCACTACTATTAGGGATAACATTACAAGTCTTCTACGTCATGATGTATTTCGTATGGAAGATATTATGTTTCTAATGTGCTTCTTTTATTGCTACTTCTTTGTGCTCTTCATAACTTCAGGGTCTTTCTTACAGGCATATTAGGGTGGCTTAATCTCTATACGATCATAGTTAGAGTGTAAACTTCGATATCGATTAAACACATAATAATATGTTGGAAGAAATTGAGCTTTCAATAATTCCCTCATCTACACCCATGATTCAACTTTTTTACTTTTGTTGATCCTCATATAATAATTTCCGCTAAAATGTTTTTTTTACTCAAAAGTCAATGGGCTAAACATTTAGCATTTTGATCTTTCGTGATTCCCAACTACCCGAGAAATTTTACCACCTCATGTATCCTATCAAGAAAATCCTCTACATTAAGTTTTTCTATTGAAGGATGGTAAATCAATCCTAATATTTTTTAGTATTATAGATATCTCATCTCAAGTAGTGTCTACGATCATGATTTCATCTTGAAGCTCCATACACATTGATGTCACTATTGAATTCTTCTCGCAGAGTCTGATCACATCTTTGATGACCAGCAATGCAATCTCAAACTTGTCCTAGTTCAAACACTATTACCAATGCAAGTCAATATGTGTGAATCTTAGTCTAAGTTTGGGTAATAGGGGCTTTGTTGCAAGTGATCAGATTAGAAATAGAGCTTTTATACTAATTACCATAGTGCATAATTGAAAAACCTCAAAATTCAACAAAGTGTTTTTTGAATTCATAATGAACAATCTTCGAATCTATGATGAGACAACCTCAAATTCATGAAGTAATATTGAAGAAAATTTTATCGATGAAAAGTTATAGATTTTCTAGGGTTGCAAGCCTCTTTTTAAATAGACAAATAAAATACATTACTAATAGGACTAGAATTAGAACGAAATATAAATTCTTAAAAACTACCTTAAAAACTTTTTAAAATAGAGAAAATAAAACAGTCCAAAATGAATCAAAATTAGAATTTATTTCCTATCCTAAATATAGTTCAACTTTATTTCTAAAAATAACCTAAGGGCTGTGTATTTTAAAATTCTATCAAACGTGAGTGATGGTATTTTAGAAATATATTAAGTTGGCCGGCTTCGTTTTGAAGAGATAAGTAATATTCATATATAATATAGCTGATTTTGTTTTTTGGATTAGGAGATATGTGTTGTGTGGTTCCAGCCCAAATTAGGGCCTATACAAGTTAGGTCTAGCTAGAGAAATCCTATTTGAGATAGGCTTTGTTTAGGCCGAATCGCAATTGACTAGGAGTAGGAGGACTTAAGAATAATTTTCCTTTATTAGAAGGAAAGACACTCATGAGACCCTGTAATTGATTTATGGGAATAGAAACCGAAAGCAATTTTTTTGGGTGTGCGGATTTCAAGGTAGGAGAGAGAGAAAGAGAGGAAGAGGAAAAGTTTATTTCTGGGTTGCTTGGTTGTCCAATTGTGGCAATTTGAGCATCGTATTCTTCAGAACGATGATGCCGTCAAGGGTCCAGTGTTGCTTTCTCTATGAGTGTTAGAGATTTGAGTTGAGAAAAATTTTAGAGTTGTGGAGCCCTAGAAGTAACACTGCATTTTCTCTTATGATTTAATTCTCAAGTTTAGGTATAGCTTTGAGGATTTATACTTTTGATTCATAATCAAATATTTCACTCTATATTGCCTCGTGGACATAGGCACGATTTGCTGAATCATATTAAATCTTGGTGTTTGCTTATATGTGATAATTTTGTTAGTGTTGTTATTTGTTTCTTGTGTTTAATTTCACTGATAATCTCCATAAAATTTCTAATAAGCGCTATTAGAACCCTAGTTCGAGGCATGTCTCAAGATGGACAAGTTGGAGAGTGTCGACATAATGATAAAATTGGATGGTACTAATTAGCAAATATGAAAGTCCAAGATGGATGAAATTCTCTATTGTAAGGATTTACATGATCCTATTGAAGGACATGAAACCAAGATAGAAATCATACCTCATAAGGAGTGGGAGAATCAACATAGGAAGACGATCAGTTATATTTGGATATGAATCAATGTTAGTGTTTCACCATATATCAAGTGGGACTAATATGAAATCTCTTTAGAAGAAGCTTTAGGATCTCCACGAGTAGAAGACCATGATGAATAAGGTGTTCATTATTAGACGGTTGGTAAACTTGAAGTTCAAGGAAGGAAGTAGCATAGCACAACACTTAAATAAGTTAAATGTTAGGTCTCATGTTTATGAGCCTACTATCTAATCTAGTTTTGATGGTTAACAAACAATTCCTAATATCGTTTGTCGAGTGTGTGACGCCCCTGGGTTCACAAAAGGCTACAATCCGAGATGAAACCGGGAATGTCAAACCTGTCATGCATCACACCGTGTAATAACATGTTTCACCATCATAATTACTATCTCTCTAGTAGAATCAACAACAGGTATAGGTACAAAAACAAGTAAAAGATAATACAAGAGATATATGATAAAATAATAGAGATAAAAATGATATTTCATCATCCAACATATAAAAATATAAAGTGAATCTCCGAAATAACTAGTTTGCAGATCTCAACAAGTCTCAAATATAGAATATATGATAAAAGGAAATAAGGCACACAGCCTTTAAAACTTCTAGAACATAACTCTCAAATGTCTAAACAAAATATCTATAGTGGAGCTCCATAAATAAAATAAAACTACAAATAAAAGATGGACGCTAATAAGTATCGCCATCAACCTACGACTATCCGTGCACCTGGCTCGTTACCTGAAATGGGAGGGGACAACAAGCGTCAAAGCGCTAGCGAGCAACATCACAACCAATCCCAAGGGAGAGGGCTCGTTGCATATAGAAAATACAGTTAATACATATATACATGAAATCATGGATCCTAACAATAAGAGGATTTTAGTATTTAGGAAATTACAACACGAGCATAGGTATGTCGAGCGAATAATCCAAACAAGGAAACCCTCATGTATATACCTTGTATCTCAAATTGTAAATCCCTAAATATCAAACCCAAGATCTAATACAGGAACAATAATATAAAGAAGACTAAATACCATGTCATGTCAAAACCCATATAAGTGTCATGTCCAGCCTTTGTAAGTGTAAGTGTCATACTCAAGGTTTAAACAGGTGTCCAACACATGGACTAACACTAGGTATAGTGGATGCCCAACACATGGACTACATATATAAGTTTTCCAACACATGGACTGAATGATGAATGTCCAACACATGGACTGAATATAGTGAATGTCCAACACATGGACTGAATATGATGAATATCCAACACATGGAATGCACATAATAATTACCCAACACATGGACTGAATGAAATGTGTAGAATATCGATGAGATATATGAAAAGGATGCATATATATTAATTTCACACGTGTCTCGGTGTGCAAATCTAAACTCATGTTCGCAAGCCATCTCACATATGAAGATACATAATAAACAATAATTTCTAACGCCAAATATTCGAGGAGACTCCTCGTTCATATTAAAGCACACAACAAAAGTAAACATGCACATACTGTGCCGACGATTAAACAAAACAGGCAGAAACCCTTCACAGGTTTCTGTCTGCGTCGAAACAAATCTAGAAGTTACATCATTAGTTTTCAAACATAATATTAATAATATCAACATATATGAAACAACATGAAACGAAATATTAGCATGTGAATATATTGTCGAAACCCAAAACATTTATATACACATGGTTAAACGTTTTAAAAGCAAAAACTTATGATTTAATTCATGATTAGTAAATTTCAGATCTGAAATTTGTCAAGGTTACTATTGTAATCAATTAGAAAATTATGATAATGTATTCTAACTTCATATGTTATAAAGATCTATCTTTTGTACACTAAAAATACGTTTTAGGCTCAAAAAATTCGAATAAAACTTAATAAAATATGCAAAATATAAGGGTGTAGAGTTAGGCAAGATGTTACTCGCTTCAAATGCTGAAAAACTTCTGCCATGTGAAAGAGAACCAATCCCCTTCACTGCACTGCACAAAACCCGCTGAAAAATCCTCCGAAATCCCTCAAAATCGCCAAAGAAAAGAACTAGGGTTTGAGAGAGGTATTTTTTGTGTTTAAATATGTGCATATATGACAATAAACCCAAAAAACTACAGCCCAAAACCCGAAACCCGAAACTAAAAAACCCAGTCTGACTAGAAACATACTCTTCGGTATTTTGGCTGTAACTTTCGCATCTGACCTCAGAATAAGGTGATTAAAGATTTGCACTAGTAAAAAGATAGCCAGCCCCAACAGGTGTATACAACCGTTGGGGCTGGATTTATCAGCCCCAACGGGTTAAACCATTGGGGCAAAGCGGATTTTGCCTACAACCCAACAGAGGGAAATCCCCCCCATTCATTTTCGCGAAAAAAAGAAAAAACAAAGAAATCCCCC
>NC_033801.1:84970496-84995048 GCF_001876935.1 Asparagus officinalis | reverse complement strand
GTAGTTTGCTGCCTCCGTCGAAGATCGCCGCCGCCATCGAGCCCTAAAGTTCGTCGCCGTCGTCGACCCTGTACTTTTCCGTCGAATCCCCAAAAGAAAAACCCTAGTTCTTCCTCCCAAATCGGACCTCGCCGCCTCTCCTCCTCATCTTCGCCGGACACTTGACTTGTAAGTCCTCTAATTCTCAAGTTCATTCTCACAGCTCGATCTACGGTCTCTTATTTTCGATCCATGTTCCTAAGAAAATTTTTTATAAAAAACGAAAATTTTGAGAAAAGCTGTAAATATTTTAAATGTAACCAAGAAGGACGTTATGTTAACTAATGTCCTATGAATATCAAAGAAAAAGTCTTAATCAATTTAGAAGAATATGGAATAAATATTAGAACTATGGAATACCTTCTCAGTCATTTTAATTCTTCGCTTTTAAGACTTCTGGATTAAGTTTGATATCTACTAGCTTATCTATAATAGACTGAGATCTTAAAAGCTTATTAGATGATGAGTTAGAACTTGCTTCATCTTCTATCTTTGTAGTGGTTAGGATGATGTTTCGTTTATCTGTAAAGTATTCAATTGGTACTTGTACCTTTGGTTTTAGTGTTTTTATAAAAATTTGAATATCATCATTTATCTTGAGATGTCTAAGATAAACTAATTTAGGTTGAATAGTTTTTCCAGTTCTAACTTCATGTAATTTAATAAAATTTTTGTGGTTATAGATTTAAGAGTTGAAGTATCATTTAAGGCTATACAATATTCCCATTGTATTATCAGATTTTTGATCCTGGTACTAATCCCTTTTAAGTTCATAGATAGTGTACAAGCTTTATGAGTGTTTGTATCATCTAAACTCACATAGAAATCTGGATGTATATTTACACTAAATAATCTATTGCCTAAATTAGATTAGAAACCACCAATAATAATATTTATACCAATTTGATCTATTATTCTCGGTGGTGTTTCTATTTCTTTCTTCAGATTTTTCTGGAACAAATGATTATACTTGTTATGACATGGTTCTAGATCTGTTAATCTTGTGAATCTATTTCTTGGTAACATTAACATGGTCCTGGTTATTGAATTATTCTTGGTTAGGTTATCATGGCCCGTGACTATATCAGGGTTAAGGACTGGATGTATGTGAATCGTGAAAAACGCACAAAGCCTGAGTTCATTGAAGGAGTTGCTTCTTTTATGAACTTTTTACGTGAACATGATAAGATCCAACATGGCATGATTCTTTATCCGTGTAGCCATTGCGGGAATACTTTGCATCGTAAAGAGGAAGATGTAGAACTTCGCATTGTTAAGTATAGTTTTATTAGAGGTTATACAACTTGGGTATATCACGGAGAAATTCTAACTCCCATTAATGCCGAAGAAGAAGAAGAAGTTGACGATATTAACTTGTTTCCGGAAGAGGAGATGGAGGAAATGGTAGAGGTTGCTTTCGATGACCCTAATCATGTTGAAGATAGTCCTCCCAGACAAGAACAATATGTAGATGAGTATAAGAAGTACATGAATGATGCTAGGAGACCGATTTATGAGAATGCAAAACATTCCACGCTGTCATGGTTCGTTCAACTTTTCCAGATTAAGTGCCTAAACAAATGGAGCAACAAGTCCTTCACGATGCTTCTAAAATTTCTGAAAGATTCTATGCCTATTGGGAACAATGTCCCTGATAGCTGGTATGAAGCTCAAAAGATAATGTCTAATCTGGGTTTAAAAACTCATATAAGAAAGAGTGTCCTACTTGTGGGGTGTCCAGATATAAGAAGAAGGCACATACTAGCAAGAATGACATACCTCTCAAGGTAGTATGATACTTTCCTATTACACAGTGGCTTTAGAGACTTTACAAGTGTAAGAAGACAGCGGTGGCAATGACCTGGCATGATCGTGCTCTTCCAAGTGAAGATGGAAAAATGAGTCATCCAAGAGATTCACCTGCATGGAAGAATTTTGACAAGTTATATCCGATATTTAGTCAGGATCCTCGTAATATCAGGCTTGGACTAGCTAGTGATGGCTTTTGCCCCTTTAGTTTTAATGGTAATCCACACAGCACATGGCCGGTTGTAATGATGATTTATAATCTCTCACCGTGGCTGGCTATGGATCAATTATATTTTATGATGCCTCTTTTAATTGATAGACCCAGTTCACCAGGAAATAATATTGACGTTTATCTCCGACCTCTCATCGAAGAGTTACGGTCTTTATTCATTGATGGTGTGGAGACATATGATGTAGATAAAGGGGAAACCTTCATAATGCGTGCAGCCTTAATGTGGACAATTAATGATTTTCCTGCATATGGAATGCTATCAAGATATTCTGTACATGGTTATAAAGCATGTCCATATTGCCACGTGGATACAACATCGACATGGTTGCCTTTTAGCAAAAAGATATGTTATTGTGGTCATCGACGTATGTTAAAAGAAGACCATCTCTATAGGAATGATGATGTTCACTTTGATGGTACTACAGAGCACTGAAAGGCTCTAGTCCCCTTATCTGGAGCGGACATACTTGCTCAATGGAATGATTATGAAAATGTTATTTTTGGAAAAGTAAAGGAAAGACAGGAAAAGCCACATGGATGGAATAAGAAAAGTATTTTCTTTGAACTACCGTATTGGGTGACAAATACAATGTGTCACAATTTGGACGTCATGCACATTTAGAAGGGGGTATCTGAGCACATACTTAACTTGCTTCTTTGTAAAGATGGAAAATCGAAAGATAACCTACAAGCTCTGAGGGATCTACAACACTTAAACATTAGAAAAGAGTTGCACCCTATACCTAAATTAGGTAAACTAGGAAAATTTGTACTCCCCAATGCCGTTTATCATATGTCAAAACTAGAAAAGAAAATATTTTTGGAGGTATTGCATGAGCTGAAGGCTCCTATAGGGTTTTCTGGATCATTTAATAAGAAGATAAAGACTGTAAAAGGCAAGATAGATGGGTTGAAGAGTCACGATCACCATGTTATTATGGAGCACCTTCTCCAACTATCCCTTAGGGCTTCGCTTCCTGAATCTGTTGGTTTAGTGATCAATAAACTTTGCAGCTTTTTTAGGTAATTGTGTGCTAAAACCATTGAGGACAATGAGTTGAAGAAGCTACAAGAAGCAATTCCCTTAATATTGTGCAAGCTTGAGCGGATTTTTTCACCATCATTCTTTGATATTATAATACACCTGACTGTTCATCTTGCAACCGAAGCAAGGCTTGCTGGACCAGTACAATATCGGTGGATGTATCCTATAGAAAGGTGTTTCTCTTTTTTCTTTGACACAACAAATATAACTTTTCTATTTTATATGTTTTTATGTAGTAATCTAATACTAGTATTTGTAGGTACCTTCTCACTCTAAAAAATTACATTCGGAATAGAAATCGGCCAGAGGGTTCTATAATGGAAGGTTATCTCCTGGAGGAGGTAACGACATTTTGTTCTCGTTATTTGGATGAAAACATAGAGACTAAGCTCAATAGGCCTGTGCGTATTCGTGATGGAACACGTGGCAAACCAACTTACATGACAATGGGAATCACATTTATTAATCAAATACATCAATTTATCCTCCTCAATAGCGTTTGCCTTGAGGAAGTTAGAGGGTAAGTCTATTTTGCATTTACTATTATATGTGTATGTATGCATGAAATAATATAATGTTGATGTTAACAATTCATGTTGAGAATAGAATTTATAAGGATGAATTACATGAAGAGCATTGCAATTGGAATGATGAACGGTTGGAGAAGCATCATCAAGAAAATTTTTGTGCCTGGTTTAAAATTTATGTAAGAACTTCTTATATGTCATTGTATTAATCTATAATTTTATCTCTATATTCCTATAATTGGAATGATGAACTATTTTCTCAGGTCCATGATCCAAACTCAGAATTAACATTAGATGATGATTTGGGATGTCTAGCTCGACATCCAAGCCTGGAGGTTGCATACTACAAAGGATTTGGTATAAATGGTTACAAATTTGAAATCAAGGAGATAGAAGAATCTCGGACTACCCAGAATAGTGGAATTGCGGCCATTGGAGCTGAAGGTTTGATTTACTATGGGTATTTGGATAGAATACTTGGTATTCACTATCCGGGAAAAGCCAAACTAGTATATATATTTAAGTGTGTTTGGTATCATACAAGAACCGAACATGGAAAATGGAGAGACACATACGGAACTTGGAAAGATGAATATGGATTGACTAGTGTAAACACTAATTTTTTTTAGTTTGAAGATGAACCATATATATTCCTTGAACAAGCATTTCAAGTATATTACTCAAAATGCTTGAAGCATTCAGGATGGAGTGTTGTTTGTCGATGGAAGCATTTCAAGTATATTACTCAAAATGCTTGAAGCATTCAGGATGGAGTGTTGTTTGTCGATGGAAGCCGAGAGATACCTACGATGTACTCAAAATGCTTGAAGCATTCAGGATGGAGTGTTGTTTGTCGATGGAAGCCGAGAGATACCTACGATGTAAAACAATTCACAGATGTTGACATAGAGGACAACATTGAGATAGATTCTGATGATGAAGGACTTAGATTGCTACAACCTACTATTTCCATAGTTTAAAATGTATCTCGAGTTGAGTGTGAGCATGAAGTTTCATGGGTTTGGAATGATTTCGATGACGAAATCGTTGTGGATATTCCTACAACATCTAAGGAGTCTGTTAAAAGAAAAAGGTAATAATCATTGAAAATATCCATATGTTAGTATTTTCATATATATATTTACATACATGTAAAAATAAAAAAAGGTAATAATCATTGAAAATCATCTAGAAATTTACACATGTATTGCACGCATCTCATATATATATTTACTCTTGTTTATATATATTTACTCTTGTTTAGGGGTTGACAAAGATGTCTAGTCGAGGACCATCAAAGTCCAAAACTAGATGGATGGCGCCTAGGAAGATCTTGCATCAAGCAAGGGAGTGTCAGAGAGAGCTAGAAGGCGCTCGTCGTTCCATATCTATCCCTAGTGTCCCTCCCTCTACATCCTTTTGCACCAACGATAGAGAGATGGATCATATTACCCCAGAGTCTTCTTATAGGGTAGATTTTGCATCTTCCCGTGCAGGTTAGTAGACTTTTATTTTGATTCTTGTTTTGTTTGCATAATATTATTTTTGATATTATATTGTTTTCTTTCAAAATATAGCATGTCAGCCTGAGGAGCATGATTTGCCGACCTCTACACACTCTATACCATCTGTACACTCGATGGGTAAGTATTATTTAATGCATTAATAGCAAATGTATTTTGTTAATGCATTAATGTCAAATGTATTTTGTATTATTTTATCCAGATGGTACTTATATTGTTAATGCATTAATGTCAAATGTATTTTGTATTATTTTATCCAGATGGTACTTATATTATTACATTTTGTTATATAGTTGGAGAGGATGCCTCTGCATCCGTATCAGCAGCTCGTCCTTTACATTTGAGAAACTATCATCCTAATCGTGCTGCTAAATGTGGAGAGAAGCGTGCTACAAGAGCTGAAGGTATCTATATCATTTGATTTTATTATTGTTAATATCCTTTTTATTTTCTAGTATCCTTTCTTGTTTCATATTTTTAGATGCAGGGCTACCACGGGCATGTAAGAAGACTCGGGGGAAGTATAAAGCCCATCGATTGGCTCCGAGTTCCGAGATAGATGAACCGGCATTTCCTTTGAATTTTGATGAGGAGTTTCACATAATTGGCTCCAATGCTGAGCGATTTGGGCAGTATATTAGGCAGAAAAGCCGTCAATTTACGGACTTTCCACTTCATCTGAATTGGTGTGCGCATCATGAGCGTTCATTTGAAATATTCTTTCTCCAAGCTTAGGTTTAGAGACATTTTTAATTTGTAAAATCAAGATAATTTAGTATCATTTGGTACCTATCTACCCTAAAACATTAATTTTGTTGAATATGCAGAAAGATTATGAGTTTTTGCCCCAAGATCCTTATTGTCCACTCAACCTTCCTGTTATCTACCGAGGCATAAAGACAAAGATGCAGAAGAGGGTCCGAGGCAATCAAAATCAGGTGAAGATGGAGTGCTCTGAACTATGGTTGAAGACCCCAGAAGAGAAGAGACGTGCTCTCTTCCAGGAAAAGGTGTTTGAAGGGATTGATGAAAATTGGTGGGGTGACCTATGCTCGTTTTATTCTTCTAAGAGCAAACAGGTATATATTTAATAATAAATATGATGTCTAGTATATACTTAGTATTAGATTGAAATCTAATTCTTACTTTTATGTGTAGCGAGATCGAGCAACCTATATAGGTGGCTTGAGGAGCATAGTTCGAGCAAAATAGAAAGTGGTATAAAGTATTCTTTGAGTTTTTAAAAAAAATGCATTTCTTTATTTATAATATGATATGTTATACATATTTTTTTTTGTTGAGTTACAGAGATCTCAAATCGAAGAATCAGGTGGCTCCTCAAGTGCCTTGAAGGAGTATTTGGGTACCCACGCGACATTAGTGGATCCAAATGGTGACACATACTCGTGTATATACCTGACACCCAAACTCAAGAGTATTGCATAAGTGTTTATTTTTTGACGAATTCAAACGATTTTCTTAAGTATATTTATAATAATATTGTTGAGTAACATTTGAATACTTTACGTGATATAGGACCGGGTGATAGAAAAGGCAAAATCATTAGGTGTCGACCAAGAACCCAAGTTTGCCGCGATGATCAAAGTTTTAGATGAGGTACATGAAGGGCATCACGGTAGTTATGAGAGAGGCTTGGGTCATGGTGTCAGTAGACATTATTTGAAGACTTCCTACACTCCGATATTTGCCACTCCTCCTGATGTCCTTCGCGAGATGGCTGAGCTTAAGTCCAAGATGGAACGACTTACCCAACTAGTATGTATGCAAAAAAACCTCAATATTATCTCATTCCCTTACAACCTCAATATTTATAAAGTATGTCTCTTTCCTATCAATATATACAGATTCTTTTGTGCGCGCTTGACTAATCAAACCTATAAGTTCTAATGTAGACATCAATCACAATATTTGCGTAAGTGTTCATTTTTCGACGAATCCAAATGGCGACATATACTAATGATATTACTAACACCGCTATAGTTTTTATAACATCAATGTCTACTAAAGCTGGGGGATTTCTGCACCATTGGTCTTTGTAAATTAATTGGGGTTTTCACTCGATTTCGACTGGGGCAAGATCCTTAACGTTTTTTTTTTGTTACGTTTTCTCCGGTTTGAACTAGTGATGAGAATACTTTGGTTTTTTAGTTGAAAGCTTTACCTTAGGATTCCCGCTGTGTATCTCTTTGTAGATACAATAGATGGTTAGATTCCACCGTATATTTGGGCAAAAGAATTTATATGTAACACTATTGTGATAATGTATTTCAAACTCAACTTTGAAGCCAAATTCAACTCTAAAGTTCCTGTGCTTTTAGCCCAGTCGTTATACAGGTTTGATTCATGTTTGAATTAGAAAATTTTAGAATAGAACTACTTGTATTTATTACCCATGAAGACTCAGGAAGTTGAGGGAACGGGTTATCGCCTAATTAAGTTAATCATGGCATCTTGAGAGTTCTCTTCTGCAATCAAAGACACTAGTCATGTATTACATCCAATGGAACTCCTTTAAAATGGATCAATGATACTGATTTGCAATAAGTGTATCTAAGAAAACATATACATATTGTACAAACTGTTATTTGGTTTATTGTGATCAAGGTGGTTAGGATTGGACCATTCCCCTTCCTTTATTTGATAATTTTGAATAATCTTCTGTTGGTTGATTATTTGATCCAGTTATTGTTGAAACTTTGGCTGGGTCGCACAAGTCTTCTTTTTGTACATTTGTTTATGATGCAAAACTTATGTTGCCATTGATTGGCAATGTTGGATGAATGCTCTGGATAGCATGCATAATGCATTTTGAAAATGATTAGCTACTGTTTAGTAACTCGGTTTTGAACAAAAAAATCTGAGTATTCATGTTTGGATATACTTAGTCAGCCGCATTCATGTCACAAATGCTTCAACACTACAAATGCATGTCATAAATTATTCATACAACAAAAGGCTTTTTATTAAGCTTAAGTTTACATGTTTGGATATACTTAGTGTGAATTCGATTTATTTTACAGATTGATTCTCAGACCACTCGTCCACCACCTGTTATTCCTGCTACTACTCCCCTGACTTTATCTCATCATTCTCCAGATGCTCAGGGTTCTACATTAGCTGCTTAATGTTCTCCTCAGGATATTTTGACACAAAACCCTCTTGCTAGTTGAATGGGAGGCGTGCTGGGGGGCATGCTGGGGGGTGTCTTAGGGAGCTTTACACAGGAGGGCTATAGCGAGGAGGACATCCGCAAAGCTTTTGCTGATTATATTTGATTAAATCACCCGTGATTTGTACTTTTAATTAACATACTTAAGACATTTGTATATTTCAGATATCCTCTTTTGGGACTTGAGTAATTTATAAGTTGTTGTATTTTGGTTCTAGTCAGTCTTTTAATTTATACGTGGGAATATATATGTTGTGAACAGGTATATTATATATTTTTGTGGGAAATGTTATATGTAAACGTTGATATGTTGTGAACAGGTATATTATATATTTTTGTGGGAAATGTTATATGTAAACGTTGTAGGCAAAAGTGAAAAAAAGGGAAAACACAAGCACCAACGGTTGGGACCATTGGTGAAAGTTTTGAAACAGTTAATGCACAAAATTTGCACCAACGGTTGTAACCGTTGGTGCACAAAGTTGCACCAACGGTTACACCCGTTAGTGCTGTTGTGTTGCACCAACGGTTACTACCGTTGGTGTAAACAACAGCACCAACGGTTGTAACCGTTGGTGCAACATTTTTTGCACCAACGGTTGTAACCGTTGGTGCTGTTATTTGCACCAACGGTTGTAACCGTTGGTGCCATTTTTTTCATGATTTATTTTTTTTAAATATTTAATTATATTTATACTTGTACCAACGGGTGGAACCGTTAGTGCAGAAATTACACCCATTGGGATAGTTTCAGCCCCAACGCTACTTGCTGTAACGGGTGTTTTATCTGCCCCAACGGTTCCAACCGTTGTGGATACTATCTGCCCCAACGGTTACAACCGTTGGGGCAGGCCTTCTTTGTAGTAGTGTTGTTGGAAAGCTACTGAAGATATCTACAACTTTGATATTTTACATTTTTCCATATTCACAATGTATCAGTGTGTAAAATACAAAATCTCTCTGCTAATCATAAATTTCCAGATTTATACATCGAGCATGATTTGTGTATTCGCTCTTATATATATACATATATACATTGAATTGATCTCAAATCAATTTCTAGCATAATCAAACATCATAATATGTTATTTATAAATATATAATATATTTATTATTATTTATCACAAAATATTCAAATTTTTGGGGTTTTACATTCTTCCCCCCTTAAAAGAATTTCGTCCTCGAAATTCAGAAATCATACTTAACTGAAAGATAGTATTAGAAAGCATGTCGAGGGTGAAATCCAACCCGCACATACACCTCTCGTAATATTAAACTCTTGATAAACATATAAGGATATTTATACTTAATAATCCAGAATGACTATATTCCCACTCAACCCTTAATCAAATGAAACTAGTACGTCGGGCGAAAAATCCAAACAAGGTACCCCCCATATATATACCATATGTTCCAAAAGATTAAGAATTAAGCGGAAATATCGTCATTCTAGCGTTAAATCTAAATATAACCATACAAATAATCACACATATAAATCAATCCACTTCCTCAATAGGTGCATATAGTCGCGCTGCAAAACATCTTCGCTCTCCCGAGAATCATCCTCAATGTCTACACTTAACCATCTAAAATATAAATACCCCCACTTAACTTCTAACTAAATGGAACAAGTACATCGAGCAAAAATTCCAAACAAGGAACCCCTCATATATATACCATGTGTTCCGAGTATTTAGGAGTTAAGTGTTAATACCCTCATTTTAGTGTTAAGTATAAACATCACCATACATGTAATCCATAAGTTATTTATAAGTCATACAAAAATTTAATTTAACTGTTCAAACATGTGTGGGTAGTCGCGATGTATGTCCTCTTCACGCTCCCAAGAAATCTCCACAACGCCTCTTCGGTTCCATTGAACTTTAACCAAAGGAATTACATTGTTTCTAAGTCTCTTGTCCTCTCTATCAAGTATACCAACTGGAATCTTAATAGTAGTCAAATCATCCTGAATCTCAATCTCTGGTACAACCAACACACGCTGTTGCTCCTCATCATGTAAGTGCTTCTTGAGCATAGAAACATGAAATACATTGTGTATACTAGACATCGATGCTGGAAGATCTAGTCTGTATGACACGGCTCCAATACGCTCCAAAATCTAGAATGGTCCAATATACCTCGGTGCAAGCTTTCCCCGCCTTCCGAATCGTTGAACGCTTTTCATGGGCGATACCTTCAGCATAACTAAATCTCCAATCTGAAACTCCAAAGGTCTTCGTCTCTTATCTGCATAGCTCTTTTTTCGACTCTGAGCGGCTAGAATCCCCTCTCTAATCAATGCTACCTTTTCAGTGGTCTGCCTCACAAGCTCTGGCGCAAGCATTATGCTATCCTCCAGTTCTGCCCAACATATCGGTGATCTACAAGTTCTCCTGTACAATGCTTCGTACGGGGCCATACCGATTATCGCATGATAACTATTGTTATAAGCGAACTCTATCAGTGGAATATGATCCTCCCAGCTACCCTAAAAGTCAATGACACAAGCCCGCAATATGTCTTCCAACACCTGATTTACTCTCTCCGTCTTACCATCCGTCTGTGGGTGGAATACATTGTTGTATGATAGTCTATTGCCAAAAGAATCCTGGAAACTCCTCCAGAAGTGTGAAGTGAACACTGAACCTTGATCCGATATAATCATGTCCGGAACTCCATGAAGTCGAACTATCTCGCGAACAAATATTCTCGCATACGTCTCAGCTGTGTATGTAGTCTTTACTGGAACAAAATGTGCTCACTTCGTCAACTGGTCCACTATCACCTAAACAAAATCATTCCCCTTCCTCGACTTCGGCAACCTTACAATGAAGTCCATAGAAATATTCGTCCACTTCCACTCTGGGATGGGTAAAGGCTAAAGTGTTCCTACCGGCCTCTAATGTTTTGTCTTCACCTGCTGACAGGTAAAATACTTAGCCACATACTCTGTAATCTCTCTACGCATACCACTCCACCAGAAGTGTCTCTTCAGGACATTGTACATCTTAGTGGTCCATGGATGTACTGTGTACCGAGTACGATGTGTTTCATCAAATAACTCCCTCTTCAGCTCGGCATTGGATGGCATAACTAGCCTACCCTTCATCCGTAGACCTCCATCTGCTCTAATGGTCCAATCAGTCTTAGGCTCTTTGGTAATCTTCTCCTTTCGGATTTGAATCTAAGAGTCTTCTAGCTGAGCTCTGACAACTCTGATACTCCAAGATGGCTGCACTAACACAGCTCTCAAAAATGCATTGGTTCCACAAATCTCGAGTCTAGAATCAAATTGGCTAAGAGTAAGAAGATCTCGATACAATGAGCATCTCAAAGCTAAAACCTGATGTCGACGCTTCCTGCTTAAAGCATCTTCTACGACGTTCGTCTTCCCCGGATGATACTGAATCATGAACTCGTAATCCTTGATAAACTCAATCCACCTCCTCCATCTATGGTTGAGCTCCTTATGAGAGAAAAGATACTTCAGACTCTGATAGTCTGTGAACAACTCAAACTGCACTCCATACAAGTAGTGCCTCCATGACTTCAGTGCAAATACCATTGCTGCTAACTCCAAGTCATGAGTGGGATAGTTCTGCTCATGTACCATCAACTGTTGTGAGATATATGCTACCACCCTTTGAGTCTGTATCAAGACGCCTCCTAAACCTACCAATAATGCATCTGTGTAGACCACAAATGTCCTGTCGCTGCTCGGAATAGTCAAAACTGGCGTGTAATCAACTTAGTCTTCAAGGTATCAAAGGCCTTCTGGCACTCCATGCTCCAAATAAACTGTACACCCTTCTTCATAAGACATGTAAGCGGCATCGAAATCTTCGAGAAGTCCTGGATGAACTTCTTGTAACAGCCGGCTAAACCCAAAAAGCTATGAATCTTTGTCACCGTCTTCGGCGGTTCCTAATCAAGAACTGCTGTAACCTTAGCCGGATCTAATGCTATGCCCTCTCTACTGATGACGTGACCGAAAAATATGACTTCTGAATGCCAAAATTCGTACTTGCTAAACTTGGCATATAACTGATGCTCTCGCAGGGTCTATAAAGCTAACCATAGATGCTGCTCATGATCTGCCTTTGATCTCGAATAAATGAGGGTGCTATCGATAAAAACAATCACAAACTGGTCCAAGAAGGGACGAAAAACCCGGCTCATAAAATCCATGAATACCGTGGGTGCATTGGTTAACCCAAATAGCATGACCATAAACTTGAAAGATCCATAACGAGTCAGAAAAGCGGTCTTAGGAATATCCATCTCCCGAACTCGTAACTAATGATAACCAGAACGAAGATCAATCTTTGAGAAATACTTCGCTCCCTGCAACTGATCGAACAAGTCCTCAATCCTAGGTAATGGGTACCTATTCCGGATAGTGACCTTGTTCAACTCTCTATAATCAATACACAAACGCTTAATGTCGTCCTTCTTCTTCACGAAGAGAACCAGCGCTCCCCATGGAGACTGACTCCGATGAATAAAACCCTAAGCTAATAACTCGTCCAACTACGTTTGAAGCTCCCTTATCTCAGCTGGTGCCATGCGATAGGGTGCGGGGGATATCGACGTTGTGCCCAGCTGCAACTCAATATAAAACTCAACCTCTCTCACAGGAGGTAACCTAGGTATGTCCTGAAAGACATCCTGATACTCGGAGATAACTCTAGTCTCTAATAAATCAATACTCTGATCCCGTCGTATCTCCTCCTCGATGTACGCTAGAAACGAATCCTAAAAACGGTTACATTGAGAGGTGGCTACAATCATCTTGGACCCATCAGACGCTCGCAAATTGACTGTCTTCGCAAAGCAATCAATACTAACATGATAGGAAGATAACCAATCCATACCAAGGATAACATTGAACTCGAACATATGCAACACTATCAAATCGACAATGAACTCCGACTCGTCTAAACTAACGGTACACCTCCTACAAACGCTCTCCAGAAGCGATACCTCATCTACAGGGGTGGAAACTGATAAAGGAGTGTTTAGAGGCTGAGCTATGAGTTGGAGTCTAGATATAAAAGCATACGAAATGAAGGAATGTGAAGCTCCTGAATCGAAGAGAATACGGGCGAGACAAAAATTCATAAGGAACGTACCCTCCACTACGGCCTGGCTCCATGATCACGCGGAACTACCGCATACACTCTGCCTATGGCTGAAGACTACTCTACTACTGGTGCTGGAGAAAACGGGACTATATGCCCCTGAGGAACCTCCTGAACTACGCGAACCTATCCCTCAATCTTCTGAGCTGCTGGCGGTGCCTCAAGCCTCATCTGCTGGCCCTGACCTCTGCCCTAAAGGACCCTTTCCCTACTGAGCTCCTGTTAGTGTGCTGCGGCACTCCGATGCCTTGTGTCCGACCTTGCGACAGTTATAGCAAACCCCCTGAAACTTGCGCTGCTGATGCGTTCTCTGATCCTGCTAGGGTCCCTTCTTATGAGGGCTCTGATGCTGCAGCTGAGGTCCAGAAAAATGTTTCTTGTTCTTACTCTTATCCCCGGTCTATCCTGTCTTAGCTTTTCCTTCCTTGTCTTTCTAAAACATAGCCGTCTTAATTTTCTGTGAAGTGGCGACCTCAGCTACCTCTCGTACCGAATAAAACTTCCTCGAGACGAGGTATCGATGAAGATTGGGGCAAAGTCCTGCTAGAAACATCTGAGCCTGACGCTCTCTTGTCTACCACATTCTCGTGAAGTGCAGCAACTCCATACACTTGCTCTCAAAGTCATCTATTGTCATGTCCCCCTGCGTCAATTGGGACAACTCAAGCTCCTTCCCAGTCCGTGCTACAGAAGAAATGTACTGCCCGTCAAAGAAATATATGAAATCCTCTCATGTGAGGGTCATCCTATGCTTTGGAGTAAACTGGAGTCGGTACAATCTCCTGACATCTCCCTTCAGACTATAAGATGCCAGTCTCTGCTTCTGAACTGAGTCCACATTGAGTATGTCAAGTACATTACTCACATCCTCCTTCCACTTATGGGCTACAAGAGGGTCTGATGACCCCTGGAACTCCGATGCCCTCATCTTCTGGTACCTCTTTACCATACAGAGCCAAGCCTCCTGCTCTGTGGTTCTATACAGGAATACTAGTGGAATAGTTGCAGGTGTGATCTCTGGGGATCTCTCTCTGATGGGAACGGCTGGTATCCCCTGCGGCTGAGCTACCGGTGGTGGTGGTGGTGTGATATGATTCGCCAAAAGCTCCTCAATTGATGTCATCCCAGCTATAAGGGGAGCCATGATATCTACTTGGTACTTGGGTGCCTGCTATGGCGTAGCTGGTGCCTACTGTGGCTCGGGTTGAGCTTGTTGTAGCTTAGGTGGAGCCTGCTGTGACCCTGCATGTCTTGCTCTCTGAGTACGAGGTCTACCATGTCCAGCCATCTCTGATAATAAGAAATAAGAGTTCATGAGTCAAAATGGACATATATATATATACATAATGTATCACAATACGATTTTCACAACATTTAGTATTCACACAAATACTTAAATTTACACAAAATAGTTGTCATAAAAAAAATTCTCAAAATTTTAAGTTATACGCATATATCGTCCTCACTCATACTAGAAAATCCTTAGCGGACTCTATACATGAATCCTAATAAACTCTATCCTAGCTCCACGACTCGACACAATATGATCCTAAGGATACTGGAACTAGAGCTCTGATACCAACTGTGACGCCCCTGGGTCCACACAATGCTACAGTCCGAGTTAAACCAGGAATGTCAAACCTGCTATGTACCACACCGTGTAATAACATGTTTCACCATCATAATTACTATCTCTCTAGTAGAGTCAACAACAGGTGTAGGTACAAAAATAAGTAAAAAATAATACAAGAAATATATGATAAAATAATAGAGATAAAAATGATATTTCATCATCCAACATACAAAAATATAAAGTAAATCATATGATAAAATAATAGAGATAAAAATGATATTTCATCATCCAACATACAAAAATATAAAGTAAATCTCCGAAATAACTAGTCTGGAGATCTCAACAAGTCTCAAATACAGAATATCTGATAAAAGGAAATAAGGCACACAACTTTTATAACTTCTAGAACATAACTCTCAAATATCTAAACAAAATGCCTATAGTGGAGCTTCATAAATAAAATAAAACTACAAATAAAAGATGGACGCTAATAAGTATCACCATCAACCTGCGACTCTCCATGCACCTGGCTCATTAACTGAAATGAGAGGGGACAACGAGCGTCAAAGCACTAGCGAGCAACATCACAACCAATCCCAAGGGAGAGGGCTCGTTGCATATAGAAAATACATTTAATACATATATACATGAAATCATGGATCCTAACAATAAGAGGATTTTAGTATTTAGGAAATTACAACACGAGCATAGGTATGTCGAGCGAAATAATCCAAACAAGGAAACCCTCATGTATATACCTTGTATCTCAAATTGTAAATCCCTAAATACCAAACCCAAGATCTAATACAGGAACAATAATATAAAGAAGACTAACCCATCTCAGAACTCAAATACCATGTCATGTCAAAACCCACATAAGTGTCATGTCCAGCCTTTGTAAGTGTAAATGTCATACTCAAGGTTTAAACAGGTGTCCAGCACATGGACTAAGACTAGGTGTAGTGGATACCCAACACATGGACTGCATATATAAATTGTCCAACATATGGACTGAATGATGAATGTTTAACACATAGACTGAATATAATAAATGTCCAACACATGGACTGAATATGATGAATGTCCAACACATGGACTACACATAATAATTGCCCAACACATGGATTGAATAAAATGTGTAGAATATCGATGAGATATATGAAAATGATGCATATACACTAATTTCACATGTGTCTCGGTGTGTAAATCTAAACTCATGTCCACAAGCCATCTTACAAATGAAGATACATAATAAACAATAATTTCTAACGCTAAATATTTGAGGTGACTCTTCGTTCACATTAAAGCACACAACAAAAGTAAACATGCACAAACTGTGCCGACGATCAACCGAAACAGGCAGAAACTCTTCACAGGTTTCTATCTTCTTCAAAACAAATCTAGAAGTGACATCATTATTTTCCAAGCATAATATTATTGATATCAACATATATGAAACAACATGAAACGAAATATTAGCATGTAAATATATCGTTAAAACCCTAAACATTTATATACACATGTTTAAACATTTTAAAAGCAAAAACTTGTGATTTTAAAAGCATAATATTACTGATAATGTATTCTCACTTCATAAGTTATAAAGATCTATCTTTTGTACACTAAAAATACATTTTAGGCTCGAAAAATCCGAATAAAAATTAATAAAATATGAAAAATAAAAGGGTGCAGAGTTGGGTGAGATGTTACTCACCTCAGATGCTGAAAAACTTCTGCCACGTGAAAGAGAACCAATCTCCTTCACTGCACTACACAAACCCCGCTGAAAATCCTCCGAAATCCCTCAAAATCGTCAAAGAAAAGAACTAGGGTTTGAGAGAGGGGAAAAGGGGATGCTAGGGTTTGGAATATAAGAGAAAAGAGGTGTTTTTCATGTTTAAACATGTGTATATATGACAGCAAACCCGAAAAACTAAACCCAAAACCCGAAACCCGAAACTGGAAAACCCAGTCTGACTAGAAACATACTCTTCGGTATTTTAGCTGTAACTTTCGTATACGACCTCGGAATGAGATTATTAAAGATTTTTTGGAAAGCTGCTGAAGATATTTATAACTTTTGTTTTTTAATTTTTTCTATATTCAAAACGTATCAGTATGTAAAATACAAAATCTCTCCACTGGTCATACATTTTCAGATTTATACATCAAGCATGATTTGTGCATTTGCTCTTATATATATACATATATACATTGAATTGATCTCAAATCAATTCCTAGTATACTCAAACAACATAATATGTTATTTATAAATATATAACATATTTATTATTATTTATCACAAAATATTCAAATTTTTTGGGTTTTACAGAGTGTTTGCATTTAATTATTTGGTATTCTACACGAAGATACTCAGTTAGAGGTTGGATGGATTGCGCCTTAACGATGACATTCAATAGAGGTTGGTGGAATATCAGAATGAAGCCATTTGCAATTCAAAGTCAAATTCAATATCAAACTTCATCCACAACCTAGACGAGCTTTATTGAAGATTAATAACTTGGGTATAATGTTTTAGGTTTATACTTTGTGTGTTGATACTTAAAGCTCAAACATTATACACATATACACATTTTTGTTTTATAGCTTTTGAGTTTAAATCGTATAAATATGAAACTAATAGTTATATACATATACATATATACTAGTTTCCTATTTATCAATTTTGTTTTGAAAAATAATGTGTTTAGCTATATAAATATGAAACACATGAATATAACTACATACACACATATTTGTTTCATGTTTATATGTGCTTAAAATAATTTTATTAATTAACAAGTTTAAAATAAATGAAATTATGTTTATTTGTAAAATTATGTGTTTATAGATTGAAAACTCAATTACATCATGTTACATCTTTTTCTAAGTCTATAAATCCAATCAAAAGATTGTTTAAGTCATTTTGTCAAAGTCATGTGTTTTTGAGATTTTGTATTTTGACCAATTTTAAAAAATGATGAGTTTTCACAAAGGGAAAATACAATTAAAAAATTTATTTTTGTAACATGTTCATTTTCATGTTTATAAACATTTTCTAAAGTTTTACAATTTTTTAAATTTATTTGCTATTTTTAAAAGGGGTTTGAAATCAATTTTTACTGTTCATTATATGACATGTGCATGTTATCAGTCGACTGATGAACAATATCAGTCGACCGATGAAATACGCTGGAATAGCAAAAAGTTTCTACTCAGTCGACTGATGAACCATTAGTCGACCGATGCAGGTTATCAGTCGATTGATGATTTTATCAGTCAACCAATAGCAAATGAGCGGCCTATAACGGTCAGCTCATCAGTCGACTAATGAACAGTATCAGTCGACTGATGGCCTGTAACGGTTAGTTTTTCCAGTTTACTGATTTTTTGGTTTTTTGTCTTTTTGCTTGGTTTTTGGGCTTTATTTCATGAACCTATATATATCTCATGCTCTCAATCTTCTGAACTACTTATGAAAGTTTTAAAAATAAGTTTACAAGAGTTTAAGGGTGTTTTGAGTTTATTTTTTCAAGTGTTTATGTGATGTGGTTTTCACAAGAGGAAGAGGAGATTATTCATTCTTGTTTGAGCTTCAATTTCTCATCTCCATCACTCTTGTTGCAGAGAAGTTTTTGCTAACTCAATTCTAGCTTTATATATTTATTTGTTGATTATCAATTTCATTAAGCTTGTTTTTATATTGAGTTTGCATTTCATTATACTCATTGTTTACACATACAACTTACTTGAGCTTTTAGTATTTTCACACATTATATATTTGAGTTGTGGAAGTTGTAACATTAAGAGTGAGCTTAATTGAGTTCTCATCTTGTTTAGAGAACAAAATTTTTTATTTGTGCTTAATTTATGAGATCATATTGTAATATACAAGGACACTGAGAGGAGTGGTTGGTGAGAGACGGGTCAATTCCAAGAAGAGTGGCGTTGGTAGTAAAGCCTAGGAAGAGGTGATAAATCCAAGCACTTGAGGAAATTGACACGGGTTAGGCCAACACTTAGAGGGTGTATTGTGTGATTGCAATTGTGTGAGTTATAAAAGTTTTCGGTGAGCTAAAAAACCGATCGTGTTAGTTGAAAATGTTTTTGGTGAACGTTGAAAACCGGTTGTGATAGTAGAGATTCTCCTCAAGAGTGAGGAACGGAGATGTAGGTCGGGATTGACCGAACTCTATGATCACATTGTGTGTTTGAGTTTGTCTTGACGTATTATTTATGCTCATTGTTTATTACATTCTTTATCGTCATTGTCTCATATTTATATCGCCCTTAGTATAATTACATATCCTTGCTCATATTTTGTTGAATATCAACCTTACTAGGATATAATTGTTAATAAGTTTTAAATTAGCATTAAATCATATTAGATTAGCAAATACCTTATTCACCCACCTCTAGGGTAATTTCATTCAAGAGCTTGGTTAATTAGTTAGTTACCATGAATATGACTCTCAATAGGTTACAAGCTTTATTACTATTGAGTTATTTACTAGACAGTCTGGAAATATTGGTAGTGATGGCCAGTAATTCAGCTCCAGATAGCATGTTATCGATGTGTATGGTCACTAGTAGTTTGCTGAATAGGAGATTTGGAGGAAGCATACTAGCATCAATAAGTCATAGACATTTATCACAGAAAACAGGGAAAAAATAGGTACTGGGACCAATCCTGAGTTCATGGAGAATCCAAGGACAGATTAAACCTTAAAGGAAGAGGTTGCTTTCATTATGGGAAGCTAGGTCAAATCAAGAAAAAATGTTGGATATGTAAGAATGAGGAAGCTCAAAATAAAGATGAGAAGAAGAATGCAGACAGAGATATTGCTGCTATCTTTTTTGGGACCGATGTTATTCTCACTTTCGGGAAAGAAGGTTGTATGCATGTTACATGTTAGTATTCCAAGTGGATAGTGGATACAAAATATGCATGTCATGCTAATACAGAGCAAGCAACTTTGGCAATGTGAAGATGGGTCATACTAGCTACTCAAAGATTATGGGATTTGGTGATATACACTTGCAGATAGATGTCGGATGCACATTGATCTTTAAGAATGTGTAGCATATTCTCCATTTGTGGCTCAACTTGCTTTCAGGTCTTACTTTGGACTGAATGGGATATGACATTCACTTTAGTAGAGGAAAATGTAAAATCATCAAAGGCTCTCTTGTGGTGGCTAGAGGAAGTATATGTTGCAATTTTTACATGACTCAAGCGAAGAAGGCTTCGTATAAATCTTTGAGTGTGACTCAAGATGGTGACTATCTTAGGTTGTGGCACAGGAGGCTCGAGCACATGAATGAAAATGAGTTGTGGATATTGGCATAGAAGACTCTCATTCCCTTTGCTAAAGGTTCATCGCTTGCCCCTTATGATTATTTTTGTTTGGAAAAGAGCATGGAATTTCTTTTAGTATAATATTCTAAATTTGATTTATTGTAAAATTTGTGATCCTACGAGGTGAGTCCCTGGGTGGTAACAAGTACTTTGTCACAATTATTGATGATGCATCACGAAAGAGAAGGGTCTTCATAATTCAAACAAAGAATTAGATGTTTTCAATTTTTACCAGTTTCATACTATGGTGGAGAGGTAGACATGCAAGAAGTAAAGTGCCTACGCATCGATAATAGAGGAGAGTACACTTTCATCGAGTATAGAGATTATTGCCCCAAGCATGGTATTCAGCGTCAAAAGAATGAGCCCGTCACACATCAGCCTAATAGAGTTACAAAGAGGTACAATATAACTATTATGGAGAAAGTTAGATGCATGTTAAAGATGACAGGGCTATAAAAGAGCTACTAGTCTAAAGTTGTTCTAATTACATGCTACATAATAAACATGTCTTCTTCAATTCCTTTGGATTTTGATATTGCAGAGAGGGTTTTGTCAAGGGAGGACATTTTTTACTCTCATCTGTAAGTATTTGGGTGCAAGGCATTTGCACATGTTCCGAAGGAGTAGAGACAGAAGCTTGTTGATTGAGTAATTCTTTTCATTTTCCTCAAAGTGGAGCATATGAGTTTGGCTACAAGGTATGAGATCTAGAGAAAGAAGAATTATTAGACGAGTAGATGTAGATTTTCATGAGGGCCAGAATATTATAGATCTTAGGAGAGCAAAGTAGTTAGATAGTCTTGCTACTGAGATTCAAGATATGATACTCATTTCTTCTCCACTACAGTTACATCCTGTAGATACCAAGCAAGTGCAGGATGATGATGTTAATGGTATATTAGAGCAGAGAGACAGTGATCCGGATAACGACCAGGTGATTACTCAGCAAGGGCAACATTAGTAGCAGCAAGAGATTGTAGAGTCATAGCATAAGAGATCAAGCAGAGAGCATAAACTATCCTCGAGTTATCCTCCCTCAAAGTATTCTTTCTTGATAGAAGAGAGGGATCTAGAAATCTTTTAGGAGGCATAGATTCATGGAGACAAGGACAAATAGTTCTAATCTATGTAAGAAGAGATGACGTCCCTCTTGAAGAATAATACTTATGAGTTGGTTGAGTTGCCAAAAGATAGAAAAGCTTTGAAGAATAAATAGGTGCTCAAGTTTGAAGAAGGATGGCTATAATGAGATTCAAAAATACAAAGACAAATTAGTGGTGAAAAGCTTAGGTGTAAAACCTAGTATTTTTGTTATATAGATATACGAATTATTGGGGATAAATAATTCTATAGTGGTAAATGACTTGAGGTCATAGATATACTTGATAACAAGTTATTGGATATGTTTGAGGGTATTTTTATAGAGTTTCGTGCATTAATTTTGGCAGATTAACAAAACATGCATGAATCTGGAAAATGTCGGCTTAGTCGACCCATGAGTCGACTTATGAGTCGACCAATTTGTCGACTTATGGGCAGATTTCCAAATTTCTTTTATTTGCGGGTTTGGTTTGGTTTTGTTTTAGGTTTGACCATTTGTATATAACATCTCCTACCCGAAACCAACCCCAAACATATCAGATATCAGAGAAAACCATAGCCCCTCTCTCCCCTAAAACCCTAATTAGTTTTTGGTGAGTTTTGGGGATTTTCGGAGAATTTCAGCAAGTTTTAACGAAGTGCAGTGAAGGGGATCATCCTCTCATGGATTCAGGAGTTGTTCTAGCATACGAGAGGTGAGTAACATCTCACCCAGCTCTCACCCACTATTTGTATAGTTTTCTTCGAGTTTTATTTTGTTTTCTTAAGACAAAAACGTATTTTGTGCATAAAGATAGATACTTTATATTATGAGCAGCAAGATCTACATTTTCAATTTAATAAAAACTCACCAACGATTTTGTAATTATAGATCCAGATCTGGAATTTGTTTAAACTTAGGTTTCATGTAATTTATTGATTTCAATGCGTTTTAAATATGAAAAAAATATATTTAGGGTTTTGTGTAAGTAATCACATGCAAATTTTCATTTCAGTTTGGTACATGTATATGTAGGAATCATGTTTACAATTGCTGGAAATAATGAAGAGAAACTTTAGATTAAATTTTTGCAGAAAATCAACGAAAACAGAAAACTGGGAAATTTCTGCTTAGTTAACCAATGAGTCGACTTATCAGCCGACTTATGAGTCGACTGATGAGTCAACTGACGAAAAATTTGTAGCCTTCTTTCTTTTCTTCTGTTCTGTCTAGTCGACCAATCCTAATCGACTTATGAGTTGACTGAGGAGGAATTTTTCCTGTTTTCCTCGGGTTGGATCTGTTTGGGTTGTTTCAGTTTAACTGAGACTGTTTATGCATGTTTGTTGTAGTTGCGCACTTTAATATGAACGAGGAGTCACCTCGAATACTTGATATTCGATATTTAGGTTTATTTTGTATCGCTACACGTGAGATGATTTGCGGACATGAGTTTACAGTTGCATACCGAGACACGTAAGGCATTAGGGTATATGCATCTTTCATATATTTCATCTAGTCCATGTGTTGGGCTATTATGATGTACATTCCATGTGTTGGACATATATCATTTTCAGTCCATGTGTTGGACAACTTTCATACGCAGTCCATATGTTGGGTATTCATTATATCTTGTTTTAATCCATTTGTTGGACATCAGTTTAGACCTTGAAATTGACACCTATACTTGCATAGGCTGGACATGACACTTATATGGGGTGTGACATGACCTTGTATCTAAGTTCTGAGATGAGTTTGTCTTCTTTTATTATTATTCATGTATTAGATTTTGGGTTTGGTATTTAGCGATTTACAATTTGAGATACAAGGTATATACATGAGGGTTTCCTTGTTTGGATTATTTCGCTTGACGTACCTATGCTCATGTTATAATTTCCTAAATACTAAAATCCTCTTATATTTACAAGGTATATACATAAAGGTATTTAAAATTTGAGCTACATGGGTATATATATGACGGGTTCCTTGTTTGGATTATTTCACTCGACGTACTTATGCTCATGTTGTAATTACCTAAATAGGATCAGTGATTTTATATATACATTATAACTGTTTTTTTTATACAATGAGTCCTTTCCCTTGGGGTTGGTTGTGATGTTGCTCGCTAGCACTTTGACGCTCGTTGTCCCTCCCCTTTCAGGTAACGAGTCAGGAGCCCGGAGAGTCACAGGTTGATGGCGACGCACTTTAGTTTTAGCCGTTTATTATAGTTATATTTTTTCTTTAGAACTCCACTGTAGACTTCTGTTAGACATCTGAAAGTTTATTCTAGAAGTTGTAAAGGATGTGTGTCTTATTTCCTTTTATTCAGACATTTGTATTTGAGACTTGTTGAGAAGTTCTAGTTTATTCATTTCAGACATTGACTTGTACATTAGTATGTTAGATGATAAAATATTAATTTGATCTCTATTATTTCATCAGTTGACCCTTGTATTATATTTTACTTGCTTTTGTACCTACACCTGTGATTGACTCTACTAGAGAGATAGTAATTGTGATGGTGAAACATGTTATTGTATAGTGTGGTGCATGGCAGGTTTGACATTTCTGGTTTCACCTTGGACTGCAACCTTGTGTGAACCCAGGGGCATCACAGTTGGTATCAGAGCTCTAGTTCCAGTATCCTTAGGATCATCCTGTATCGAGTCGTGGAGTTAGGATAGAGTTTTTTAGGATTCATGTATAGAGTCCGTAAGGATTCCCTAGTATGAGTGAGGACGATATATGCGTATATCTCAAAATTTGAGAATATTTTTTTATGACAATTATTTTTGTGTAAATTTAAAGTATTTGTGTGAATACTAAATTGTTGCGAAAATCATATTGTGATATGCTATGTATGTGTATATGTCTATTTTTACTCATAAACTCTTATTTTCTTATTATTAGAAAGATGGCAGGACATGGTAGACCTCGTACTCGGAGAGCTGGATAGGCAGAGTCGCAGCAGGCTCCACCTGAGCCACAACAAGCTCAACCCGAGCCACAGCAGGAACCACCTGA
>NC_033801.1:84917993-84970458 GCF_001876935.1 Asparagus officinalis | reverse complement strand
TAGGAGATTATGATGAATCATATCACACCACCAACGCCACCACCACCAGCAAATTAGCCACAGGGGATACCAGCCGTTCCTATCAGCGAGAGACCCTTAGAGACCTCTCCTGTAGCTATTCCACCAGTAGTTTTGGATAGAACCACAGAGCAGGAGGCTTGGCTCCATATGGTTGAGAGGTACCAGAAGATGAGGGCACCGGAGTGTAACAACCGTGAATTTTAATACGTATTTTAAATAAATTTTTCTAGTATTTAAAATATTATATTATATTTTATTAATACTTTTCCTAATTTCTGGAATTTTCTGAGTTTTCAAAATAAATAAATAATAAAATATATAGTCTTGTATTTTTAATTCTGCTAAATATTAATTTACGGTTTAGTGATTTTTTATATAATCATTTGGTGATTAATATTATTAATGACCTTGTTATTATTAATGTAAATTTGAGTATAGTACAGTAGTATATAAATATTAATAAAAAGATTTTTGGTTGATTATTAATTATTAATTATTAATATAATTCAGAATATTATGTGGAAATTTCGAAAATTTTCCCTCTTATTTTTTCTCATTTGAATTTGAATTCCTACCAATTTTTCCCCAATTAATTCAAATCATTCCCCCATAACACACCTTCCCTTTTTACCCCATATTCTCTCACATCATTCTCTCTCTCCCCTTCCATAAAATAAACTTTTTTTCCCTCTTATTTTTTCTCATTTGAATTTGAATTCCTACCAATTTTTCCCCAATTAATTCAAATCATTCCCCCATAACACACCTTCCCTTTTTACCCCATATTCTCTCACATCATTCTCTCTCTCCCCTTCCATAAAATAAACTTTCTTTTTCTTTTCACCGTACACCCCCCATCTTCAACAGTTCACTCAAAAGAAGAAAACTCATTTCTTTCTTCTTCTTCTTCCTCCCAGCACCAAAGCCCTCCGACCACCCAACCCAACCGCCCACCACCTCTCTCTCCATCTCACCCCCGCCCCCAACCCCCCCCCCCGCCGCCGCCTTGGCCACTGCCGCCAACCCACCTCTCCACGCCGCCCAGCAACCCCACGCGACCACCCCTCTCCATCGGCCTCACCCGCTGCCCCAATTTACGATTTAGTGATTTTTATATATAATCATTTGGTGATTAATATTATTAATGACCTTGTTATTATTGATGTAAACTTGAGTAAAGTATAGTAGTATATAAATATTAATAAAAAGATTTTTTGGTTGATTATTAATTATTAATATAATTCAGAATATTATATGATATTTTCGAATTTTTCCCTCTCTTTTTTTTCTTCCATTTGAATTATTTCCTAATCCCTCCCAAATCAATTTCTAATCAGTTTTTAAACTCTTTCTTTTTATTTCCGTAAATTTCTCTCCCGTAAATTTCTCTCTCTCCTGTACCTTCCTTTTTCTCTCTCCAATCACCCTCTCTCCTTCTATTTCTTCTTTCCTCTCGTTCTCTCTCAATTCCAGAAACCCACAACAATCGCTCCCATCTCCTCCCTCATCACCGCCCTATTCGCGTCGCCGGAGAACCGCCGTCCTTCACCGCCTGTGACCCGAGCACGCCGCCACCAACCTCACCACTCCCCGCCTCCGATCACGCCCAGCCCTCGCCTCTAAGACCACCGCCGCCGCCTGCACCCGAGCTCGAACCCGACGTCCTCCGCCACCTCCGTTCGCCGCCTGCGCCTCTGCCGCCTCCTCCCTTGGCCAGCGCCGCCCCGTCAACCCCCTCGAGCCGACCCCCTGTCCAGCGCCTTCAACCACCGCCTGAGCCGCCGCTTGCACTCCTGCTCGCCGCCTTCCGCCTCCTACAGCCGCCGCCGACCACGCCCAGGCCGCTCCTCGCCGGCGCCTGAACCCGACAGCAGCCCCGCTCGCCCGACGCCTCTCCAGATCCGAGCCCACGTTGATAGTTCTCACCGGAGCTCTTCCCGTGTTCGCCGTCGCTCTCCTCCGCGTCGGATCTGATCTCGCACGTCGACACGTTCGACGAATTCACCGAGGCAAGATCTCGCATCTTCGTATTTATCCCGCTTTACAATTATTATTGATTAAATAATTTAATTAGATTTGATAATGTGCATATTGTGAATATTTGACATGGAATGTGGATAAATAGTATTAGATAATATTTTAGGGGTAATATTGAGATATTTTGTGGTAATTATGTCGGAGTATTTAACGTGCATGAAATGATGAGTATATGTGTTGTAAATAGATTTTACGAGACATTAATAATTTTGGATATTTATGTATAACTATTTTCGGACATGAAATGATAAGTATTCCGGACATGAAATGACAAGTTATGTATTAAAATTAGAATTTACGAAATTTTATCGAAAAGGAATTAATTAAGGTAATTTATAAAATAGGAAAATATTATTGTTCATGTAGAAAGGAATTAACAATTTTATGTATATATATTTTTGTATTTTAAGTTAATTATTATGAGAAATAGTTTTAAAGAATAATTTTGGAAAAAGAATATTATTATTTATGATAGTACGACTGATTATCGTAGAGCGTGACATTTCATGTACAAAACGACATCAGTTTCTAGTTTTTTTTACCGTATTAGAGAATACGTAAGTACAGATATTTTGTATGAGAAGTTCGGACATTCCAGTAGTAAGATAATAATGAAGCTCCCTCATGTTTTACTTTCATGCTGTAATTTGTTTAAGCATTTCATGTTCATTACAGTTCTTATTTCTGCTTCATAAAACTGCTTAATCATGTTTAATATGCCTTACTATATTGTGATCTGTTGATGTGTTAAGAACCTTAGTAGTTCATGACTTAGTAGCCTTGTGCGTCATGAACAGACTTAGTGACATGTGTGAGTTTAGGCGGTGAACCCGAGTTCCAATGAGATTATGGTTAACTTAGAAAACGAGAAGAGTTGGGATGGGGAAGTCAGTGTTCATGTGATCGGATAAGATTGTTGATGTATCTTCCAGGCTCGCACCAGTGAATTCGTGTAGTCACTGGGGTTGGTTTGTTGGGCTAAAGTGAATTCGTGTAGTCACTTTAGTCAGTGAATTTGTGTAGTCACCCGAGTTCTGCTTGAGTTCGGACCAGGCCGAAATCGGATTACGTGTAGTCCTCTGACCGATTCGTGTAGCGGCATTGGATGCGCGTAGGGGATTTGTGAACAGTCAGTTATCCGATGACAGGAGCGTTGGCTCTGTGCGAGATGTGGACCTTTGAGTGTTAGGTTGGTTAGCATTTGACCCAGTTAGCGTACTCACATAACTGTATGTTACTATTCGATTATCAGTTGCATGTATTATTGTCTTTCCTATTAGTATTTCTATCGTTATAGTATGGGTCGTTAGACCGTTTTATTTGTTCATGTGAGATCTTGCCGAGTGCCATGCACCCTGACGTACACCTGTTTTCTCTGGTGTACGTCAGACTTAGGAGACGGACAGGTCCAGCTAGATGTTGATGCAGAAGTTTAGTTTTGTAGCATTTCTTTTCTGGTTGGTCATTGTATTTTACATTTCTCCAGCACTCATTTGTTCAGATATGTATAAGGGTACGTTTGACCCATATTTTTATGTCTGGGATGATTTACCATTGATGATATGTTTATTTCTTATTCTGGGTTGTCTTTATATTCTTGCTATGTGTGATCGGGGACCTGTGACTTCGTATTGTACTTAATTCCAGACGCTTAGCGTATTAGATTGAGACGGGGTCTAGCACTTATCTCTTCTCAGTCTAATACGTCGCGGGCTTGTTCACGTTCCGATTCCCCGGTATTTTGGGAAGCGGGGCGTGACAGGTTTTTTTGGTGGCCCATGCAGGTCACGGTCCCGAGTCATCACTAGTAAGAATATGGTTGATAACTTAGATACATATCATATTTTATCCGTGAGACTATCCTTGACCCCTTATCCTATTTTCTTGATAGATTTTCTTTCGTCCCTATCTTATCATCCTTTGACTCCGGAACTTTCCATTATTTTTTTGTCTCGTAACTTTCCATTGTTTCTTGTTTCTTCTCTCATCTGTTTATGGATATCATTCTATATCTGTCCCTGGGGTTCTTATTTTAATTCCGAGGACGGAATTTGTTTTAAGGGGGGTAGGATGTAACAACCGTGAATTTTAATACGTATTTTAAATAAATTTTTCTAGTATTTAAAATATTATATTATATTTTATTAATACTTTTCCTAATTTCTGGAATTTTCTGAGTTTTCAAAATAAATAAATAATAAAATATATAGTCTTGTATTTTTGGAATTTTCTGAGTTTTCAAAATAAATAAATAATAAAATATATAGTCTTGTATTTTTAATTCTGCTAAATATTAATTTACGGTTTAGTGATTTTTATATATAATCATTTGGTGATTAATATTATTAATGACCTTGTTATTATTAATGTAAATTTGAGTATAGTACAGTAGTATATAAATATTAATAAAAAGATTTTTGGTTGATTATTAATTATTAATTATTAATATAATTCAGAATATTATGTGGAAATTTCGAAAATTTTCCCTCTTATTTTTCTCATTTGAATTTGAATTCTACCAATTTTTCTCCCAATTAACTTTCAAAATTCATTCTCCCCATAACACACTTTCCCTTTTTACCCACATTATTCTCTCACATCATACTTCTCTCTCCCCTTACCATAAAATTAAACTTTTCTTTTCTTTTCACCGTACACCCCCATCTTCAACAGTTCACTCAAAAAAAGAAAACTCATTTCTTTCTTTCTTCTTCTATTCCTCCAGCACCAGAGCCCTGCCGGAAACCATCCCAATCCAACCGCCCCACCACCTCTCTCAATACATCTTATATTCCCTTGGCTGTCGTGAACTCAAAGCCGCGCTCGACCGCCTTCTCGGTCGCCGTTGCTACCAACACCGCACGTCCTCCCTCCGAACCCAAACACCGCCCCGCTTCTCTCTCGCTTTCCCTTTTCCGAACACCGCCCCGCAAGCCACACCCTCACCGCCGCCTTTGCACCTGCCGCCAAACCACCTCTCCACGCCGCCCTTAAGCAAATCCCCACGGCGACCCACCCCTCTCCATCGCACTCTTTAACCCGCCGTATGAACCACCCTCTCCTTCGCCCATAGCATCCGCCCTTCTTCACCTATTGCACTCGCCACTTCATCCCCTGCTTACACCGTGCAACCTCCCGCCCGCGGTACCCCTCCTCGGCCTTGCCCACCACCTCCAGCCCCCTCTCGCCGCCTCCAGCTACCTGACAGCCGAGCCAGCCCGTCTTCGCGCGGCCATCTCTTCCAACCCGACAAGTCCCCTCTCTTCTCAGTTTTCACGACCGCCTCCATCCTCCTTCCATCTCCCTTTTTCGTTTTTTCTCTCCTCAACCGAAAAACCCAACCCTCATCTCTTTCTCCATCCTCCTAGCAAAACCCCTATGAGAATCCGCGGCTATCGCCCCCCGACCCTCCGCTCGCCCTTCGCCTGGAACCCCGAGCACGCCAGTCACACCAATACCTCGACCACTCCCCGCTCCCAATCACGGCCCAGCTCCTCGCCCTTCTAAGACCTACCTCGCCGCCGCCTGCACCCGAGCTTCGAACCCGACGTCCTCACGCCGACCTTCCGTTCGCCGCCTGCGCCTCTGCGTCTCCTCCCGCTTGGCAGCTTGCCGCCGCCCGTCAAAGCGCCCCTCCGAGCCGACCCCCGTGTCTAGCGCCTTCAACCAACCGCCTGAGCTTCGTCCCCGCTGCACTCCTTGTTCGCCGCTCTCCGCCCCCTGCAGCCGACTTCAGCCCTCCTACAGCCGGCCGTCCGACCTTTACACCCAGGGCCGCTCCTCGCCCGGCGCCTGATTGTAAACCACGACTAGAGGATCCCCCGCTGCTCTGACCCTCTCCAGCATTCTCGACCCACGTGATAGTTCTCTATCCGGAGCTGTTCCCGGTGTTCGCCCGATCGCTCTCCTCCGCGATCCGCGATCTGATCTGTCGCACTGTCGACAACGTTCGACGAATTCACCGACGCGCAGATCTCGTCATCTTCGTATTTATCCCGCCTTTACAATTCATTATTGATCCTAAATAATTTTAATTAAGCATTGCATAACTTTGTGCTATTTTGTGAATATTTTGATCGTGGAATGTGCGTATAAACATAGTACCTAAGATATATTTTAGGGCTCTTAATATTGAGATATTTTGTGGGGTAATTATGGTCGGATTTCTCATATTTAAACGTGCATTGAAGATGATAGGTATAACTGTTGTTAAATAGATTTATACGAGCTTAATAATGTTGTTATTCGTATCGTTAAGAAATTACGAACATGAAATGACAAGTTATGTGTTAAAATTAGAATTTACGAAATTTTTATCAAAAAGAAATTAATTAAGGGAAATTTATAAAATAGAAAAATATTACTTTTCATGCAGGAAGGAATTAATATATTTTATTATATGAATATTTTTATTTTAATTAGTTACGATGAAAAATAGTTTTAAAGAATAATTTTGGAAAAAGAATATTTTTACTTATGATAGTATGACTGATCGTTATAGAGCGCGACATTTCAGGTACAAAACGACATCGATTTCTAGTTTACCGTATTATTATCTTAGAAAAATGTAAGTACAGATATTTTGCATGAGGAGTTTGGAATTCCAGTAGTGATGAAGTTCCTTACGTATGTATTCACGCTGTAGTATTTTGTTTATGCCTTTCATGTTTATTATAGTTCTCTTTTCTGCTACATAAACCTGCATAATCATGTTGAATATGCTATACTACATTCATGATTTGTTGATGTGTTGAGAACCTTAGTAGTTGATGACTTAGTGGCCTCGTGCGTCATGAACAAACTTAGTGGCATGTGTGAGTGTGTTGACTGGTTTAGGCGGTGAACCTGAGTTTCCAATGAGGATTATGGTTAACTTAGAAAAACGAGAAGAGTTGTGATGGGGAAGTCAGTGTTCATGTGATCGGATAAGATTGTTGATGTATCTTCCAGGCTCGCACCAGTGAATTCGTGTAGTCACTGGGGTTGGTTTGTTGGGCTAAAGTGAATTCGTGTAGTCACTTTAGTCAGTGAATTTGTGTAGTCACCCGAGTTCTGCTTGAGTTCGGACCAGGCCGAAATCGGATTACGTGTAGTCCTCTGACCGATTCGTGTAGCGGCATTGGATGCGCGTAGGGGATTTGTGAACAGTCAGTTATCCGATGACAGGAGCGTTGGCTCTGTGCGAGATGTGGACCTTTGAGTGTTAGGTTGGTTAGCATTTGACCCAGTTAGCGTACTCACATAACTGTATGTTACTATTCGATTATCAGTTGCATGTATTATTGTCTTTCCTATTAGTATTTCTATCGTTATAGTATGGGTCGTTAGACCGTTTTATTTGTTCATGTGAGATCTTGCCGAGTGCCATGCACCCTGACGTACACCTGTTTTCTCTGGTGTACGTCAGACTCAACAGGAGCCGGAAGATTCTCAGAAGGAATGCCTTGTAGATGAAGCAGAAGAAGCAGCCGAAGTTTAGTTATTCCCTCTTGTTGTTCGATGATCTCAGTGTACTTTTGTAGCATTTCTTTTCTGCTTGGTCATTGTATTTTACATTTCTCCAGCACTCATTTGTTCAGATATGTATAAGGGTACGTTTGACCCATATTTTTATGTCTGGGATGATTTACCATTGATGATATGTTTATTTCTTATTCTGGGTTGTCTTTATATTCTTGCTATGTGTGATCGGGGACCTGTGACTTCGTATTGTACTTAATTCCAGACGCTTAGCGTATTAGATTGAGACGGGGTCTAGCACTTATCTCTTCTCAGTCTAATACGTCGCGGGCTTGTTCACGTTCCGATTCCCCGGTATTTTGGGAAGCGGGGCGTGACACGGAGTTTCAGGGATCATCAGACCCTCTTGCAACCCATAAGTGGAAGGAGGATGTGAGTAACACCCTCGACATACTTAATGTAGATTCGGTCCAGAAGCAGAGATTGGCATCCTACAGTTTGAAGGGAGACGCCGGGGAATGGTATTGACTTTAGTTCACTCCAGAGCACTGAATGACCGTTACATGGGAGGACTTCGTCTACTTCTTTGACGGGCAGTATATTTCTTCTGCAGCACAGACTGGGAAGGAGCTTGAGTTGTCCCGGTTGACTCAGGGGGACATGTTAGTGGCAGACTTTGAGAGCAGATTTATGGAGTTGCTGCACTTCATGGGTATGTGATAGACAGGAGAGTGACAGGATTAGATGTTCCTAGCAGGGCTCCGCCCTAATCTTCATCGATACCTCATCTCGAGGAAGTTCTATTCAGTTCGAGAGGTAGCAGAGGCTGCCACCTCACAGGAGATTGAGACTGCCATGTTCCAGAAAGATAAGGAAAGGAAGACTAAGGCAGGACAGAACGGGGATAAGGGTACGAACAAGAGGCCTTTTTATGGATCCCAGCAGCAGCAGTAAGGTCCTCATAAGAAGGAACCCCAGCATGATCAGAGAGCGCCTCAGCAGCGTAAGTTTTAGGGAGTTTACTATAACTGTCACAAGGTCGGACATGAGGCATATGGGTGCCGCAGACACCAGAAGAGCTCAGTAGGGAAGGGACCCTCGCAGCTAACAACGGGTCACGGCAAGAATAGGGCAGTAGATGAGGCTTGAGGCACTGCCAGCAGCCCAGAAGACTAAGGGACATATTCGTGCAGTTCAGGAGGTTCCTTAGGAGCAGATAGTTCCGTATTCTCCAGCACTAGCAGCAGAGCAGACTTCAGCCACAGGCAGAGTATATGCGGTAGTACCGCATGATCATGGAGCTAGCAGAGCAGTAGTGGAGGGTACGTTTCTTGTGAATTCTTTTCCCGCCCGTATTCTCTTTGATTCGAGAGCTTCACATTCCTTTATTTTGTATGATTTTATGTCTAGACTCCAGCTCGTAGCTCAGCCATTAGACACCCCTTTATCAGTTTCCACCCCTTTAGATGAGATATCACTTCTGGAGAGAGTGTGTAGGAGGTGTATGTAGGCGTCAAAAAATGCCTATAGGTATCCACACACAGCTCGAGACGAAGAGAAGATGACGAACGTCGTTATCCGAATTATCTGACGCCGACCAATGCATGAAACAAAACGGCCAACGCTAGATGGCCCGCGTGCTCACCGGCCACCACCAAGTGGCCAACACGTTCACCATTCACCTCTAACTTAATAAAATTTATGATGCAAGCCGGTGAAGCGTACGAGTCAATGTAACACACGAAATGGCAAAAGACAACGCAATTAGGAGTTGTGTTTCACCCAAAAGGGACGAAACACCATGTGTGACTCGCACATATCATGTGTGGCTCGGCTATTGGAACTTGTGGGTATTTTTATCAGATTTCCAACGCATCTTGAATCACCTTATTCCGAGATCGGACGAGAGAGTTAGAGCCAAAACACCCGAGGTAGTACGAACTGGCTCGGTGACTCACACCCATGCGAGTCACCAAATGGTAGCTCGCACAAAACGTGATATTTCGGCCATGTTGTGATTTGATTCTGAAGAAACTCAAAACACAAACGTTGTAGGTATTTTTATCATCTTTCCAACACATCTTGAATCACCTCATTCCGAGATCAGACGAAAGAGCTAGATCCAAAACACCCGAGGTAGTACGAACTGTCTCGCATGGCTGCGAGCCACCTGGCCGAGCCACCAAATGGTGGCTCGCACATAAAGTGATGTTTCGGTCATGTTGTGATTTGATTCTGAATAAACTCAAAACATAAAAGTTGTAAATATTTTCGTCAGCTTTCCAACGCATCTTGAATCACCTCATTCCGAGATCGGACAAGAGAGTTAGAGCTAAAACACCCGAGGTAGTTGACTGTGAGCCATCTGGCCGAGCCACCAAATAGTGGCTCACACAAAAAGTGATATTTCGGTCATGTTGTGATTTGATTCTAAAGAAACTTAAAACACAAAAGTTGTAGGTCTTTTCGTCAGATTTCCAACGCATCTTTAATCACCTCATTCCGAGATCGAACGAGAGAGTTAGAGCCAAAACACCCGAGATAGTACGAACTGGCTCGCAAGGCTGCGAGCCACCTGGCCGAGCCACCCAAATCTGGGCCCAGATCTGAGCCCAGATCTGGTTTGAAGAGTCTATAAATAGACCCCTAGGCTCATTGTTTGAAGGTTGGAATTTTGGAGCCGAAACTCTGCTGGATTGAGAACTCACCTTCGGATTTTCAACGCTTTGAAGACTTGGACATTTTCAGATCTGGTTCTTGGCGAGCATCCACGTCAAACAAGGCAGGAGTTCGAGAGAGAGATATCAGATCTAAGATCCACACGGTAATACTCCGGATCAAAACTTGGTTTTTGATCCCGAGAAGGCTATTATTTCCTTGGTGAAATAGTACCCCTTGGCTGTTATTTCCTTTGTGAAATAGCACACGTCATACCGTGTAGATCCGACCGGATCAAGATCGCGCGGTGGTCCACGGATTAACCCCGGCGCAGGCGAAGAACCCACACAAGCGAGAGACCACAAAACAGGATCTCGCGATTCGTTCGACACAAATAAGGAAAGTTGTAATTTTTATTTCTTTTTTGATCTCGTTGTAACCGGATCTTATAAAAGACCGGATTTTTATAACTGATAAACTGTTAACAAAGGAATCAATGGAATCAATGAGTGTAATTTTTCCCGCGAACAATCTGGCGACCACAGTGGGAGCCACCGATCTCGCTACCGAGATCATTGCGTCGCAGCTGCGGATCTCAATCCCGGTCGAGGAGGTGGTCGAGTATGAATTCGACCAGCAAAATTTCGAGGAGTATCTTTCATCCTCGTCCGGATCCACCTCCCCCCGCAAGTCCAAGAAGTTCTCCTCCAGGAGAAAAGTCCGTTGGTATGAAAAAGTGCAAAATACCAACGAAGATCTCACCCCATAACCTCCAACCAGGTCAAAGCTATTCTCGCTAATTCCTCCGCTGCTGAGGGTGTAGTGACTCTCTCGAAGAGAGCCCGCCATAGGCGACGTCAACGCCTGGCGCGACAATTCGCAAAGGCGATGGAGTCCACTGACGGAATCCGCTACAATGCGGATCTGAAGAACAGGAGAGGCAAACAGCCTCAACAACAAATGAATGGCAGCTCCTCCAAGCCGCCAACGAATGAATGGATCTGTGTCAAACAGAATCGTTTAACACTTGATGAGCGCATTCGCAAGCGCCGCGCACTGTCAGCGCAAGCACGGGCTCAAGTCCAGGAAGCCCGCAGAAGACAACTGAAGGAAGTGGCCAAAAAGCCGCCACCAACCCGCCAAGTCTGGAGGCCGAAGTCTGAAGTGGCGATTCAGGCTAAAGAGCAACCTTTACAGCCTTCAGCAAAAGTTCAACCTCCGGCGAACCAACCTAAATCGCCGATAATTCCCATGGCTACTCCGGGAGATCATGCAGAATCATCCTGAAGAAAGAAGTCAGATTTGGAGCGCCTCGGTCCACTTCCCGATGGACGATGCAAAGCTCCAGTTCAAGAATGTTTGGGCCCGATGAAGAAGCCCCGAACGACTCAACATGCTGGGGGTCGCCGCCACCTTCAACATGACAAAGAGTTCATGGTAGCTGCGCGTACTAATTTGTGCATCGAAGTCCAGGAGCCTGCTGAGAACTCACGCCCAAAAAGGCATGTTTCGAGGCGCGTGACTCTTGAAGGCCCTAAGAAGGCAGTTCGCCCTCAGAAGGAAACATTGTCATCTGATAGTGATAATGTTATACCTGAGAAATCGTGCCAACACACGATGGATTACTCCGACCTTCAAGCAGACGAGTTGTACTATCGTGTTGGGGGTACGAATAAAACCAGAAAAAGGAGTCCTCGAGAACTATTGACTCAATGCCCATGTTCTAAACTCATTCAGGTAGTATTGTCCGAGTGCAACTGCATTAAGACAGTCCCTGAGAGAATTTCGGTTTTCGAAAGGCTCAGTATCGAAACGCCTAAACCAAGGCCTAGGCGTTTCCAACGAAAGAGAACAGTGGTTGAAGATGGAGAATTTCCGAGGGTCACCACTAACATGACCAGCAAAGGGACATCGACACAGGATAATCCCAAGTCGATTCCGGAAGCATCCTAGTGCATAACCCGTCTGCAGTCTGGAGCCATCAAACGAGGAGCTTACGGTAGGGTTCGGACAAGATTACCTTCGGAAGATAAAGAATCGGATGCCGGCTCTGTGGTTGCATCAGATAATACGGTATCCAGCGAGTGACAACCCCGCGAGGCACTTATGATAAGTGCGGAACAAGTGGCCAAGATGCTTGAAGAAGCCATGGCTAAACAACAGGAGAGCTTCAAGTTCGAAATGCAGATGGCCAAGCAGAATATGAGAGAAATGCATGACCAACAGATCCAAGCACTGACAAACCAGCAAGGCGAACCAAGTCGTCGTAACCAGGTTAATCAGGAAGATGAGGATACAAATGCGAATGAAGCTCATAATGCCAATAATCCTCCCGTCAATGCAGGGGGTGGTAACGAGAATGCTAGCAAAAACACAGGTGAAAGCTTGAAGATTAAAAACCTCGAGAGCAAAATCAATACATTGATTTCCGCTCAAGAGATGAAAAAGACAGGCATTCCTTGTCCATACCCAAGAGAATGTGAATCAATCCCATATCCGGCGAAGTTCAATCTAATTAACTTCACGCCGTTTAATAGGATGGGTTCACCCACTCAGCATTTGATTTACTTCAAATCACACCTGGGGGTTATCTCTGGTAATGAGCCTCTGATGGTACGGTCCTTCGTTGGCACTCTTCGTGGAGCCGCTTTCGATTGGTATCGCCGCCTCAAGCCAGAAAGCGTGAATAGCTGGGACGACATGGAGACTAAATTCCCACAACAACCTCGCACTGGATGTGTTGGAAGCAATGGGGACAGCACCGTCCAAAACATGGAAGGATTTGAAGGTCCGAGGAAAGCAAGCTGAGCGATTCCTCAGAAGGAAGAAGGCGGAAAGAGGCCAACAGGCGACGAATGCTCCACAGCAGAATTTCGTCCCACGAGGGAAAGGTAAGGCACATGCTAATGCAGTTGATACTAATCAAACTTCCCAATTGCAACCTCAGCAACAGCCGCATCAACAAGCACCATAACAATCTCGGGGGCAATGGCAACAACGGCCTCAGAAGTAGAAATCTTCGGAGCCAAGATTTCCTAAAGTGTATTCCTTCAAAGATGACGAAGTTCCCGACATCTTTAAGTACCTGTTGGAGAATAACAAAATCCAGCTGCCGGCGATCGTGGATCAAGAAGGGGCAAGCAAAGTGACGGATCCAAAGTATTGTGCATACCATAGAGCGGTCCATCACCCTACAAAGTCATTCTACCATCTCAAGGATAAGATCCAGGCGTTGATTGATGTAGGCTTTATAACCCCGAAGCCGTCCAAGAATGTCGGAGCAAATGCGGTATCAATCAGCTTTGGATCAGTGCCCACTGCATGGTTTGAACAGAAACGCATCACCAAGTAGGAATGAAGATGGTGAATGATGACCCACACGGACAGCGCCAAAAAGGACTTGTGCCACATACAGCCCCAAACGGCGAAATCCTCTGGGTTCATCCCGATCTAATTAAACACGATCAGTGGACGACTTCCTCGACCAAAAAGGGTAAAGGCAAGTCTTGCAATGCTACCTCCGCGATCTTCGAAGAAGATGGTAATGAAGCTCCTACCTTCCCGCTCTCCGAAGAAGAACAAGAAGTCTTTGCCACTAGAAGCGGAAATGAGTATCACTTCAACTACCCATCACCTAGTGATCAGTTAGCTGAGCAGGGGGTGACTAAACGGGGACCAGCCAAAACTCTCACGGAGCTGGGTGTGATTACGTCTCCTAGACCGGTTGAAGAAACTCGACGATAGCCGGTTGATAAACAGAAAGAAAAGAGGCCCCAGGAGGTTCAGAATCCGAAGCAGTCTCGTTTTAATCGTCCGATTGCAAGAGATAAACCAGAAAACTCGAACACTCCGCACGTCTTCGATATTATGGCTCAACTGGCTAACATTCCAGTGCAGATAACATTGTATGAGTTGCTACGGTTGTCCAAAGAAACAAGGGAAGCCTTGCAAGAAGCCTTGGCCAATTCATAAGTGTTCCTTACTCGGATCAAGCCAGAACTTGAAGAGCCAGAACCGTTAATTCAACACTAAAACATAGCGGCCAAAAACCTTCCCTGCATTACCTTCACCAAAGAGGATATGCAGACGAAGAATTCAAACCATGATCGACCTCTATATTTCATTGGGTACATTGGCTCCAGCAAAGTCAACCGAATCCAAGCTTCGCTTGATGCATAACCTCGGCATTACGGTTAGTAAGTTGGCGTCCACAGGCACTGTTATCTATGGATTCAACACTAGCGGGTCAAGACCCTTGGGTAAGATCCGGGTAAAATGTCAAATGGGAGATTTAAAGACAGAAGTCACATGTTATGTGATCGATGCCGAGACTTCATATAACTTACTATTGGGTCGGCCTTGGATCCATAGTAACGTTATAATCCCTTCCACTCTCCATCAGTGTTTGAAATATGTTCTCACTGATAATAAGGTTAGGACGGTGGTCGCGGATAAGCAACCATTCAAAGGGTATAAGAATTATTTCACTGATTCTCTCCTTTATGGTAACGAATCCGATACGGAATCATCGGCCCATGGCACGAACAGCGGAGAAGAAGCTGATACTGAAGCCGGATTTGATTACAATGGAGGTTATGTTTTAAACGATATTGTACCCTTTGTAATCAACCTCGACGATGAACAATCGTCAGAGGGCAGTTGTAACTGGCAACTTGCCAATAATGAAATAAATAACGATTTAGAGTACTCCCTGTCTCTTGATGATGTGATAAAAGAATTGTATGATAATCCCGATTTATATATGCATAGCAAAGGAACGCCTCCAGCATTCTTTCGGAACAACCATGGTCATCCCGAACAAAATAAGAGGCGCAAAAGAAGTGATTTACGGTAAAGGAGAGGGTTTTCCATTACCAGATCATTTCTTAAGGGAAGATGAGAATGATGACAAACCTGGTCAGCATTTATCTAAGTATAGTCCGGAAGCGCGCAAGATCATGAAAAAACAGGGATATGATTTCACACTCGGAGAAGGTCTATACTTCGATCGAGGTCCTCGTATTCCAGCCAAAGCGGCATATGTACCAAAAGGGAAACCCGATGATTATTATAAATACAGACGAGGGTTAGGGTATGAATCTTCTTCAGAAGACGAATGTTGTTGGTTAATTAATGACCAATCATCTGGACGATACAAAAATGGGTACTCATCAGATTCCTCGTAATAGGATTCTGATACAAGTCTGGGGGAAGTATTCAAAGCCCTAATGTCGAACATGGCTACAGCTGATCCGTCCACAATGGAGAACGACGATCAAATGTCGACTTGGGAAGACCCGTGGGTTCATCACCTGAACATGCAGTATGGTGATAGGTTTGAACAGAGAGAACCCCCCACTGAAGATAAAATAGTCCAAGTTAACATGGGCGACGAGGCCAACCCAAAGCTGATATTCATCAGCGATAGTCTTCCCTCAAATGAAAAGGAGGAATTATTTGCTCTCATCAGGGAATACATTGACGTCTTCGCTTGGAACTATGAAGATATGCTTGGGCTCGACCCTAATGTGGCGATGCATTGCCTCGATATCAAGTCGGATGCCAAACCTATCAAGCAACAGCAAAGACGGTTTCGTCCGCAAATTATGGAAGCCATTGAGGCAGAGGTTAAGAAATTGATCGAATCAGGATTCATCCGAGAGGAGCAACATCCAGACTGGATAGCCAATATCGTTCCAGTCATGAAGATGCCTTTCGGTCTAAAGAATGCAGGCGCCACGTACCAGCGAGCAATGACTAAGATTTTCCAAGAACATCTCAGGAAAACAGTCGAATGCTACGTTGATGATTTGGTTGTAAAAATCCGCAACAAAGAAGATCACATCAAAGACTTGAAGACGATGTTCGATCTCATGCGAAGTCATCAATTGAAGATGAACCCCACTAAATCCTTCCTTGGAATGTCCAGTGGAAAATTCCTTGGATTCGTCGTCACCACCAAATGTATACATATCGATCCTGATAAGGTGAAGGCGATACATGAACTGCAACCCCCTAGAAATCTAAGAGAGCTCAGAGGATTGCAAGGGCGTTTAGCTTACATCCGGCAGTTCATCTCAAATCTTCCTGGGAAGTGCCAACCATTCTCTAAACTAAACAAGAAAGGAGTGTCATTTATCTGGGACGACGCCTGCCAAAAAGCATTCGAAGATATCAAAACATATCTGATGAATCCTCCTGTTCTCGTTGCACCAAAATCAGGTAGACCATTCTTGATTTATCTCAAGGCGATGAACCACTCGATAAGTTCTTTACTAGCACAAGACGATGATAATGGTCACGAATAGGCAGTCTATTACCTAAGTCGGACCTTGGTAGGTGCTGAGTCTCGATATCCGATGATTGAAAAAAGAATGCCTCGCATTAGTATTCGCAATGCAAAAGATGCGGCATTACTTAGTTGGACAGACGATTTATGTCATTTCTAACGTTAATCCAGTACGGGTATTTATGACGCAACCGGCCTCTATGAATTGGCGGTTAGTGAAGTGGGCCCTTCTCTTGTCCTAATATGATTTGCACTTCAAACAACAGAAGTCGATTAAAGGACAAGCGATTTGTGATCTTTTGGCGGCAAATCGCACCAACAAGTTTGGCAATTATACTTCGATGGTGCTTCGAGAGCAGTTAATAGGGCAATAACCCTCGGATGTTCTACAGTCTCCTCCGGAGTTGGAGTTGTCTTAGTTTCCTCGGGGAAGCATGTGATGCCTCGGGCTTATTCACTGACTAGTCCATGTTCCAATAACATAGCCGAGTACAATGCGCTTCTCATTGGACTCAGTTTCGCCAAGGAGCTGGGGGTCGAATATCTCGAAGCTTTTATTGAATACATCAACCAAGTCCGTGGAGAGTATGAAGTCAGGAACCAAGACCTGATCCCGTACCACCAGGAGGCCATCAAAATGGCAGATTCTTTTGAAGAATTTTTTATTGAATACATCTCTCGTCTCCAGAACGCTTATGCGGATGCACTGGCAGCACTAGCGGTATCACTTGCGCAGCCTCCCGAAACTAAGCTTTTAGTCACAGTAAGGACGCATCAACTCTGCATTGTTTGCGTCAAAAGTTGGTTTTGTCATGGAATTCATTATATCTTCGGTCGATTACAATAAATTCAAAGAGATAGTCTTTTTATAAGACTTCTTTTACACAACAAAAGGAAAATTACAACTCTTGAGAAACAAACGCAGGACCGTTGTTTGGATCGCTGCTTGCGTGGGATCTTTGCCTGTGCCGGGAGCGCTTTGACTCGTGGACCACCAAATCACAGATTCTGATTGAACCGTGAGGGGTTTAATGATTCTTCCTTCGTTTATCGAAGTAAGAATTTGAAGCGAATATCTTATCGATGTAAGATGTTCACTCTTCCAAAGATCAAGTCTGAGCTTAGATCTCTAGGACTCGCTAGAAGCTTCTTGAGGATGTTTGTGAAGAAGGAAGACTCTCTCTCTTGCTCTAATTCACCAAAACTCAAGGCTCTCTGCTCTAATCTCTCTGGAAAATGCTCAGCCCCTGTCAATGATGGCTATAGGGGGGTATTTATAGCCTCCTTAGACGATAACTGAAGAAATAGCTGGTCAATAACTGTCTCTTTAGGCGCGGCAGCTGATGCTGTCGCGGCTAAAGGGCGCGACAGTCGACACTGTCGCGGCCAAAGAGCGCGGCAGTCGACACTGCCGCGGCTAAAGGGGCAGTTACACCCACGTTCATACGTGTTTGAAACAGTTCTCCCACGACCTTTAACCACCTTTTTCGTGGTTTAACTGCTTTTCCACGTCAGCACACGTTCTATTTCTGATACGCCGCCACGTGGACTTTAAATAATCATCAGATAACTGTATTATAACTGCTGTAGCATCCTGCTTTAACTGCCGCGGCACCATAGGTTGCAGCGGTTAAGCCGCGACACCATAGGCTGCCGCGCCTTAGCCGCGACACCTTGGGCTGCCGCGCCTTAGCCGCGACACCTTGGTCTGTCACGCCTTTGCCGCGACACCATGTTTTGCCGCGCCGCCATGTGTTGCTTGATGACGTGTATATTGTTCTTCTATATCGTCTTGAGTGGTGTTTGAATGTCTGTAAGCATTTTTTGATGTCTACAGATACCCCCTCCAAAGTATCTCAGACTCATCATTTTTTAGAGAGGGGTCTGGGATACTTTGGATATGATAAGCTTTCCCTGCAATTTCTCCAGTGCTTTGTTGAGGAAATTGCGTAGAATGGTTTGTGAATGGCTTCAATCCTTGACTTCTTCATCTTTTAGCCTATTCAGTGCTTTGTAGAATAGCTAAAATTCCTCCGGTGCTGCGTTTATCGCGTGGCCGTTGTCGAAGTCTCAAATTAAAACTGCTGTCGAAGAATTTGAGAAATAGTTTATACTCATATACTATATTGGAGTGTTCGGGAAATAGTTTAACCTCATATACCCGTTGGGAGGTTCAAGGAGATGTAGTTTATACTCATATACTCATCGGAGTGTTCGGGAAGTAGTTTAACCTCATATACCCGTTGGGAGGTAATCAGGTTATTCTTAAGAATATTTTGAGTAATATTCTCCAGAAACTTCCTGTTGAGATTAGGGAAATAGTTTAGACTCGTATACCTATTGGAGTATTCTGGTCTCTTGTTTGTTGGTAGAGATGAACCCGATAATGGAGAGGAAGAATTTTATATTCTGTCTCCTGGTCTCTTGTTTGTTGGTAGAGATGAACCCGATAATGGAGAGGAAGAGTTTTATATTCTATCTCTTGGTCTCTTGTTTGTTGGTAGAGATGAACCCGATGATGGAGAGGAAGAATTTTATATTCTATCTCCTGGTCTCTTGTTTGTTGGTAGAGATAAACCCAGAATCGGAGAGAAAGAATTTTATATTCTATCTCCTGGAGTAAAGAAACTCAAAGTGGGATCTCCACTTAGAGAATCTGGATTGGTTATCTTAACTTTTATAGTTTTGATTGCACAAATCGAAGCTGGACCTCTCTTTCAAAAAATGAATCGAAAGGAGATTTTGGTTGTGGTCCTAACTGTAGTAAGGTTTGACCAAGTGGGAGTTTTGAGACGATCCTAACTGTTTAAAGGTTTGATCGTTCAATTTGTGGACCTCTCGTTCATGGAAGGAATCTAGAGGGGATTTTGGCTTTGGTCCTAACTGTTTAAAGGTTTGACCAAGTGGGAGTTCTGAGATGATCCTAACTGTTTAAAGGTTTGATCATTCAATTTGTGGATCTCTCGTTCATGGAACGAATCAAGAGGGGATTTTGGCTTTGGTCCTAACTGTTTAAAGGTTTGACCAAAATGGGAATTTGAGACGATCCTAACTGTTTAAAGGTTTGATCGTTCAATTTGTGGACCTCTCGTTCATGGAAGGAATCGAGAGGGGATTTTAGCTTTGGTCCTAACTGTTTAAAGGTTTGACCAAGATGGGAATTTGAGACGATCCTAACTGTTTAAAGGTTTGATCGTTCAATTTGTGGACCTCTCGTTCATGGCAGAGATAAAATCCTGCGTTATAACACCTGAACGCGGAGATTAAATCCTGCGTTACAACACTTGAACGCAGAATTCTAAGCCTGCGTTTCCAATTTTTAACACAGAGCTCCAAACTCTGTGTTCCCAATTTTAACAAAGAGAGTTAACTCTATGTTTCTTGAATGCAGAACTTTAAGCCTGCGTTTCCAATTTTTAACACAGAGCTCTAAACTCTGTGTTCCCAATTTCAACAAAGAGTATTAACTCTATGTTTCCTAAACGCGGTCTTAAGCCTGCGTTTCCAATTTTAACACAGAGCCCTAAACTCTGCGTTCCCAAGTTTTGACATAGAGAATTAACTCTATGTTCTTTAAACGCAGTCTTAAGTCTGCGTTTCCAATTTGTAACACAGAGCCATAACTCTGCGTTTCTGATGGAGAACGAGTCATCTTCCTCGTTGAGGAGAACCCATCTAGGGTTTTCAGAGAACTTGTCGAAACAAGTTGCCATAGCCGCCCCTTACCACGGCAACAAAGTTCATGCGACAGCGACGGCAATGTCGGAGCTCTCGTCAAAGCAGCGACATCGCCGGTGGTCTCGGCCGACGGCGCCTCCGAAGTCGCCTTGGCGACCTTCTTGGAACCCGAACTCATCCTTCTGGGCGCCATGCGGGTGATCTCAATCGGAGAAGACGGAGTTCGTCGGAGAGAATTGGCAGAAAATCAACAGAAACGAGAATTCTCGTTCTTGGAACTAAGCAAGGCAAAAAGAGTTGAATAACTCTTGATGTGACCCTACGGGGCTATTTATAACAGCCGTCGGGCTGTTAAATCAGATTGGGACTCTAAAACGTGATCATTACACGTTAATGGATAAAGTCGAGTAAGACTTTAACGCAGAATTACCTCTGCGTTCAAATTTTCCAAACGCCAGGCCTAGACCTGCGTTGCAATGGTTCTTAATTCTGCGTTTCGAACCTTCAACGCAAGGTCACCTTGTTTGCAGTACAATTATCCCAAGCGAAAGGACCACATTGGATTTAAATCATCGTCAGGTTAATACTACACCTCAGACGGATGTCATATCCTACAGAGCCTGAGTCTTGTTTACATAGTTGTAACAATGATTCCTCTGTCAAAATCCACTTGTTGATTCTCATCAGAAGAACAATAAGTCTTCAAAATCATTCAAGTCATGATCAATTTACTAACTCTCCCCAACAGAGTGGTAAATATCCAATTTATCAGCCCTTCTTAAATGGGTTGATAAAATTCCACAATCTTGTTCAAATCACAAGTATCACAATTCATCGCTCCGATGATAAGATATTCAGCAGTCCTCCCTAATGAGACGCTACAATATTCTTTCCCCCACAGATGTCACGTTAACACTACACCTCTGACAAATATTCACTTATCGACTCTCTTCAATAGAGCGATAAGTCCTCAAAATTGCTTCCATAGCAATATTCTTCTTGTCACGTTAACACTACACCTCTGACAAATATTCACTTATCGACTCTCTTCAATAGAGCGATAAGTCCTCAAAATTGCTTCCATAGCAATATTCTTCTTGTCACGTTAACACTACACCTCTGACAAATATTCACTTATCGACTCTCTTCAATAGAGCGATAAGTCCTCAAAATTGCTTCCATAGCAATATTCTTCTTGTCACGTTAACACTACACCTCTGACAAATATTCACTTATCGACTCTCTTCAATAGAGCGATAAGTCCTCAAAATTGCTTCCATAGCAATATTCTTCTTGTCACGTTAACACTACACCTCTGACAAATATTCACTTATCGACTCTCTTCAATAGAGCGATAAGTCCTCAAAATTGCTTTCATAGCAATATTCTTCTTGTCACGTTAACACTACACCTCTGACAAATATTCACTTATCGACTCTCTTCAATAGAGCGATAAGTCCTCAAAATTGCTTCCATAGCAATATTCTTCTTGTCACGTTAACACTACACCTCTGACAAATATTCACTTATCGACTCTCTTCAATAGAGCGATAAGTCCTCAAAATTGCTTCCATAGCAATATTCTTCTTGTCACGTTAACACTACACCTCTGACAAAAATCCACTTATCAACTCTCCCTAATAGAGTGATAAGCCCTCAAATTACTCTGATTGCGATCGCTCGCGGGTCGGAGTAAAATCATACCACTTACAAAAATTAATCTGTTGACTATTCCCAATAGGTCAATAGATCTTCAAATCTCTGTTATGTTAACCAACCACCTCTAACAGTTCAAACCCGTTTGAACCAGTTAATTCTTCTACAACGGAATAACTAGTGTTCATACCCCCCCCAAACAAGTTAAAGTTTCTCTATAATTATCTTAAATGGTAATAAAGGAATTTTTAAATATTGGGTATTTTTCCATCGTTGCAAGTCAGAACACGACACATGCAATGAAAAGAGACAAAACAGAATCACTCTTTCTATTATCATCAGGAATATTAAAGAGCGATACAAAAGCCATGTTCTTCTCAAACAAAGAAGGAAAAGAACAGTACATGATTACGCCTCTGGATCAACAAAGGTGAAATACGCAAGCCGGGATTTAACAGCAGATAATTTTTCCTCGTGAGCGGCCTGCACCATCGCTTCAGCTTTCTTCCTAAGTGCACTTTCATCTAGCACAATCGTATTAGCCTGCTTCTGGATAAGTTCAAGCTCCTGCACCGCTGAACGGTAAGTGGCATAGGTCTTCACACTCTCTAGTGTGAGCCTTTTCAATATCTCTTCCTCTCGCGTGAGTTCAGCTTCGTGTCGAGCCAACTCCGCCTTGAGAAGATCAATTTCTGCACGGGATGTCTGTATGGCAACTCCAGAAGCGTCCACAGCATGTTGCTTCTGCATGCATTGTCCCTGTAAGGATGCAATCTCAAGCTCTCTATCAGTGATGGCCTCTTGGAAAGTCTCGTATTGGCGGGCCGCTTCAGCTTTAAGATTATCAAAGACTGAAGCAGTCTGGGCAGTAAGATCAGCTCGATGCAATTCTTCCAAAGCCCTCAGATCTTTTTCCAACCGAGAGACGCCTTCAGAGCAATGTTGGAACAATCGAGCGTCATCCAAATATCGAATGCCATTCAGGGAGTGCGTGAGTAGTGGTTTGAAAGAATCAAACGTAGCTCGTCCAGCACTGATTTCCTCAATCGCTATCTTCATCATATCTTCCAATGGTCTTATAAGAACCTTTAGGATGGAGGGAAGGGCCACTGGACTTAGCGTCTTCACCGGAGATGACGGTGGGGAACTTAAAAGCATAGACCCTGATGCAGAAGCAATCGGTGATGATCGTGAAGAAGTGGGAGAAGCTATGGTGATATCCAATTGTGAGGGACTGGAAGGTAGAGCCATAAGTGCCCCTGTTTGGGTCGAGCTTAGCACAATATCTGTCCCCACAGGTTTAAGAGGAATCGTCAGCGAAAGAGGTTCCTCTGGTAAAGAGCTCGTTGTCACCGGCATTGACTCGGAGGGAGGAGCGTCTGTTGCTTGCGAAGGGAGAGACGATGACGTCCCAGCAGCTTCAGTAGTTGGAGAACCTACACAAAAGAACAGTTAATGTAAAAGAAAGAAACACCAGAAAAATCAAAGGGTGTAATTTCTACCAGTAGGGTAAAAAGGAAGATAACCAGACGCCTTGTCAGGAGGTGGTGGTGGTTGATCCGCCCAATTGTAAAAATCATCATCATCGCTTTCATCCTCATCAACATCCTCATGGTGAGACGAACTCCCATAGTCTAATGGTTCGTCGTCAGCAGCTGAAAGTTCAGGAGAGCTTGCGTGAGTATCCACTTGGGTTAGCCGGCCAGTCGTGGGACTAGGAATAATAGTCCCCGAATGTGGCAATAGTGCGGAGGAAGCGGGAGACTGACTCTCATTGAGATTAGCGAGCTCATCTGTCGCCAGTTCATTTGTAGGCAGTGCATCCCCTGCAGATGGAGACGTTGCAGGCGGTTCCCTTGAAGGCGAAGCAGCAGCACCAGGAGTCTGTTCGGGAAACGGTGAGATGTCGGGATCCATTGGAAGTTCATCCTCACCCTCTGCTTGATCCAAGGGATGGTGAGGGGAAAATTCTTCAGAAAATGCCGGTCCCCCAGAGTGAGGATCGGCATGCTCAGGACGACTTGTGACAGTTGATTCCTGCTCTTCCCCTCCACCAGCAGATTTAAAAGCATCCGCCATTAGCCTCTGAGCAGGAGGATTTACCAGCAGCTTTCTGCGAGTACGCTTCTCGTAGTGAGCTTCTTCTACTTCAGAAAGAGCCCTCTTTCCAGTTGCTTTGGCTCTTGAAGCTTCAGCAGCCCTAGGGCTCGCTATTGGGGCATCATCTAGTCCCATCTCTTCTTCTCCTTCTTCAGTTGCATCCTCAAAATGTAAAAACTCGTCGATCCCCTTCAGACGAGATACACGACCACCCCCTTTCCGAGAAGAATACATCTTCCTAATTGCACGAAGGCCGGAAGTGTACAGTTTGTATTCTGGCATCGTAGAAGCCGTGTGATACCAGTTGCAGAAAGCCACGGAAAGGAGAGAATTAGGCGTTTTGTGGGGTAATCTGAAGGTAGCCCCAGTACAACCTGCGGAGGAGTAATACCAGGCTCGAGCTCCTTCGTATATGTTGCCCATAACCGAAAGTTGGCTCCTCGGATTCCCAACGTATAGTTGGTCATATCCGAATTGTCGAGCAAAACGATACGGTTGATAGGGCTCAATTATACATTTGTCATTTTGCCTGAAGAGGAGATAACCAGGTCTAATGTTTAGCAGCCAGTGGAAAACTCCCCCGTCCAAACGGGTAAAACCATTAGGACCAGCGGTATCTTGGAAGACTTGTCCATATCCTCCACCCTCAAAATCCGGGAAGCAGCGGAAGATGTCGTAGCTGAGGTCTCTCGACAGAATCTGACGGACCTTCACTACGTAATTGCCTATCCAAGTAGCTTTTTCTAATCTCTGCACGAAAGGGATGAAGCCTCCATCCGTAGCAGAGGGAGCACTCATCAAATGTACACAATGTGAGGCGTACCAAGCCATTAGATATGTATACGGCAAGGGTACTCGAGGATTGGGAGTCACCAAGCTTTTCGTCCCTTCAGAATCTATCTCTTTCACTTGGATAAACTCGAGGCATAGTTCCCTCAAACCGTGTTGTAAACAGCACGTCATAGCGGAAAGTAGATTTATGGGTCTCCCATGTGCTAAGAGGACGGCCGGATAAGCTACTTCAATCATCACAGCATCTATTGGTCTGGTAGGAACCACACACCGCTTCAGCCACAGCATGAGAAAACCCGCCAATAATGCCATATCAGAGATGGGAGTAGCTGCCTGGTGATGGAAGCTCTCGAATTCAGTCTGTGCTGGGAAGTCATCTTCTATTCCCTCGCTGACATAGTGAACGGTGGCGTCATTGATCAGAGCCTGGATGGTCTCAGGGGTGCTCGCTGCCCGACGAGACACAGTGGCATTCTTGCCAGACAAATTTTGGAAAAGATACTCGGCCCAGGATAGCTGTTTGATACCACGTCCTCGTGCCCCCGTCAATTGGCCGCAGATTTGGAAATGACACATCACCTCCCATAGAGTGTCATATACCTCGGGGATGGTCTCCTTCAAGATCTTCAGCTCAGTTGACCCAGGGACAAACTCTTCATATGGTAAATCTCCGAAAGGAAGACCTGAGACATCGAACATTTCATGTAGGGCGAACCCTAATTCTCCTTCCGGTGTGAAAAACGTACAAGTCTCTGGATTGTACCGCTCCAGAATGGCGAAGAAGTTATATGGACTAAGAGCTATTCCATGTTTAGTAGCCTTAATAGGGCAAGCAAGCCCAGATTGAGCTAATGGTTCCTTTAATTCTGCCAACACGAATTCTATCATTCGTGCCCACCATCCTGTCTTGGAGGAATGAACCCATCCAGGAGCTCGGAATACTGCAGTCGGGAATTCTCCTTTGGCAGCCAAAAACCGTCGCATGAAAGTGTTAGCTGGACTAGCTGTTTCTCCTAAAGGATATCCTCGTGAGAATAAGCAGGGTTCCAAGGCCGACACTTGTTGATTATATCCAGCGGTATTCACACCCTTGTAAGTCAGAACCCCAACAGCTACCCCATCCTGCTCTCTCACCAAGTCCCAATTCATGTGACGGGAAACAGAAGCACATTGGTAGTAGGAGATGGGAAACATCCTGTGCATGTCAGGGAGGAAGAAGCGACGATCGCCGATCTGCCTAAGCCATTTGTAGTGACCGCCGTGCACGATCTCTTTTGAGATAGTGACACGATCCCCAAATAAGAAAGCTGGCTTGGTGAGTTTCTTGCGAGACCCAGTCTCAAACTTAGCGTCTGTAACTAAAACCCTGAGTACATCAGTATTTGGATCTGAGATCAGAGTGACGCGATCTTTGTCGGTGTCCTGGAATATTGGGAGTTCTTGACGCAGATTGAATTGCATATTAGAGTCCACACCTCCCTCATGCCCGAAGTGGTGACGAAGATTGAGAGGTTCACGGGTGTAAGGCACTGCAAAAGAAAGAAATATTCAATCAGTCAAGTGAAGGGAGCTTTAGCTAAGTCCATAAGAAAGAAAATTATCAAACGCACAGTTCAAGTCTGGCGTTTAATTTTCATCAACGCAGAGATTAAACTCTACGTTAAACTGTCGAACGCACAGTTTAGATCTGGCGTTTAAAGTTCATTAACGCAAAGGTCTAACTCTGCGTTAAATTTTCGAACGCACAGTTCAGATCTGGCGTTTAAAGTTCATTAACGCAAAGGTTGAACTCTGCGTTAAAATTTCGAACGCACAGTTCAGATCTGGCGTTTAAAGTTCATTAACGCAAAGGTCGAACTCTGCGTTAAAATTTCGAACGCACAGTTCAGACCTGGCGTTAATTTTCATTAACGCAAAGGTTAAACTCTGCGTTAAGTCTTCGAACGCACAGTTGGGGCCTGGCGTTAAGTTTTCGAACGCACAGTTAAAACCTGGCGTTAATTTTCATCAACGCAGAGGTCAAACTCTGCGTTAAGTTTTCGAACGCACAGTTCAAGCCTGGCGTTAAAATTTCATAAACGCAAAGGTCAAGCCTCGGACGTTTCGAATTCAAAACGCAGAATCTTAACTCTGCGTTATAATAATAAAACGAGTCATCTTCCTCGTTTGCAAGAACCCATCTAGGGTTTTTCAAGGAACTCGCTGAAGCAAGTTTGATGGCAACCCATCTAGGGTTTTTCAAGGAACTCGCCGAAGCAAGTTTGACGGCAACCCATCTAAGGTTTTTGAAGAACTTGCCGAAGCGAGTTTGACGGCCAAAAAGGGCGACACTTACCACCGACGGGTGGAACCTGAAATGGCGGCGCTGCTGCAGCAGGAGATCTTGGGCGAGGAGCAGCCTTTTTCTTGGAACCCATGGAAGAGAGTCGGAGAAGACGAGCAAGATCACCGGAGTTGAGAACGAAGAGGCTTCGTTAAAAATCTTCCGAAAGAGGGGAGGCAAAAAGTCGGGTGACTTTTGATTTGACCCTTAGCGGTCTACTTATAGACAGCTATGAGCTGTCAAATCGGGTCGGCACCATAGGCCCAAATGCCCGCCAAATATGGCCTGTGCGTCTGTGACGCTTGAGCTTCTGAACGCAGAGTTCAGCTCTGCGTTATAGTCCGCCTGTGCGTCTGCATTAATAGAATTCTTAAACGCAGAATTTAACCCTGCGTTTCGGCTCAATAACGCAAGAAATCTATCCGTGCGTTCTAATTCAATCAGAAGAATTCCTCTATGTTTATAGCCAAGACATGATTCCAAATAAATAGAGGGAGGCTAATGTCAACCATCAAGGCGACTAAAGCCAAGAAGAAACAGTTGACTCTACTGAAGAGTCCATTGGATGAGTACAATTAGATTACAATCAACCAAGTCTGACAATGTCTTCTAAATTTTGGGATCCAAAGTATTCCGAAAATTCGTCCCAGTCAACCGCGAACTTTCGAAAACTTTGGAGGGGGTTCTGTAGGCTGTCTAAAAATCACAATGGATAGTCGATCCCTATCAAGCCCTGATAATGAAAGTTACAATCAGACGACTTTCTGATCTTTGCATCCGCAATTCTGCAACCGCTATAGACACGGCCTCATCTCTGAGATGACTGATCTTGATGGCTGCGACAACAGCATGACTAATATGATATTAGCAACTATTAGAGATGCTGATGAGCAGTGTAATGATTTCAGAAATGGAGTTGAGAACGAGAGGCTCGTTAAAAACTTCGAAATGAGCGGAGCAAAAAAAGTCGGGTGACTTTTGATTTGATCCTTGTAGCGGTCTACTTATAGACAGCTATGAGGCTGTCAAATCGGGTCGCACCTAGCGCAAGATGCGCCAAATGTGGATGTGCCGTCTGTGACGCTTGAGTTCCTGAACGCAGAGTTCAGCTCTGCGTTTATAGTCCGCTGTGGTCTGCATTAATATAATTCTTAAACGCAGAAGTTTTAACCCTGCGTTTCGCTCATAACGCAAGGAAATCTATCCGTGCGTTCGAATTCAACAAGAAGAATTCCTCTATGATGCAAAATCCAATAAATAAGATAAAAGACCACAAGGCGACTAAAGCCAAGAAAAACAGTTGACCACCTGAAGAGCCATTGATGATAGCAATTAGATTACAATCAACCAGAGTCTGACAATGCTTCTAAATTTTTGGATCCAAAGTATTCCGAAAAATTCGGCCCAGCAAGCCCAATGGCGAACGTTAGGGTTTGTAGGCGTGTAAAAGATCAGAATAGTATCATCCCGTATCAAGCCCGGATAATGAAAGTTACAATCAGACGACTGCTGATGCTGTTGATCGATTTGCAACGCTAGTAAACACGGCCTCATCTTGAAACTGATCTTGATGCTCGACAACAGCATGGATAATATGATATTAGCAACTATGTGAGAGATGCTGATGAGCGAGTGTAATGATGTTCAGAAATAAATGACTTAGTTTGAGTCGGTAAAAGCTATGGGGCAATATTATCTTCAAAACACTATATGTTGATGCGCTAACGCGCGAAAAGCGAAGCAAAAGAAATAGCTTGGGTCGGGACAATCGAAAGCGGTAAATAGATACTTTCACGCGTGAGGAAAAAACAACACGCAGCTTCCACAACGATGAAGCTATTCTCAGCCTTCGCAGCCAAGCAAAAGCAACACGACGAACGCTATAACAGGCAGAATCAGTAAACAATAGCCTTTGCAATTTATAGATGAAACAAGTCAAACAACTCTGCTCGAACGCAGAAAGTGTTATTCCTGGTTTCTGCAAGTGCAAACGCACACTTGGTGTGCCAGCAGACATCAACTCTAACAGAAATACAAACGCACAAGGAAGCAAGGCTGCTTCAAAAACAGACTATGCCCAAACTCTGGACGCAGAGTTGAAGCTTCAACGCACATGTCCGTACGTCTCAAACCCCACGAGAGATTAACTCGTCTCAAGCCTTGGATCGCAGAGTAAACCAGAACAGCGACTGGAGCGTTTTGACTTGTTCCAGATACAAGCGAACGCCGCTCAGAAAGATCCACGTTCTGAGGATCGCCACAAAAGACGAGAATAGGTGACACCCCTCATCCCCTTAAATAACGACTTAGCTAACAGATAGAGGTTGATCGTGGTTGGTTGATCGCTTTAACAGTAAACGCAAAAAAAAACGGGCATCAAACCGCCAGGTCACAATTCAGCAGTTTCAAGCACGAAAAAAGCTTTTGAAGAGTCAAAGAATGATCAATGATCAGTTAATCAAATCTCGGGAGAAGGATTTTCCCCTTCGATCAACGGTCATAATACGACTTGGCAAAGTTAACGAATTTTCGGTTGCCAACACTCTGTGTACAGAGTTTCAGACTCACTTCTTATCTTAAACCGTTAGAGTCTTAATTACTTGCAACACAGTTAATCACATTCAAACCAAACATTCGGTTTGCAACAACTCCAATTCTCAACTGCAAGTGACACTCCAAGATAGAACGAAGTCATCAAACACTTCAATCAGTGAAGAAGGACGATCGATCGCAACAAGCAAGCGACGCGATCAATCGAAGGAAGCATCCACCGCTACCAGAAGAACCCAGTTTTAAACAAAGGGGAGAACAAATTCATTCTCCTCTCTTTTTAATCGAATCCAAATTGTAATTGATTTTGAGAGAAATACAAGTCAAATTTTTTCTTTTATTTCTTTTACTACAAATTTCCAACAAACAGGTACGGTCATTTGTTGGCACCCTTCGCGGGCCTGCCTTCGATTGGTACCGCCGTCTCAAGCCCGGAAAAATCAACAGTTGGGAGGATCTGGAGAACATGTTCCTCGCTCATTTCTTCGATGATGACGCCGAAGTGTCGATCAGGACACTCTTAGATGAGAAATAAAAAGACGGAGAGTCGGTGGATACCTTCATCAAACGCTTCCGCAATCAGGCAATGAACTGCAAGGATCCCGTCACGGAGGAATTCGCCTTGCAAACCTGTCATAACAACTTGTCCATTAACATCTTGGACGTTATGGGAGTAGAGCCGCTCAATACCTGAAAAGAGTTGAAGGTGCGCGAAGATCAGGCCGAACGCTTCCTCAGAAGGAGGAAGGTCGAAAGAAGCCAACCGATGGTAAAACCTCTGAATCCGAGTCTTATTTCCCATGATGAAGGGAAAGCACCTACAACAGTTGTTGACGTTAATCAGACGTCGCAACAGCAGCCCCGAAGACAGCAGAAGACTTCGGATTCGAGGCTCCAAAAAGAGTACTCATTCAAGGACGAAGACGTTCCAGCCATCTTCGAGACCCTTCTTGAAAACAATAAGATTAAGTTGCCACCCATCACGAATCAGGAGGAAGCTGACAATACTACGGATCCGAAGTACTGCGCGTACCACAGGAGGGACTTTCATCCCACCAAGACTTGCTTTACTTTAAAGAATAGCATTCAGACCTTGGTTGAAGCCGGCGTCATAACGCTGGGATAAGCCAAATGAGAACGGCAAGACTCCGACAAGTATAAGAGTATAAACTGCTTCTTCCAAGACTCCGACAAATATAAGAGTATAAACTGCTTCTTCCAAGACTCCGACAAGTATAATAGTATAAACTGCTTCTCAATCCTCCGACCGGTATAAGAGGTTAAACTGCTACCTGATACTCCAATTGGTATATGAGTCTAAACTGTTTCATACCGTTGACAAGAAGTTCCTGGAGAATTTTTATATGTAATATTCCTAAGGATAACCCGATCATGTAACCGAATGCAATGATAAACCCAGTTTCGCGAAGAAGCTGGGGGTGGATGATTCATGTAACGGAAAGTTTCCGGAAGAATACTATATGTAATTTTCTTAGGGATAGCCCGATCATTACAAACAAAGTGATAAACACTAAAACCCCACTGTGATTTCTGAACACTCTTTTACTAAGATGAGATTCGATCGCTTCATTGGATCAATCTTCCCTCACAAAACTCCTATTGGTGTTTGACGACAGATCAACCAATCCTCACAAAATTCCCCCACTGATCAAATCAATTGGCGGTGGGTCCACTAAAATTTCTATCCGCCAATTCATGGTAATTTTCAAAATTTGACGTGTTAAGTCCTGATCACTTAACATCAAAATCCTCCATCGAGTGGCTAGTACAAACCAGTATTTCTACTGCTACTTGTATTCCACTCCCTTTGCTTTCAGATCAAACCTATAAAAGTTAGGACCAAAGCCAGATTCCCCTCTCGATTCCTTCCATGAACGAGAGGTCCACTTTTAAATTGAGCAATTAAACCTATAAAAGTTAGGATTGTCTCCAACTTTACTTAGTCAAACATGCAGATAGTTAGGACTAAGATTGAGTTATCCCTTTCGATAAATGAAAAACTTCCATCTTTTTCTTTTTCAGCCAAACCTATAAAAGTTAGGGTCGAAATCGGAATTTCCCCTCAATAAATGAGTAACTCTTTTCTTGGATCAAGTAATCAATCCTATAAAAGTTAGGGTTACTTGAATCTTTTCGATTCTCGGAGTGGAGATCCCACTCCTAGTTTTATCTTTTCGGATTCTGGGGGTGGAGATCCCACTTTGAGTTTTCTTTCCAACTGAAGATTGAATATAAAATTCTTTCTCTTTGGTGCCGGGAGAGAGAATATAAAATTCTTCCTCTTTCATTTTGGGTTCGTCTTTACCCTGAGAAAAGACACAATTCTCAACTTTAAATCCGTACATTCCATACACGGGGAACTTTATCTCGACTCCTAAATAGAGATAAGCCTACGTCTAACACACGTTGCCGGTTTAGTCTTTCACCGATTGAAAAAGACACCAGAATCCAGTCTGGGGTATTTTATCCCGAATCCTAAGTAGGGATAAGTTAGCGCCTAATACGCGTTGCCGGTTAGTCCTTAACCATAAAAAGGACAAAAGCCCACATATTTAATATTATGGCAGATTGTTATTAATAATGCCAAAATCCATGCTTCATACGCACGGGGAATTTTATCCCGAAGCCTAAGCAGGGATAAGCCAACGCCTAATACGCGTTGTCGGTTTAGTCTTTTACCGATTAAATAAGACATCAGAATCCGATTCTGGGGACTTTTATCCTGAATCGTAAGTAAGGATAAGTCAGCGCCTAACACGCGTTACCGGGTAGTCTATTCCCGTGACAAAGACAAAGTCTACGCATTCAATATCGTAGCATCAAGTCTAAGGGAGTTCATTCCTTTAGCACAACGTCACATGTGGAACGGACTTAAAACAATCCGTATGTAAGCCCGATTCAAACGGTAATCGGTAAGAGCGCGTCAAATCCGTTGAGGGCTGAGGATTTGCCAAAAATCCTAAGTCAACGTCTGATACACGTCGCTGTTTAGTCTTTTCACAGGAGAAAGACGAAGTCTACGTATTCAATATCGTAGCACTAAAAGGGTTAACTCTTTTAGCTTAACGTCACATGCGGAACGGACTTAAACAATCTGCATGTTAGCCCGACTCAAACGATAGTCGGTAAAGGCTAATCAAACCCGTTGATGGCTGAGAATTTGCCAAAAATTATATAAATGCGAGTCATTAACGCATCATCTTCATTAGTTGGTCTCATAACTTGAGCATTCAACAAACTTCGGAATAAGATCCATATCTGCAGACGAATCAGCTTTAACAGCTGGTCCTGCAGCCCCAACATTTGGGACCGCTATGCTCCAATACCTTAAGAGCTTAAACTGTGTATACTTCAACAAACGTACGAGTATGAACTGTATTAACGTCGGGCGATCCGAAACCCTAGGTCAATGCCGGTCAACGCGTAACCCTAGGTCAACATCAGCCAACGCGTTGTGACAAAAAGTCAGCATATAGCGATCTGAAACCCTAAGTCAGCACGATACCACGGAGGTAGTCAGTTCTAAGTCAACTCAATGACACGAGCCAAACTCAACTCATCAGTTTTAGACTCGAGACTCCGACGACAGCCAGACGATAAATGCAGCACCGGAAGGATTTCAGCTATTCGTCAAAGCATCGAGTAGACTGAAAATCGAAGGAGCCAAGAGTTGAAGCTAACTACAGATCCTTTACACCGATCGAAGGCTGGACCAATCACATCCAAAGTATTCCAGCCTCTTCTATAAAAGAAACGAGTCTGGAACGCTTTGGAGGGGGTATCTGTAGGCATCAAAAATTACCTATAGGTCTCCACGAACGGCTTGGTGCTAAGAAAAGATGATGAACGTCGCTATCCAATTCACAGAAGCTTGATTAACGTCGACGAATGCCTAAAATGGATCGATGAACTACGTGAAGCAACGGAGTTTCAGAATAACGAGGATACGAACTGACCGGGAGCCTCGTATCGCTTACAAAAGGCGAAACGCCCTTCGTGTCTCATCCACTCCATAGATGATTCAATCATAGGATCTTATAGAACTCCTCGTTGGCTTTCCAACGCACTTTGAATTACTCAAATCCGAGTTCGGACGAAGAAATTACGGCGAAAACGGACGAATATGCAAAATAAGCGTCTCAGCTGAGTTGAGACACCACGGGGTGTCTCGGCCCAACCGAGATACCCTAAGGGTGTCTCGGCCTCGCTGAGACACCCTGGGGTGTCTCCAGGCCCAAAAATGAGCTGTTATGTTATTTCAACCACCCCGAGCCTATAAATACAAGCCTCAGACCCTCATTTTTCTAGATCTGGAACTTTGGAGATTAGGCGAAATCCTGTCGGATTAAAGATCAAAAGTGCATGAATTTCAGAGAGGATGAGGAGGAGAGATCGGATCGAGTTCGTCGGCATAAAGAAGAGGAGCTCGTCAGATTGCAGTTCCCCGGGTTCGTTCCTTAAGATTATCCCGTTGCGATAATCTTAAGAAGGGCAATTATCTCGTCGTTGCTGAGATAAGCGCTACGGTTTCTTGATTCCTTCGCGAATCAACGAAGCTCTGCCCGATTTTTCGGCAATCAGATCTGATCGACAGTGGTCCACGGGTAAACCCCCGGCACAGGCAAAAACACCCACGCAAGCAGAAGATCGATAAACGATCTCACTGCGTTTGTTTGACAAAGTTATAAACTTGTTTTATTTTCATTGTGTAAGGAGATCTTATAAAAAGATTACGTTTGTTTGACAAAGTTATAAACTTGTTTTATTTTCATTGTGTAAGGAGATCTTATAAAAAGATTAACTTTTTATTTTATTCGAGTTTATCTTATAAAAAGATTAACTTTTTATTTTATTCGAGTTTATTGTAATGACTAAAGTTGTAATAGATTCGGTAGCAATGAAAACAATGAAAACATCAACTTTCACCGCAAACACTAAACACGAGTGCAATTCATAAAATAACGGTCAAAATCACACACAAACACAGGAATTTACGTGGTTCGGCAATTGCCTACGTCCACGGGGAGATGATGAGGAGATTTTAACCCTAACCAAAGGTCTCAACTCCCTCACAATATCTCCCTCTCAAAGTGCTCAAAACAATGCTAATTCTCTCCTTAAGAAACCCTAAAAAACGTGGTTCTATTTATAACAAAACACAATACCAAATAGATTAGGATTCTAAAAACAAGTCTGCCACACCCTGGTGTGGCACACACCACACCCATGGCGAACATGGCACATTCTGTCACATCAGGGTGTGGCAGACACCACACCCATGGCAAACATGACAGATTCTACCACCAGTGTGGCAGACACCACACCAGGGTGTAGTTGAGTCTGTTTTGCTTATTTTTTACGTTTTTCTCAATTCCTTTGCCGTTTTCACAGGAATTGTACTAGTAACACAATCCTTTTTTTTTAACTTAATAATGTTACTTTGATATATGTTTGTTATACGTAGATGGTGGGAAGAACTGGATCTAGTACACAAAGTTGATTTCTCAAGGGACCGCATAGTTGAAGTTTACCTATGGACGAATGGAACTATATGGGAACCCAAATTTTCCAAGTGCAGGAAAGTATTGGCAAAGTTTATTAGCGTTGGAAATGTGATCGATGATTTTTATGATATACATGCCACACTAGAAGAAGCCCAACTATTCACAGCGGCAATTAGAAGGTTCGTAAGCAACACAAATCTTTTCATTCATCTCCATGTTTCGTGTATTTTCAATAACATCTTATTATAGGGTAATTTCACAAAACCCCCTGCATCTTGGGCACAAACTTCTATATCTTGAGGTTTTCCAATAGTTCAGGGTGGCTTAATATAATTTTTTGAAAGTTCTAGGAGCCTTTCTCTGATTCATAAAGTTCATTGGTGCTGTGTGTAAAAACTCCAAAATTCATGGGGGGTGGTTTTGTTGGAAATAACGCAATATACTAATAAAACAGTTTAAGAGTCGATGGTTTTGTTGGAAACTAACCTGTGTTAGTAAAGAATATCTATCATAGATCATACTTATTTATCTAATATGTCTAAGTTAGCGACGCTAACATAATTAAAATTTGACATTTTAATTTTTTCCACTTGTTTCATTTATTAGGTGGGATCTCAAGGCCATGGAAGGCCTCCCGGATTACCTGAAGTTATGCTATTTGGCAGCATATAATTTGGTTAATGAGTTCGCATATGTTTTCCTCAAGGACTTCGGATTTGACATCAGACCTCACTTAATAAATGAGGTATAATATTAACTTCATATATATCACATTCATCAGCTGTGCCTGTACTAATGAAGAGCACACCTACTTACATCCTCGTGATCCTGTTGTATTAATTACTACTTCCGATGATGATGGTAATTAATAAAATAGAACGAGATAAATACTAATTAAGTAGCTAATTAAACCCCCAAGGTGCATGCATCTTTAGTTAATTAACCTTAATTAATTTGCTAATACTGATCATGTGCTAACTGATTTATTCAGTGGATACGTCTGTGTGAAGCATGCTTGAGAGACGCGCAATACATTCACGAGGGCATAACGCCGTCTCTTGAGAAATACGTGGAAAATGGTTGGATTTCAATTGGCTATCCCATGTTTCTCGTCCATGCATTTTATTTTGTAGACCACAATTTTACAGAAAAATCACTCGATCTTTGGGAGCACTCACACCAACTACTCTACCTCTCTGGGGTCCTCACTCGACTTATGGATGACTTGGCTCCTTCTAAGGTATGAAATAAAATGGGTATATATATATATATATTAGTCACTTTGTTATATTTATCATTTAAATTCTTAATCATGATTAAATTTATTGTTAACCAAGGACAACTAGTACTATCACACCCAAAAATGTTAAATTAATAAGGATATGTTACCTCAATTTCAGCCCATCTTTAACCAGATAAACTAATTTTAAATCGCCTAAAAATTTTGAGGGACTAATTTTAATTTGATGACTTGAGAAACTAATTTCAAAATATGAACGATTTGCACTCTCTTCCTGCCTAAACTATTTGGGATATTTTATACACTTTAACAAGATAAGTTCTTACCAAAGCATTATGGTCCGTGTAGCGGTATATGTTTTTTAATCTGTTTCTAAGTGGCTTGATTGATGAGATTTGAATATTGATTGTTCTCTTACCATGTTCAAGATCCCTCTAACTATGTCAAAACTCTAGAGTTTGTGATGATGGTTGAGGGCTATATTGCATACTCTTATAATTGCTAGGATAATTTTTTTTGATAGGAATATGAATGGTATATATTCTGAAACTTAAAAAAATTCATTGTACTTTTTGTAATAAGAAATGTTCTTTTTAATAGAGTTTATCATAGGTTTTGGAGTTGGTCTAGAATAGTCTGTCCTTTTTGGATAAGAATTTGTTAAAGACAGAGTAATAGAGGTTTTTTAGCAATAGAAATTCTATTTGGATAGGAATTTAGGAACATTTACGGTACATGAACTTAACCCCTATTCAAGGAGTTGAATTCTTATATTAAAAAAAAAAAGAAAACTTTGAGAGAAAGAGAGTATCCCAAGAGAGAATCTATAGATAAAATTAATAGCAAAGTTATCTATCTTTGAGAGAATCTATAGATTAAATTGATCTCATCTGTGTTGAGTTGTAATCTCTCTTCTGATTTAGTACAAGTTTATATGAGATTGCCCATGGACGTAGGAGTTGCTCCCGGTCATATAAATGCATCTGTGATCTTTTTTGTATTTTATTTTGATTATTGCTCTGTCATCTTTTCCGCAACAATAGACAACACCTCTAATAATTCATGATAGTTTAGTAGACATATTATTTTAACAAGAGATATATATTATTTACCAATTGCTATTATATTTTAAAGGCTGAGATGGATGGATTGCAACCTTCAGCAGTTTTTTGCCGTATGAAGGACTCAGGTGAGTCATACGAGACAGCAACAAAATACATCAAGGATCAAATAAGTATCTACTGGAAGAAACTCAACGAGGAACTCGTCAATGGTAATCATCCTCAAATCTTTAGGGACGTAACAATAAATTCGTGGAAAACTACCTTCACAATGACACAATATGGAGATGACGTTGGCAATCCCGCTGGCGCAGCGAAGGACAGAATCCGCTCATTGTTTTTTGAACCTATTCCCATGGAATAATTTTATTCCTATGTTTTTAGTATAAGAATTTGCACCTTAATTTATCATTTGGTAATTTGGCTGTAATATTTGTTGGAACTTGTTAACTTTTTCTCTTGATGCGCCATGTGTTTCGTAACTCCTCTAGTTTTTACTGTTCTTATATATTTTCATGTTCTACCATAATTATCCTATTGTTAAATTTCCGTCAAAAAAATAATTCTATATGCTTTTATTGTTGCAATAATTTATAATGTGTATACCATCATTCACCAAACAAGATACAGTCTCTCAAATCTTTCATATTTCCAGATTAGTCTCTCAAATCGTTTGGAAAATGGTTTGCAAAATTAAAGAGATCTAAGATTTTTCTATTTGAGCATAAACGACCTTTTATTATTTGTTTCGAACTTTCTTTTGGTTTTACGGCATATTTAAGCTGATCAAATTGAGGGTTGAGAACCAACTAGGATTAGGAATTACTTACTATGAGGAGTTAGGTTAGACGACTAGTTTTTTTGGGTTAAAACTAGGGTGCGGTCTTGTACTCCTACTAAATCAGATTTGTGATTCAAGAGAGTTCTTTTATAGTGAGGAAGTCTATTCGCGAGAAGGAAGAGTGATAGTAAGATTGTTTATCCATAAAAATATTGTATATTCTAGTTGTTTGTTTCTATGGTTGATTTATTGCTTATTATTCGTTTATCGCTATAAATTGTTTTTTCGCAGCATAATTTTGATAACGCAGAAAACAGTAGACAGTTCTAATCATCCTTTTTCTAGACTTGCATCTCAGATTCAACAAAGATGAGCATAGTTAAAGGCCAGAATGATTCGTGAAAGTCCAAAATGAATTTTAATAGAAAGTTCACCTTTTGATCTTCAAATCCAACAAATTGAAGAGGGAAATAATCACTGATTTTTCTGTGAAAATAATTAAAAATCAAATACACAACTCATTCATCACAAATCACACGAGAATGTGGTGCAAATAAGGGGTTGTTTGGTTCGGCCAAAAAAGTTAAAAAAACACCCCCAAAAAAGGGGAAATGTGTTAGTTTTCCAATTTTATGGGTCACTTCCAATGTTTGTTTCGAACCTATTTTATTAGAAGTGAGTTCCCAAAATATCATCCCACATCACTTGTAAAATCCATTTCTTAACTTTTTTTAGAGGAAATAGGCTAAAGTTTGTTAAAATAAAATATTTTAAGAGTTTTTGGCTAGGGTGACATTTCATATGGGTATGCTTTCCTATTTTTAGACAAGGATCCAATCAATTGAAATTATGATTTTCTAAGAATTGAGGTTGTTTTTGCCCCAACCAAACAATAAAAATCCATTTCTAAGAGGCCTTCTATGATTATTACTCTCAACTTTTTGGTCAGAAGCATGACAGCAACATGTCTGTCAATTGGACTTATTTATATCCTAATCCAAATCCAAATCTGATAGCTCTTGAGGCCCTATTCTCTGAATCAGAGGTAAAACATGCGGTCTTTAGCATGAACCTAAACAAATCACCTGGACCAGATGGATTTTCTCTTCTTTTCTACCAATCCTTCTGGGATTTAATCAAAGATGATCTTGTGGATCTTATGAATTTTTTTGGTCAAAACCCATCATCACTACACAGAGTTAATAAAGTCCTCATTACTCTCATTCCAAAATCAAAGGAATGTCCAACAGTTAAAGATTTTAGACCGATCAGTTTGATAAACTGTATTTTCAAAATCTTTACAAAAATCTTAGCAACAAGGTTATCTCCTCATTTGAAGGATCTCATTTCTCCTACTCAGTCTGCTTTCCAAACAGGAAAATCTACTCTTGATTCGATCCTTGTTGCTAATGAGATGATTCATTTTTGTTCTAAGAAGAAAAAGGAAGTGGCCATGATTAAGATTGATTTTGCTAAAGCTTTTGACTCTATTAGTTGGGATTTTCTTACAAATTTGCTAAAAGCTAGAGGATTTGGTGACAAATGGTGTTCTTGGATTTATCATATTATCTCCTCTTCAAACTGTGCTGTTCTTGTCAATGGATCTCCATCAAGATTTTTTAAATGCAATAGAGGTCTCAAACAAGGAGACCCACTATCTCCCCTGTTGTTCAATATATCAGTTGATGTCTTGAGTAGAATGATTATGTGCAATGTGGATGAAGGGTCTTTAGCTAGCCTGCGCATTAAGGATCCCCTTAACCATATTAGGAGTCTTCAATTTGCTGACGACACTTTAATTTTTGTCAAAAGTACCTACAAAGATATATCTCTTCTTAAGACAATTCTATACATCTTCGAAGACATTTCAGGACTGGGTATAAATTTTACAAAATCATCTATGGTTTATTTTGGAAATATTCACAAAAGAGGAGTTTCTTTAGCTTCATCACTCAATTGCAAATTAGACACACTTCCAGTCAAATATCTTGGCTTACCCTTGAAAAGTGGAAAAATATCAAAATCTGATTACCAACCTCTACTGGATAATTTACATCGTAAACTTGCTTCTTGGAAGAGCAATTGCTTATCGATGGGAGGGAAAGTTGTCTTACTAAACTCAGTCCTCTCCTCAATCCCATTATATTTCATGTCTTTCTACAAACTACCAGACTGGCTTATCAGAGACATTGACAAAATTAGAAAGAACTTCCTCTGGAATGGTAAGAAAGAATCAAAACCTTTTAAATGCCTGGTTAGTTGGAAAAAGGTATGTTTAAGCAAATCTGAAGGAGGCCTGGGTGTGAAAGATCTCAAAAATTTTAATATAGCTCTTCTATCCAAATGGTTATGGAAATGTTTTGATAAAGAATCTTTCATTGGTGCTTTTCTTCATCATCTCTACATCAGAAAAGTTTCTTTATTGCAATTAGCTAATTGCAATGTCAACAATTCTTAATTCTGGAATAATATCATTTCCAACAAAGAAGCTTTTCTTCATCTCCTTTCATGGTCTCTCGGCTCAGGTGAAAAGATTAGATTTTGGGAGGACAGATGGATTGGCTTCAACAGTCTATCAAGCTTATATCCATCTTTGTACAACTTAACCTTATCCAAAAATGTCTCCATTCGTAGTCAAGGTATCTACCAAAATAATTTATGGCATTAGCATCTTTTGTTGAAGAGAAGTATCTCAGATGAATCTCAATATGCTAAACTAAACCTATTGACTCCTATTAATATGCAAAGTATTACAAATCAGGCTGATTCTCCTAGATGGTCTCTTACATCTAGTGGCTCATTCACTGTTAAATCATATTATGAGTTCTTAAACTCCAGGGGTATCAAATATGCTTTTTTCAAAATAGCATGGAATCCAATTCTACCCAGCAAAATACAGATTTTCATTTGGCTTTTATCTCTGAATCGCCTACAAACCAAAGATAATCTCATGAAGAAAGGGTGGCAAGGCGATCCTACATGTGTTCTATGTGATGCGCACATTGAATCTGAAAATCATCTCTTCTTTTCATGTAATACATCTATGGCAGTCTGGCAACATTTGGAAACTATTTCTTACCTTTCAATTGGCCAACCTCTCTAGATGATATGTTGTTATCTGTTGCATCTCTACAAAAAAGCTGGATGGACTCACATGGCGCACCATCTTCTCTGCAGTCTGTTGGTCTATATGGACTTCAAGGAACAAATTTATCTTCGAACAGAAATCTTTTTCAGCTGAATCAATTATTAACTCTTCTATTCTTGCTTTGTATGACTGGACAGAATCGGGAAGAAGGAAGGAAGCTTATCAGTTGGCAAATGTGTTCAAAGCAAAACCAATACCTCGCAGTAGCAGTTAAGAAATCTGGAATTGTCTAAGAATGATGTACATATATATTTTTGGTAGTGTTATCTTGTTTTTTAAATTGATCTATAGAAAATTTAATTTCTTTTTTGCTACATGTATGGCCGGCTTTGGTTCTTCTTTATATCTATGTCAACGATGAATGACGGCAAGGCCCTCTCTTCATCTTCATGGATGTTTAGGAGAAGAAGGTTATACATCAATGGCTAAGAGAAATTAAGTTTTCTATCTATCAACTGACGGATACAGTTCGTATCCAATTTTTGTAAAGATACTTATATTTTTATTAAATGAACAGGGTCCATCCCTTGTTTTTCCATCAAAAAAAATCTAAGAAGTGGATGGAAAACACAAAAAGTCCCCCCCCCCCAAAAAAAAATATTTTCCCATAATGGGAGTTCCAAGCGGCCCCTAAATTTACATTTTAAAGTTAATCATGCTCTGGCTTCTCTTCTAGTCTGTCGATGATGGGCTTTGTTTATTGACTTTTTGAGATTAGCATCTACTTGTTAGGTTTTCTAACCCCTGTTACGATTTGAAAACAGAGATGAGGAAGAGAAAAAAGAATAATCACAGAGAACACATAGAATTTTACGTGGTTCACTTCTCAACGAGAGAAGCTACGTCTACGGTTCACTATTCTCAGGTTGGTTTACAAGCTGCCCTAACCACCCCTTTTATAGCATAGGGTTCTTACAAACAAGAATCTCAAACAAACCAGAAAACGAGCCCAGGCCCAAACCCGAGTCATGGTCGACCACCAACAATGGCGCGGTTGACCGACCAGAACGTTAAAATCTCAGGAAACCAATTACAGGGTCCGCGATCGATCGGGCCTAGCCTCACGATCGACCGGACCTAGCCTCACGATTGACCGACCAGAATGCAGAAACACACCCTGTAGTGTGCATGTTTTCCGATCAATCGGGCCTTGCCTCGCGGTCGACTGGCCATCACCCAAAACGTTCGACCGGCCAACACCCAAAAATGTTGCCTACTTCGTTTTTCCTGTTCTTGCATATTTTTCTCTTCAATGCAGTGAATAGGGTCGAGCCTGATAGTTAGGCTCGACATAGCCTAACAATCTCTCACTTGGAGACTAACTTTCTGTCTTTATGACCTTTCCTACAGCGACAGCCTCCCATATTATCAAATAATGAAGCCTATTGAAGTTGAACACGACAAAACTGTCTCTCAACTTCTTGTTGCTTATTTCCTCTTTAAGTAACTTCTCGTTGCCTATTTCCGCTTTAAGATACATGTTGAAACTAAATTTTCAAGTTTCCGGCAATTGGCTCGCCATGCCGAGGCTCAATCTCTCTCCTGCCTCTGTCTCTTGCTCCTTCAAAATGGTTAGTTTTATTTTTCTTTTGGAAAATGATAGGGGCACACCCCCAACCACATCCCAAACCACACCCCCTCTCTGATATGCTACAGTGCACCGGGCCCCACATGAGATTTTAAAATTTTAAAATCTCATGTGGGGCCCGGTGCACTGTAGCATATCAGAGAGGGGGTGTGGTTTGGGATGTGGTTGGGGGTGTGCCCCTATCATTTTCCAAAAGAAAAATAAAACTAACCATTTTGAAGGAGCAAGAGACAGAGGCAGGAGAGAGATTGAGCCTCGGCATGGCGAGTTCCAAATAATCCCCTAAACTTTGTTTATTTCGCATAATCCCCATGAATTGTGGGGTGTCTCATAAAACCCACTGAACCTTGACATTCTCTTCCCGAAACACCCTACATGTTATTTGTAAATAAATAAGATTTCCTTAAAAAGTCCAGATAACTAAGAGAAGGGTGCGTTGCCTGTAATGAGAAATGATAAATTAATTTTGTATGTTTTCTCTCAAGGACATTATATACAATTAGTTGCAATAACAATGAGGTTCGATGAAAAAAGGTTAAAGTTAAGAAATTATTGTGAGACACTCCACAGTTCAGGAGGTTACGTAAGATAAACAAATTCAAGAGAATTATGTGAAAACCATCCAAAATTCAGGGGGTTATCTAAAATTAACACTAGAATGTATTTAAGTACCCCCCACACTCCACGAGTAAATTCTTTGGTGTAAAGTCTAAACTTTTGCCTGTTCTTCATGTCCTTATTTTCACTTGCTTTCCTTTGTGAATAGGATCCTTAGGCGCCAAATATGTATATATCGAACTTGAAGAATAATGTCCTCAAAGTGTATGTATAACCTTCCTATTTAAACGTACAGAAGATCCAAAGGTCCGCATCCCTTGGAAAAAGAACCAATCTATGTCATGCAACACTGGACAATTTCGTGGATTCAGGAAACCGATCACGACGATGTTCTGGCTATCAACCCGCTGTTTGGAACCATCGGCTCATCGAGTCCATTGGCAGTCATTATGATGTAAACTTTTATCTTCTGTCTGAAGGTCATTAATTTGTCAAGTTATTGTTTAGACTCTAGTTGGTTAGCTGCTTCTTATACTTTGAAACATTTTTTTAATCAAAACTTTCACACTTATTCCGAAAGAGAACTATCTTAGTGATTTTTGTTCTCATCATATCTATCGCACAATGTTAAATTGTTGCCAGGAGATCTGATATTTCAAAGGTCACAGGGATTATCTGTTACAGTGAGAGGGCTACACAATCACAGAAGATATCTATACAAAGTGAATAATAACATAGTACGATCTAATCACAGTAGAGATAGAGAATAACACACAAAGATTTAACGTGGTTCGGTCACTATGACCTACGTCCACGGACGAGAACAACACATACGTCCACGGATGAGAACAACAGAGGAATTCATAATCATAAAAGAGAAGATTATAAGGGAGATCACTCTCTAACCCCACCAAAGAATCACACAACGAGAGAAATTAACTGTCTCTGTCTCTCAATTCTCTCTAACTCCTCTCTATATCCGATGCCTCTAACCCATCATCACTCCTCCCCCTCCCCTATTTATAGCATTTTAATTGTAATATAAAATATGTAATGGTTGGTGTAATAGGTAGGCTAGGCTAGGCAAATAGTTGGGCTTAAGCGGAGGGACTAGGGAGTTAGGTGAGTCAAATACAAATTTTATTTTTCCTTCTTCATCCAAAATCACGTGTAACATTATCTGCAACTCACCCCAAAATTCACATGGGTTTCGTGAGATTTGCTTCTGAAAATTATTGTTTAAATTCTGAAAGCAAACACATGAATACATGAAGATCCACATTCCTCTCTGAAAAATGAAAATTATTGTTTAAATTCTGAAAGCAAACACATGAATACATGAAGATCCACATTCCTCTCTGAAAAAACATTCGTTCTCTCAAAACTTGCAGCATAATACATGAAGATCCACATTCCTCTCTGAAAAAACATTCGTTCTCTCAAAACTTGCAGCATGCAAACTGCTTAAGATTAAGGAAAATTGAATTCTCTTCATATTTCTTCTTGCGATTTTCTACTCGAAACCAAGTTGAAACCAAAAGTTAAAGTTTCTTGTCATCGGTTCGCCATGGCGAGGCACAACTATTTTTCTATTCGTATTTCTAGTTTGGTTCAATTTCTACAAATTATAGAAAATGTTTTCCAACCAAAATATAATTTCCTTGTATTTCATTAAAAAATTATAGGAAAAGTTTTGAGAAGTCAAAAAATGTTGCGCGCAGCAGAAATTTCGGCAGCACTTCGGCAGCACAAGAAGAGAGTTAGGTCGCAATAGGAATTCCTGTTTAACAAAGGAAACAAGAACCTTAAGCAAAATATCTTAACCAAGTAAGATATCAGCTCTTCCTCTCATCAGCTTTAGGACTGACCTTTCGAGGGAACCTAAAAGCTATTACAAATCACACAAATAGCAAGACAACCAAATTTTTACGTGGTTCGGCAAATTACCTATGTCTACGGGGCAAGGAGGGGGGAGATCTACTACTAGAGGGAGAGAAAATAATTAGGGTTTACAATCACTCAATCTAAACCCTCACACAATCTCTCAAACCTCTCACACAATCTCTTTCTACAAAAGTACAAAAGCCTGCACTTTTTCTTCTTGTTGTAGCCAAAAGAGAAAAAAAATCCAGCCGCAAACAAATCCTTGCACCGAAATCTCCTGCAGCCGCTATCTCCCCTCTGCCTTCGTACTTGCTCACAAAAACCTAGAAATTAATCCTATTTATATTTTAATTTGCGGGCAGCGGAATCTCGAGTTGTGGGCTGAAGTGGGCTCGTGCTCTTCACGCGTTCACGCAGACTCGTGCTCTTCACCACGGAAGTTTTGCACTCACGTGTGACCTGCTCACGTGGGTGGCCCCACATCTTCACAATTCTCCACCTCGGCGAAGTTTTCCCAAAACTGAGCCGACACCAAAGCAACCAAATGTCCCACTTATTGTGTCCAGTACGAACTCAATCCACAACAAGTCGAGAATCCGAACGAGAGTCCAAACAATCTCACCCCCCCATCAAAATCAACTAATCCAAACCAGCTGCATCAAACATAACTGCCTACGTATCCTCTTGTCAAAGGAATCAAGCCGAACGTAGTTCACCCAAATGGCCGCCAACGGCCTCAACAATCACGAATGTGCAACAAGTTTCGACATTGATCAAACTTGTTGCTCGAACCACCTTTGTGAGCATATCCGTCGGATTATCCTTCGTGTGGACTTTCACAATCTCCACATCGCCATCTTCAAGAATATCTCGAACGAAGTGATAACGAACGTCAATGTGCTTCGTCCGTGTATGAAAAACTTGATTCTTCGCCAAATAGATAGCACTCATGCTATCACAATGAATAGTGATGGACCTCTGCGATATACCAAGTTCCTCCAAAAGTCCTCGAAGCCAAATAGCCTCCTTCACAGCCTCTGTAACTGTCATATACTATAGGTGTAGGCATCAAAAATTGCCTATAGGTCTCCACGAATAGCTCAGTGTTAAGGAACGATAATGAATGTCACTATCTGGTTCACAGGAGTTTGACTGACGTCGATGAACGATTAAAGTGAACCGACGAACTACGTAAGCTGACAGAATTTCGGGATAACGAATGCACGGGCTAATCGAGAGCCTCGCGATGTTACAAAAAGAACAACTCCCTTCGTGTCTCGTTCATTCTACAGATAATCCAACCATTGGAGCTGATAGAACTCTTCGTCAGACTTCCAACGCACTTCGAATCACTAAAATCCGAGTTCGGACGAAGAATTTACAGCGGAAGCGGACGAATGCACCTCAACGGAATGTCTCGGCCAATGTGAGACACCCGCCAATGTGAGACACCCCAGGGGTGTCTCGGATTTTCCAGGACACCCCAGGGGTGTCTCGGATTTTTCGGGACACCCCAGGGGTGTCTCAGATTTTTCGAGACACCCCAGTGGTGTCTCGGGTTTTCCGAGACACCCCAGGGGTGTCCCGGATTTTGAGAGACACCCTCCAAGGAAGATTTGGGCCTTTAGCCCATTTTAACCGCTCCGCAACCCCTTATGCCTATAAATACAAGCCTTAGGCCTCATTTTTTGAGATCTGGAATTTTGGAGAAGAGGCGAAGCCCTGCCGGAGTGAAGAGTGATCGAGTACTTCAACGCAAGAGAGTTTCTTCATCAGATCTACATCACCCATACCCGATCCTTAGTATTGTCCCGTTGCAATAATACTAAGAAGAGCAAATATCTCGCTTTACCCGAGATAGGCGCTTCAAGTTTCTAGATCTCCTTGTGAATCGACGAAGCTCTGGATCAGATCTGATTGCCAGGTAGTCCACGGATATCGACGTCCCCGTCACAGGCTAAAGACCCACGCAAGCAAGAGACGACGAACGGATCTTGTGTTTATTTTCAAGAAAGTTGTAATTTTTATTTCTTTGTTGTTTGAATTCATTTGTAACGTTTGAAGTTTTAATGAAATCAATGATGAAGGCAACTTTTGACGAAAACACTCAGTCCGTCGTGACGCAACCGGCCTTCAAGATCCGGGTGAACGAAGAGATCGAATACGAGTTCGATCAACAGAAGTTTGAAGAGTACCTCTCTTCCTCCTCCTCCAGATCCGCCTCTCCAAACAGGCGCAGGAAGATTTCATCTTCCAAAAGTGCTCGCGGGCCAACAGGATCGAAGATCCAAGATCCCCTCGCCGCCGTTGCACTTACTCACCGCGACGCTCCAGTGAAGTCCAACGTGGTCGAAGTTGCAGATCCAGATCTCCCTTCCGCCACAAAGTCAACTGCTGAAGGTGTTCCAACCTTGTCAAAGAGGGCGCGCCAAAGACGGCGCCAACGCCTTGTGCGACAACTGGCCAAGGCCGCAGAATCGATGGACGGGATCCGCTACAATGAAGATCTAAAGTCCAGACAGCGCCAAGAGCAACAACGGCGCACAACCAACTCCTCCTCCAAGACAGAGACGAACGAATGGGTTCGTGTCAAGAGGACTCGCTCAACCCTCGAAGAGGGAATCAAGAAACGCCGCGCATTGCTTGCGCATGCCCGAGTGCTTCTGCAGAAAGCGGAAGAGATGCAGAAAGAAGAGACGGTCAAGAAGCCGTCAAAACACAAGCAGATGTGGGTGCCAAAGGCAAAATCGGCACCAAAGGCAAAAGTGGACGGAATTGTCGTCCAAACTTCATCAAATCCAGATCCTGTTTCCCTTGCCCCTCCGGCAGATCCAGGTAAGAACGTGGGTCTTCCTAGATCCAAGGTTCCTTTGAAAGGTCGCCTCGGTCCTTTACCGGAAAACCGAGGTAAAGCACCTTTCAAGGAGCGATTGGGACCGATGAAAGGTCCCCAAACAACAAACCAGACTGGGGGTCGTGCTAATCCTCCTAAGAAAGATAACAAAGGGAAAGCCCCTGTTACCGACCGCATTGGATTGCGTGTCGAAGTTCAAGAGCCCGTTAAGTTTTCACGCTCGCAAAAGCGTAGACTTGAACGAGCGACTTTTGAAAACGCTAATAAAGCGTCATATCCCCAGAAGGAAACACATTCCTCTGATGATGATGGTGTTATACCTGGGAAGTCATGCCAACACTCTATGGGTTGCTCCAGTTATCAAACTGACGAGTTGTACTATAGAGCTGGGAGTGCGAGTAAGTCTCGAAAGAGAGATGCTCGAGACACGGAATCTCACTATCCGTGTGCCAACATAATCAAGGCAGTGCTGTCAGAATGCTGCTGTACTAAAGCCCCAAGGAGAGTTTCGGTGTTCGAGAGAATTTCCATCGGAACGTCCGAGACCAGGCTAAGGCGTTTCCGTAGGAAGAAGCCTGCCCGCCAAGAGGACGAATTCCTAGAGGTGTCTGCTAATATGACCGGCAGAGGGAAATCAACACGACACTCTAGCTCAGATCAACTTGCCGAAGTATCCCAACGCATGACTCGATTGCGGTCAGGGATCAATAGGCGAAAGAATTACCAAAGGATGCAAAAGGGACTTCCTTTGGAAGAGGAGGCGTCAGATGCTGGTTCAGACTCCTACTCGGCTATAGCATCCGATGACACGGCGTCTAGTGCGGGACAGCCCTACGAATCACTTATTATCAGCGCCGAACAAATAAGCAAGATGCTTGAAGAGGCCCTGACTAAGCACAAGGAAGCTTTCAAATTCGAGATGGAGATGGCCATGCAGCAGATGAGAGAAATGCATGACCAGCAAATCGCGGCACTAACAACTCACCAAGGAGAACCCAGTCGTCGCAATAATCCGAATCAAGAGGAGAATGAACGGGAAGAGGATAATGCCAACATGAACATCCCTCCCGTCAACAACAATAATGGAGGTGGTCCCTCGGATGATAATGCGAAAGAGGATCACGTTACCTCTCCCCGAAACCACTCGAAGACAGATACGAGTGAAGATAAGAAAATGAAGGACTTGGAGAGCAAAATCAACGCGTTGATGAATGCTCGAGAAGTGAAGAGGTCCGGCATACCATGTCCATACCCAAGGGAGTGGGAATCAATTCCATATCCGGCAAAGTTCAATTTAATCAACTTTACGCCGTTTGATGGAAAGGGTTCCCCTACCCAACACTTAATATATTTTAAGTCTCATTTAGGAATCATTTCTGGTCAGCGAAGATTTTATCCTCAAGACTTGTCACAATAACCTTTCATTGGACATCCTCGAAGCTATGGGAATGGCACCGCCAAAGACCTGGAAGGATTTAAAGGTGCGAGGAGAACGAGCCGAGCGATTCCTTAAAAGGAAGAAGGCGGAAAGGGGTCAAATAGCAAATAATGCTCTGCAACAGAACTTTGTCCTTAAGGGTAAGGGAAAAACACATGCGAATGCTGTGGACGCGAATCAAACATTCGAGGTGCAAGCACAACCGTAACAGCGGCAACAAAAGGCGCCTCAACAATCAAGGTCACAACAGCAATCCCGAAGGCAGCAAAAGACTTCGGAACCGAAGATGTTCCAGCCATCTTCGAATCACTCCTTAAAAATAACAAGATCAAGCTGCCACCGATCACGAATCAGGAGGAAGCTGACAATACTACGGATCTGAAGTACTGCGCATACCACAGGAGGATCCTTCATCCCACCAAGGCCTGCTTTACTTTAAAGAATAGTATCCAGACCTTGGTTGAAGCCGGCGTCATAACGCTAGAGTAAGCCAGTTGAGAATGGCACGACTCCGACAAGTATAAGAGTATAAACTGCTTCTTAACACTCCGATAAGTATAAGAGTATAAACTGCTTCTCAATCCTCCGACCGGTATAAGAGGTTAAACTGCTCCCTGATACTCCAACATGTATATGAGTCTAAACTGTTTCACTTCTTTCACGGGAAGTTCTTGAAGAATTTTTATATGTAATATTCTTAAGGATAACCCGATCATATAACTGAGTACAATGTTGGACCCGGTGCCACAAGGAAAGCTGGGGGTGGATTATTCATGTATCGGGAAGTTCCCGAAAGAATATCATGGGTGATATTCTTAGGGATAACCCAATCACTATAAAAGTGATGTTCCCGAAAGAATATCATGGGTGATATTCTTAGGGATAACCCAATCACTATAAAAGTGATAAGTAAAATATCCACATTTAAACTCTAAAGGTTGGAGTGTTTTCCATTATTGTTATCAAATTCACTAATTCTCATGAGCTATCTTGTTGAGACGAGATTCGATCCTTTTGACAGATTAATCTTTCCTCACAAAAATACCCCACTGATCAATTTAATTGATGGTGGGTCCACTAAATTTTCTATCCGCCAATCCATGGTAATTTCCAAAGCTTGACGTGTTAAGTCCTGATTACTTAATGTCAAAACCCTTCATCGAGTGATCAAACCTTCCTACAGTTAGGGTCATCTCAAACTCCTGCTTGGTCAAACCTTCCTACAGTTAGGACCAAAACCAAAATCCCCTCTCGATTCCTCCAATGAACGAGAGGTCCACTTTCAAATCGAGTGATCAAACCTTCCTACAGTTAGGGTCATCTCAAACTCCTGCTTGGTCAAACCTTCCTACAGTTAGGACCAAAACCACAATTCACTCTCGACAAATGAGAAATTCATCTTTAGTTCGGTAATCAAACCTTCCGATCGTTAGGGTTATCTGAATCTTTTCGATACTCGGAGTGGAGATCTCACTCTTAGTTTTACCTTTTCGGATTCTGGGGGTGGAGATCCCACCTCGAGTCTCCTTTCCAACTGGAGATAGAATATAAAATTCTTCCTCTTCAGCTTTGGGAGATAGGATATAAAATTCTTCCTCTCCTGTATCGGGTTCGTCTTTGCCCCAAGAGAAGGCACCACTTTTCAAACTTTTAAAGTCCGTGCGTCATACGCACGAGGAATTTTATCCCGAATCCTAAGCAGGGATAAGTCTGCGCCTAGCACGTGCTGCCGGTTTAGTCTTTCTCCGTAGAAAAAGACACTGGAATTCGATTCTGGGGTATTCTATCCTGAAACCTAAGCAGGGATAAGTCTGCGCCTAACCCGCGCTGCCGGTTAGTTCTTAACCGTTCTTTCAGAAAAGACAGGGATGAAGTCAACGCCTAACACGCGTTGCCGGGTAGTCTATTCCCGTGAGAAAGACGAAGTCTATGTATTCAAAATCATAGCATTAAGTCTAAGAGAAGCAATTCTCTTAGCACAACGTTACATGTGAAACGGGTCTTAATAATTTCACATGCTAGCCCGATTCAAACGGTAATCGGTAAAGGCACGTCAAACCCGTTGATGGCTGGGGGTTTGCCAAAAATCCCAAAGTCTATGTCTAACACGCATTGCCGGTTAGTCTTTGACCGTAAAAAGGATAAAAGACTGCATATTCAACATTGTGGCAGGTTGTTATTAATAACACCATAATCCGTGCCTTATACGCATGGGGAATTTTATCCCGAAGCCTAAGCAGGGATAAGTCAACGCCTAACACGCGTTGCCGGTTTAGTCTTTTACCGATTGAAGAAGACACCAGAATCCGAGTCTGGGGATTTTTATCCTGAATCCTAAGTAAGGATAAGTCAGCGCCTAACACGCGTTGCCGGGTAGTCTATTCCCGTGAGAAAGACGAAGTCTACGTATTCAATGTCGTAGCGCTAAAAGAGTTAACTCTTTTAGCACAACGTTATGTGCAGAACGGATCTAAACAATCTGCATGCTAGCCCGACTCAAACGGTAGTCGGTAAAGGCTCATCAAACCCGTTGATGGCTGAGAATTTGCCAAAAATTCTATAAGTACGAGTCATTGATGCATCAGCTCTATTAGTTGGTCTCGTGACCCGATTATCCAACAACATTAAAATAAGATCCACAAATACAGATGAATCAGCTTTAACAGTTGGTCCTGCAACCCCGACACTTGGGACCGCCGTGCTCCAATACCTTAAGAGCTTAAACTGTGAGTATAAACTGTGTCAACGAACGACGTTCAAAACCCTAGGGTCAACGCCGATCAACGCGTAACCCTAGGTCAACGCCAGTCAACGCGTTGCGACC
>NC_033801.1:84804792-84916993 GCF_001876935.1 Asparagus officinalis | reverse complement strand
CGTATAATAACGAACTCCGTCGGTTTGTTCAAATGCCTTAGCTATTTGACGAGCAAGACGCTGACGCTGACGCTGTCTCTGACGAGCTCTTTTCGTCAATATCGTCGGGCTTTGATTCGATGACTCTTCAATTAGATAAGAGCCATTTTGAGCAGAGGTGTTGCGAGTGAAATTCTCAGCAACAATCAAGCGAGAGTCTTCATTTTGTGCCTTCTTTGGCATGCAACTCTTCCTCAATTGTGAGATCCTCTTGTACTTGCGAGATAATGAAGATCTTGAAGAGGATGATGAGAGATATTCCTCAAACTTGGTCTGGTCGAATTCGTATTCGACCATGGATTCAACCGGGATCTTGATCGGCTGCGACACGACGGTCTCGGCAGCGAGACCGTTGGCTCCCACTGTGGTCGCCAGCTTGTTTGAGTCAAAAGTTGGTTTTGTCATGGAATTCATTATATCTTCGGTCGATTACAACAAATTCAAAAGAGATAGTCTTTTTATAAGACTTCTTTTACACAACAAAATGAAAATTACAACTCTTGAGAAACAAACGCAGGATCATTGTTTGGATCGCTGCTTGCGTGGGATCTTTGCCTGTGCCGGGAGCGCTTTGACTCGTGGACCACCAAATCACAGATTCTGATTGAACCGTGAGGGGTTTAATGATTCTTCCTTCGTTTATCGAAGTAAGAATTTGAAGCGAATATCTTATCGATGTAAGATGTTCACTCTTCCAAAGATCAAGTCTGAGCTTAGATCTCTAGGACTCGCTAGAAGCTTCTTGAGGATGTTTGTGAAGAAGGAAGACTCTCTCTCTTGCTCTAATTCACCAAAACTCAAGGCTCTCTGCTCTAATCTCTCTGGAAAATGCTCAGCCCCTGTCAATGATGGCCATAGGGGGGTATTTATAGCCTCCTTAGACGATAACTGAAGAAATAGCTGGTCAATAACTGTCTCTTTAGGCGCGGCAGCTGATGCTGTCGCGGCTAAAGGGCGCGACAGTCGACACTGTCGCGGCCAAAGAGCGCGGCAGTCGACACTGCCGCGGCTAAAGGGGCAGTTACACCCACGTTCATACGTGTTTGAAACAGTTCTCCCACGACCTTTAACCACCTTTTTCCGGCACCATGTCCTGCCGCGCCTTAGCCGCGGCACCATGTCCTGCCGCGCCGCCATATGTTGCTTGATGACGTGTATATTGTTCTTCTATATCGTCTTGAGTGGTGTTTGAATGTCTGTAAGCATTTTTTGATGTCTACATGCATACCCATATACGATATGGATATTGAAGAGGAAGATGATAGAAACATAAACGCCAAGGAGGTGAATTCAACTCAAATTGGGTCTGAGTCCCGAGATTGGTGTTTTCCTATCATTGACTATGTCCAATATGGTATTTTGCCAGAGGATGTAAAAGAAAGAGAATCAATCCACCGAAGAGAACTAAGATTCTTCTATAATACCGAGACCCATACGTTATACCATAGAGGGTACGATGGTTTGTTACTCCGATGCCTTTCGAACAAAGAAGCAGAAGAAGTTCTTAAGGAAGCACACGAAGGAGAATATGGTGCGCATCAGCCCGGTTCCAAGCTGTATGATCGCATCAGGAGAATGAGATATTTTTGGCCAACAATGGCTCGTGACGCAATCGAATACACCCGAGAGTGTCATGCTTGTCAAGTACATGCAAATTATATGCACCAACCACCAGAGTGTTTACACATGTCAGCCACGTCTTGGTCGTTTGAGACATGGGGTATGGACATTGTCGGTCCTATTTTTCACCCCTTCAGTCAAAGGCGATCGTTTCATTCTCGCAATCACAGATTACTTTTCAAAGTGGGTTGCAGCAATTCCGCTTAGAGAAGTAAAGACGAACAACGTTATCAGTTTCATCAAACATCATGTCATATACCGACACGGCGTGCCAAGACGGATTATTCATGACAACGGTCCACAGTTCATAAGCAACGCCTTCGTCAGGTTTTGTGACAAGTTCAAAATTCAAGATATTTCGTCAACAGCTTATTATCCCACTGCGAATAGATTAGCTGAGGCGTTTAACAAGACTATTATTAAAATCCTGTCAAAGCTCGTGAAGACCAATAAACGAGACTGGGATGATAAGCTCGGTGAAGCACTATAAGCTTATCGCACCACCATACGCACACCTACAGGAGCTACCCCATATTCGTTGGTATACGGATGTGAAGCTGTGCTACCATTGGAGATCCAAATCCCATCCCTTCGGATCGCCCTCACGACTGAGATGACGACCAGCATCAAAAACGTCTCGAAGAACTCGAGAGGTTGGATGAAAAGCGCTTGGAAGCTCAACAACACATTGAGTTTTATCAAGCCAGAATATCTAGGGCTTTTAACAAAAGAGTCCGACAGAGAAGCTTCAAGGAAGGAGATCTGGTCCTCGCTGCTCGCCGACCGATAATCCTCAACTCCAAGAAGAAAGGTAAATTTGAACCCAAATGGGAAGGACCGTTTGTGATAGACACAGTCTACTCAAACGGCGCATATCGCCTGATTACTCAAGAGGGCGCCAGGCAATTAATGCCAATAAATGGGAAGTTCCTAAAAAAGTACTATCCCTAGTACATTCAGGATAACCCATTTACCGGGAAGTTCCTTGAAGAATATTACACTTAATATTCTAGAGGATAACCCAAAATCATTTTCACCACCAAAATCCCTCACTGATCAATTTCAATTGACAGTGAGTCCACTAAAAGTGTCTTTCTGGCCCTCTTAACTCTTTCCATGAACAAGAGGTCCACTTTCAATTCAGAGTCCCCTTTCGATAAACGAAAGAACTCCCTTCTTTTTCTCTTTGGTTAAGCCTTCTCATGGTTATAACCGAAGTTAAAATTTCACTTCGATAAACGAAAAACTCATCTTCATATTAGATAACCAATCCTATAAAAGGTAAGTTTATCTAGATTTTCCAGATTCTCGGAGTGGAGATCCCACTTCTAGTTTCTTTTGCGCTGGAAAAAGAATATAAAATTCTTCCTTTCCAGAATCAAGAAATAGAATATAAAATTCTTCCTTCCTTGTATTCGGGTTCGCCTTCACCCTAAAAGAAGTCCGGGAAATAGAATATAAAATTCTTCCTTTCCCGCACCAACCTTTTCTGAGAATTTATCAATTTGGGATTCATCCTAGGAAGTTTATCCCGAATCCTAAGCAGGGATAAGTCTGCGCCTAACACGCGCTGCCGGTTTAGTCTTTTTCCGCACAAAAAGACACCAGAGTCTGATTCTGGGGTATTTTATCCTGAAACCTAAGCAAGGATAAGTCCGCGCTTAACCCGCGCTGCCGGTTAGTTCTTAACCGTCAAAAAGAACACCCGTTCACATATTCAACATTGTGGCAGGTTGTTATTAATAACACCAAAATCCATGCCTTACACGCATGGGGAATTTCATCCTGAATCCTAAGAAAGGATATGCTCCGTGGAAGAAGACACCAGAGTTCGATTCTGGGGTATCCTATCCTGAAACCTAAGTAAGGATAAGTCATCATCTAATACACGTTGCCGGGTAGCCTATTCCCGTAACAATGATGAAGTCTACGTATTCGAAGTCGTAGTAGTAAGTCTAAGGGAGTTTATTCCGTTAGTACAACGTCACATGCGGAACGAATTTAGACAATCCGCATGCTAGCCCGACTCAAACGGTAGTCGGTAAAGGCTAATCAAATCCGTTGAAGGCTGGGGGTTAGCCAAAAATCCTAAAGTTAACGCCTAACACGCGTTGCCTGGTAGCCTATTCCCGTAACAAATGGTAAAGCCTATGTATTTGACATCATAGCATAAAGTCTCAGAGAATTCACTCTCTTAGCACAACGTTACATGTGGAACGGATTTAGACAATCTACATGCTAGCCCGACTCAAATGGTAGTCGATAAAGGCACATCAAATCCGTTGATGGCTGAGGGTTTGCCAAAAATCCTATATATGCGAAATTCACTGATGCACCAGCCCCACTAGTTGGTCTCGTGACTTAGACATCCAACAAATTCAGGATAAGATCCACACGTACAGATGAATCAGCTTTAATAGTTGGTCCTACAACCCAATATTTAGGACTGCCACGCTCCAACGCCTTAAGAGCTTAAACTGTGGAGACTCCAGCAAACGTACGAGTATAAACTGTGGCAATCGCCGGTCAACTCGTTACAACTAAAATCAACGCCGGACAACGCGTTACAGTAAAGGTCGATGTCGGTTAACGCATCAGTAATTTTGTCAAAATAAGGCAAAAGATGATTCCAAGGAGTTCAATTACAATCAGAATTCCCGACGAAGATGATCAGTTCAAAGTCAACTCAACGATAAGAGCTAAATTCAGAAACTTACACATCAACTTCAATCCAAGATTTTGACAACGGTCAGACGATAAACGTAGCACCGGAAGAACTTTATTTATTCGACAAAACATCGAATAGACTAAAGGCTGAAGAAGGTAAGAATTGAAGCAGTTTACAGGTCCTTTCACACCGACTGAAGGTTGGGACTATCACATCCAAAGCATTACAGACTCCTCTATAAAAGAATGAGTCTGAAATACTTTGGAGGGGGTATCTGTAGGCGTCAAAAAATGCCTATAGGTATCCACACACAGCTCGAGACGGAGAGAAGATGACGAACGTCGTTATCCGAATTATCTGACGCCGACCAATGCATGAAACAAAACGGCCAACGCTAGATGGCCCGCGTGCTCACCGGCCACCACCAAGTGGCCAACACGTTCACCATTCACCTCCAACTTAACAAAATTTACGATGCAAGTCGGTGAAGCGTACGAGTCAATGTAACACACGAAATGACAAAAGACAACGTAGCTAGGAGTTGTGTTTCGCCTAAAAGGGGCGAAACACCATGTGTAACTCGCACATATCATGTGTGGCTCAGCTATTGGAAGTTTTGGGTCTTTTCGTCAGCTTTCCAACTCATCTTGAATCACCTCATTCCGAGATCGGACGAGAGAGTTAGAGCCAAAACATCCGAGGTAGTACGAACTGGCTCGGTGACTCGCACCCATGCGAGTCACCAAATGGTGGCTCGCACAAAAAGTGATGTTTTAGCCATGTTGTGATTTGATTCTGAAGAAACTCAAAATAACAAAGTTGTAGGTCTTTTTGTCAGATTTCCAACGCATCTTAAATCACCTCATTCCAAGATCGGACGAGAGAGTTAGAGCCAAAACACCCGAGGTAGTACGAACTGGCTCGCCAAAACACCCGAGGTAGTACGAACTGGCTCGCATGGCTACGAGCCACCTGGCCGAGCCACCCAAATCTGGGCCCAGATCTGATTTGAAGAGCCTATAAATAGACCCCTAGGCTCATTGTTTGAATGTTGGAATTTTGGAGCCGAAACTCTGCTGGATTGAGAACTCACCTTCGGATTTTCAAAGCTTTGAAGACTTGGACATTTTCAGATCTGGTTCTTGGCGAGCATCCACGTCAAATAAGGCAGGAGTTCGAGAGAGAGAGATCAGATCTGTTCAGATCTGGTTCTTGGCGAGCATCCACGTCAAATAAGGCAGGAGTTCGAGAGAGAGAGATCAGATCTAAGATCCACACGGTAATACTCCGGATCAAAACTTAGTTTTTGATCCCGAGAAGGCTATTATTTCATTAGTGAAATAGTACCCCTTGGCTGTTATTTCCTTTGTGAAATATCACCCGTCATACCGTGTAGATCCGACCGGATCAAGATCGCGCGGTGGTCCACAGATTAACCCTGACGCAGGCGAAGAACCCACACAAGCGAGAGACCACAAAATAGGATCTCGCGATTCGTTCGACACAAATAAGGAAAGTTGTAATTTTTATTTCTTTTTTGGTCTCGTTATAACCGGATCTTATAAAAAGACCGGATCTTTGTTACCGATAAACTGTTAACAAAGGAATCAATGGAATCAATGAGTGTAATTTTTCCCGCGAACAGTGTACTATCAGTTTAGATGAGTCGGAGTTCGTTGTCGATTTGATAGTGTTGCATATGTCCGAGTTTGATGTTATCCTTGGTATGGATTTATTGTCTTCCTACCATGTTAGTATTGACTGTTTTGTGAAAACAGTCAATTTGCGGGCGTCCAATGGGTCCGAGATAATTTTGGCAACCTCTCACGACAACCGTTTTGTAGAGTTATTTCTGGCGTACATCGAGGAGGTGATACGATGGGATCAGGATGTTTATTTATGGGAGACTAGAGTTGTCTCAGAGTATCAGGATGTCTTTCAAGACATACCTGGACTACCTCCTGTGAGAGAGGTTGAGTTCTATATTGAGTTGCAGTCAGTCACAGCTCTGATATCCCTCTCACCCTATCGCATGGAACCAGCTGAGATAAGGGAGCTTCAGACCCAGTTAGACGAGTTGTTAGCTCAGGGTTTTATTCATCGAAGTCATTCTCCGTGGGGAGCGCCAGTCCTCTTCGTAAAGAAGAAGGACGGCAGTATGCGTTTGTACATTGATTATAGAGAGTTGAACAAGGTCACTATTCGGAATAAGTACCCATTACCTAGGATTGATGACTTGTTCGACCAGTTGCAGGGAGCATAGTATTTCTCGAAGATCGATCTTCGTTCTGGTTATCATCAGTTGTGGGTTCGGGAGATGGATATTCCCAAGACCGCTTTTCTTACTCGGTATGGATCATTCGAGTTCATGGTCATGCCATTTGGGTTGACCAATGTACCCACTGTATTCATGGATTTGATGAACCGGGTTTTCTGTCCCTTCTTGGATCAGTTCGTGATTGTTTTTATCAATGACATCCTCATTTATTCAAGATCGGAGGCAGAACACGAGCAGCACCTACGGTTAGCTTTGAGGACTCTGTAGGAGTAACAGTTATATGCCAAGTTCAGCAAGTGTGAATTTAACTTTCAGAAGTTAGATTTCTCGGCCACGTCATCAGTAGAGAGGGCATAGCAGTGGATCCGACTAAGGTTATAGCAGTTCTTGATTGGAAACCGCTAAGGACGGTGACAGAGATTCATAGCTTTTTGGGCTTAGCCGGCTATTACAGGAAGTTCATCTAGGACTTCTCGAAGTTTTTGATACTACTTACACGCCTTACGAAGAAGGGTGTATAGTTCATTTGGAGTGTATAGTGCCAGAAGGCCTTTGATATCTTGAAGACTAAGTTGACTTCAGCACCAGTTTTGACTATTCCGAGCAGCGACAGGACATTTGTGATCTACGCAGATGCATCATTGGCAGGTTTAGGAGGCATCTTGATGCAGACTCAGAGGGTAGTAGCATATATCTCACGGCAGTTGAGGGTACATGAGCGGAACTATCCCACTCATGATTTGGAGTTAGAAGCAGTGGTATTTGCACTGAAGTCTTGGAGACACTACTTGTATGGAGTGCAGTTTGAACTGTTCACAGACCACCAGACTCTGAAGTATCTTTTCTCTCAGAAGGAACTCAACCAGAGATAGAGGAGGTGGATTGAGTTTATCAAGGATTACGAGTTCGCGATCTAGTATCATCCGGGAAAGGCGAACGTCGTAGCAGATGCTTTAAGCAGGAAGCGTCAACATCGGGTTTTGGCTTTGAGGTGCTCATTGTATAGAGATCTTCTTACTCTTAGCTAGTTTGATTTCAGACCCGAGATTGGTGAAACCAGTGCATTTTTGGGAGCTGTGTTAGTACAGCCATCTTGGAGTACCAGAGGTTTCAAAGCTCAGTTAGAATACTCTTGGATTCAAATCCGAAAGGAGGAGATTTCCAAAGACCTTAAAGATGATTGGACCATTGGAGCAGATGGAGGTCTATAGATGAAGGGTAGATTGGTTATGCCATCCAGTGCCGAGTTGAAGAGGGAGCTATTTGATGAAGCTCATCGTACTCGGTATATAGTGCATCCAGGAACCACCAAGATGTACAAGGACTTGAAGAAATATTTCTGGTGGAGTGGTATGCGTAGAGAGATTGCAGAGTATGCGGCTAAGTATTTTACCTATCAGCAGGTGAAGGCAGAGTATTAGAGACTAGCAGGAACACTTCAGCCTTTACCCATCCCAGAGTGGAAATGGGCAGATATTTCTATGGACTTCATTGTAGGGTTGCCGAAGTCGAAGAAGGGGAATGATTCAGTTTGGGTGATTGTAGATCGGTTGACGAAGTCAGCGCATTTTATTCCAGTGAAGACTACATATACAGCTGAGGCGTATGCGAGGACGAAGTCAGCGCATTTTATTCCAGTGAAGACTACATATACAGCTGAGGCGTATGCGAGGATATTTATTCAGGAGATAGTCCGACTTCATGGAGTTTCTGATACGATTGTGTCAGATCGAGGTTCAGTGTTCACTTCGCATTTTTGGAGGAGTTTTCAGGATTCGTTTGGCAGCAAATTATCTTACAGCAGTGTATTCCACCCACAGATAGATGGTTAGACGGAGAGGGTGAATCAGGTGTTGGAAGACATGTTACGGGCTTATGTCATAGACTTTCAAGGCAGCTGGGAGGAGCATATTCCACTAATAGAGTTCGCTTATAACAATAGTTATCAAGCGACGATCGGTATGGCCCCATATGAGGCATTGTACGGGAGACCTTGTAGATCATCGATATGCTGGGTAGAGCCAGAGGATAGCTTAATGCTTGGGCCAAAGCTTATGAGGCAGACTACTGAGAAGGTAGCATTGATTAGAGAAAGGATTTTAGCCGCTCAGAGTCGAAAAAAGAGCTATGCAGATAAGAGACGAAGCCCCTTGGAGTTTCAGGTTAGAGATTCGGTTATGCTGAAAGTATCGCCTATGAAAGACGTTCAATGATTTGGGAGACGGGGAAAGCTTACACCGAGGTATATTGGACCCTTCTGAATTTTGGAGCGAATTGGAGCTGTGTCATACAGACTAGATCTTCCAGCATCGATGTCTAGTATACACAACGTATTTCATGTTTCTATGCTCAAGAAGCACTTGCATGATGAGGAGCAAAAGAGAGTGTTGGATGCACCAGTGATTGAGCTTCAGAAGGATTTGACTACTATTCAGATTCCTGTTTGTATACTTGCCAGAGAGGATAAGAGGCTTAGAAACAAGGTAATTCCTTTTGTGAAAGTTCAGTGGAACCGAAGAGGCGTTGAGGTGATTTCTTGGGAGTGAGAAGAGGACATGCGTTGCGACTATCCACACATGTTTGAGCAGGTAAATTAAATCTTTTTTATGACTTGTATATGGCTTATAGATTCAATTATGGTGATGTTTATACTTAACACTAAAATGAGGGTATTACCACTTATCTCCTAAGTACTCGGAACATATGGTATATATATGAGGGGTTCCTTGTTTGGATTTTTTACTCGATGTATGTGTTCCATTTAGTTAGGGGTTAAGTGGTGGTATTTACATTTTAGATGGTTAAGTGTGAATATCGAAGCTGAATTTCAAGAGCGCGGAGTTGCTATGTAGCGCTACTTCTTGCATTTATTAAGGAAGTGGATTGATTTATGTGTATGATTATTTATATGATTATATTTAGATTTAACGCTAGAATAAGAATATTTCTGCTTAATTCTTAATCTTTTGGAACATATGGTATATATATGGGGGGTTCCTTGTTTGGATTTTTCGCCCGACGTACTAGTTCCATTTGATTAAGGGTTGAGTGGGAATATAGTCATCCTGAATTGTTAAATATAAATATCGCTATATGCTTGTCTAGAGTAATATTATTTGTTTGAGTATAATTTCTGAATTTCGAGGACGAAATTCTTTTAGGGGGAAGAATGTAAAACCATGTATTTTTCTTATATAGATATATTAATTATTAGGGGTAAATAATTCTATTGTGGTAAATGACTTGAGGTTATAGATATACTTGATAACAAGTTATTGGATATGTTTGAGGGTATTTTTATAAAGTTTCGTGAATTGGTTTTGGCAGATTAACAAAACATGCATGAATCTGGAAAATGTCAGCTTAGTCGACCCATGAGTCGACTTATGAGTCGACCAATGAGTCGACTTACAGGCAGATTTCCAGATTTCTTTTATTTACGGGTTTGGTTTGGTTTTATTTTGGGTTTGACCGTTTGTATATAACTTCTCCTACCTGAAACTAACCCCAAACCCATCAGATATCAGAGAAAACCCTAGCCCCTTTCTCCCCTAAAACCCTAATTCGTTTTTGGTGAGTTTTGGGGGATTTTCGGAGAATTTCAGCAATTTTCAAGGAAGTGCAACGAAGGGGATCATCCTCGCTCAGATTCAGGAGTTGTTCTAGCATACCAGAGGCGAGTAACATCTCGCCCATCTCTCACCCACTGTTTGTATAGTTTTCTTCGAGTTTTATTTCGTTTTCTTGAGTCAAAAACGTATTTTGTGCATAAAGATAGATACTTTATATTATGAGCAGCAAGATCTACATTTTCAGTTTAATAAAATCTCACCAACGATTTTAAAAATATAGATCCAGATCTGGAATTTGTTTAAACTTGGGTTTCATGTGATTTATTGATTTCAATTCGTTTTAAATATGGAAAAATATATTTAGGGTTTTGTGTAAGTAATCATATGCAAATTTTTGTTTTAGTTTGGTATATGTATATGTAGGAATCATGTTTACAATTGCTAGAAATAATGAGGAGAATCTTTAGATTAATTTTTTGCAGAAAATCATCGAAAACAGAAAACTGAGAAATTTCTGCCGACTTATGAGTTGACTGATGAGTCGACCAATGAGTCGACTGACGGGAAATTTCCAGCCTTCTTTCTTTTCTTCTGTTCTGTCTGGTCGACCTATGAGTCGACCAATCACAGTCGACTTATGAGTCGATTGACGAGGAATTTTTCCTGTTTTCCCTAGGTTGGATCTGTTTGGGTTGTTTCAGTTTAACTGAGACTGTTTATTCATGTTTATTGTAGTTGCGTACTTTAATATGAACGAGGAGTCACCTCGAATACCTGATATTCGATATTTAGGTTTATTTTGTATTGCTACACGTGAGATGATTTGCGGACACGAGTTTAGGGTTGCATACTGAGACACGTGAGGCATTAGGGTATATGCATCTTTCATATATTTTATCTAGTCCATGTGTTGGGCTATTATGATATGCAGTCTATGTGTTGGACATTTGTCACATTCAGTCCATGTGTTGGACAACTTTCATACGCAGCCCATATGTTGGGTATTCATTATATCTTGTTTTAATCCATTTGTTGGACATCAGTTTAGACCTTGAAATTGACACCTATACTTGCATAGGCTGGACATGACACTTATATGGGGTGTGACATGACCTTGTATTTAAGTTCTGAGATGAGTTTGTCTTCTTTTATTATTATTCATGTATTAGATTTTGGGTTTGGTATTTAGGGATTTACAATTTGAGATACAAGGTATATAAATGAGGGTTTTCTTGGTTGGATTATTTCGCTCGACGTACTTATGCTCGTGTTGTAATTTCCTAAATACTAAAATCCTCTTATACATAGGTATTTACAATTTGAGCTACATAGTATATATATGAGGATTTCCTTGTTTGGATTATTTCGGTCGATATACATATGCTCATGTTGTAATTACCTAAATAGGATCAGTGATTTTATATATACATTATAACTGTATTTTCTGTATACAATGAGTCCTTTCCCTTGGGGTTAGTTATGATGCTGCTCGCTAGCGCTTTGATGCTCGTTGTCCCTCCCCCTTTCAGGTAACGAGTCATGAGCCAGGAGAGTCGTAGGTTGATGGCGACGTACTTTAGCTTCTGTTGTTTATTATAGTTATATTTTTCTTTTGAACTCCACTGTAGACTTTTGTTAGACATCTGAGAGTTTATTCTAAAAGTTGTAAATGTTGTGTGCCTTATTTCTTTTTATTCAGACATTTGTATTTGAGACTTGTTGAGAAGTTCCAATTTATTCATTTCAGACATTGGCTTGTACTTCAGTATGTTAGATGATGAAATATTAATTTGATCTCTATTATTTCATCAGTTGACCATTGTATTATCTTTTACTTGCTTTTGTACCTACACCTGCTATTGACTCTACTAGAGAGATAGTAATTGTGATGGTGAAACATGTTATTTCACGGTGTGGTGTATGGCAGGTTTGATATTTCTAGTTTCACCTCGGACTGTAGCCTTGTATGAATCCAGGGGCGTCACATTAGGTTAGAAAAATGGTATTGATCTTGATGATATTTTCTCACTGGTTGTAAAGATGACATCCGTTAGAGTGATCTTAGATTTAGCTGCTAGTTCAGTCCTCAAGATTGAGTAGCTTGATGTGAAGACTATATTCCATCATGGCAATTGAGAGAAGAATATCTACATGGAAGTGCCTCAGTGTTTTGAAGTAAATAGAAAAGAACACATAGTTTGCAGGTTGAAGAAAAGTCTTTATGGTTTGAAGTAGGTACCCAAGTAGTGGTATAAGAAATTTGACTTTTTCATGTTGAATCGTGGCTACTAGAGGTCAGCTAAAGATTTCTGTGTATATTTTAGGAGATTTTTAAAATCAAAATTTATTATTCTTTTGCTTTATGTGGATGACATACATATGTTTGGTCAAAATAGTCATATGACTATGGACTAAAGAAGGAGTAATTTAAATCTGTTAAAATGAAGGATTTGGGTTCGACACAGCAGATTCGTAGTATGGAGACTTCTTGTGACAAGAAAGGCAAGAAGTTATGGTTATCACATGAGAAATATATTAAAACAGTTACTTAATAGATTCAACATAAAAAACGGCAAGATAGTTAGTATTCCTCTTGCACGTCGAGTGAAGCTTAATAAGAATTTATTCCCAATACAGATAAGGAAAAAAGTGAGATGGAGAATATTTCTTACTCTTCATCGTAAGGAGTTTTATGTATACCATGGTTTTCATTCGACTAGGTATATAGCTCATGCAATTGGCATTCTTAAGCTTGTATATATTGGATTGAGCATTGGTCTATAGGAGAGTATATTTTAACCATCTATATGAGGTCGTCACATAGGATAGATGCATTAAGTGTACTTCCTTAATGCATCAAATGTAATTTCTTAAAATTATCCTATTCAATTAATTGCATGTAAGTGAACAATGAAAGTGAGAATGTGACTTTATTTAAAATATTTTAAGTTGTTTGCATGCAAATAGTTACGAAAATGAAATGTTGAAAGTTGCTAGATAGGATTTAATGCAAATTGAATTCCCCTAAAAAATAGCAAAGTGACATGAAAGTGATAAAAATAGTAACTAATTTAATTAAATAATTTTAACTATATCTACTAATAAATTCAATTTTGCCACATCATCTTCACACAGGGCCGGATACCAAGCCAAGCTAGGGGTGCACTTGCACCCCTAAACATGTACATAATTGCATATAACATTAAGAAGGTGTAAAGTGGATCTTCAAGTATTTGAAAGGCATTTTCAGGTTGTGTTTGATTTGTGGAGGTTCTAAGCCAGTAGTACAAGGATTTATGGATGCGGATATGGCAGGTGATCTTGATCACAGGAAGTCTACCTCAGGTTAGTTGTTCACTTTTGAAGTGGAGCTATATCTTGGCACTCTATGTTGCAAAATTATATTGATTTATCTACAATATAGATGGAATATATTACAACTGCAAAAGCTGGTAAGAAGATGGTTTTCCTAAGAAGATTCCTACAGGAGTTAGAGTGCTCTAGATTTGAGCAAGAACTCTACATTTCACTCCATGATGAAACACACTAATATGAGATATCATTAACTTATAGAAGCTGTTGAGAAAGAGGAGCTGAAGCTACAAAAGATTCACATATATGAAAATCCAATAGATTTTTTTTACGAACATCTTTTCCAGAGAGAAGACTGAATTGTGTCGGCAATTACCCATCATAGACTCTTAATGAGGAGTCTTGCCTAAATTAGGGCGCATACAAGTTAAATCCACCTAGAGAAATCCTATTTGAGATAAGATGTGTTTGGGCATATTCGCAATTGACTAGGAGTAGGAGGACTTCAGAAGAATTTTCCTTTATGAAAAAGAAAGGCACTCACAAGACCTTGTAATTGATTTATGGGAACAGAAATAGAGAGCATTTTTTTTCTTGGATGCATGGATTTTGAGATAGGAGCGAGAAAAGAAAGGAAGAGAAAGTTTAATTTGTAGATAGTTTGGTTGTTCGATTGCAGTGATTCAAATGCCACCTTCTTCATTAGGATACACTGTCAAGGATATGATGTTGGTTTCTCCATGGGTATTAGAGATTTGAGTTGAGATGAGTTTCAAGGTTTTAGTGCCCTTGAGATAACACTGTATTTTCTCTTGTGACTTAATCCTAGAGTTTAGGTGTAGTTTTGAGGACTTCTACTCTTAATTCATAGTGAAATATTTCTCCGTGGATTGCCTTGTGGACGTAGTCATGATTTGCTGAACCACATTATATCTTGAAGTGTGCTTGCGTCTGATAATTTTATTGGTTCCGTTATTTATTTCTTGTGTTTAATTTTGTAGAAAATCTCCATAAATTCCAAACAATATGATCATTTCTTTATGCGCAAGTCAACTATCTATTCAAATTCATTTGGCTTCTGAAAATTCCACTATTTCATGAAATATGGATGTTGATAACTACAGGAGGAAGAAGGTGTTCAACAAAGGTGACATGGTGATAGTTTCTCTACAAATTGAATGTTCTATGGGTGTAGACATGTAGCAAACTGAAGATAAAAAGTGTGGCTCATGCAAGGTACTAAAGAAGATTCAGGACAATGCTTATTTGATCTCCTACTTAATTTTGGGACACTTATAAGAAAATTACTTATTAATGTCAAAAGACCATCTTGCCCTCTAACAAAATGAGTAAAAATAAGTAGTGAGTAATAAGTTACTTATAAGGAATTATAAAATAAGTACTAGCCAAACATGCATGCTAAGTATAGTTTTGATACTTTCAATTTTTAGTAATTTCTCTCCATTTAAAAGATTGTTGTATTTTTCTACTTAAGTAGAGGATAGTAAACCAAAGAATTACCACTTTTGATTAATAGTATTTTCCTCTTTCATTATTCTTCATGAGTTTGACTTCACAGATTCGATTGCTTCTTTGTGGAGTAGAAGAGCGCCTTTGGAGGTTTTGCTTCCGCACTACATCGCTAACAGTATCCAAGATACTTATGAAATTACAAGATTGAAAAGATGCATGCTACTATGGGTGCCAAAACAGATCGACCCCCACCCCCCGCACCTCCCGCTATACCTGATGTTAATAATCGGTTGACTCGTTATTAAACTTACCCGCACGCAACTTAGCTATTTTATAATCAATCCAATCTTATCTCATGCACTTAATATGAAATCCAAGGTCACAATTTCATGATCATGTTTATCATTTATAGCTTTTGTACTATTTAGAAGTTTAGATATTTTAGGGTGTTTCTTAGAAAATATGAATATGAGAGTTTTTTGTAATTTTTGAAACTTTATGGTGTTTTCTACAAATAACATTTTAAGGGACTTTTTTAATATAAAATTTTTCATTCTTTGTTAGTTTTGATTTTTAAGGTTTTTTTGTAAAATTTTGACTTATTGAGGTGCCTTTTGTAAATTCTAAAACTTTAAGGGTATATTTTACAAATTCTAAAACTTTCACCGTGTTCATAAGTTATAAACTTTGTACAGCTTGTGTTTTTTAAATTTTGACTTTGTAATGGTGTAATTTTGCAAGTTTTGAAACTTTCAAGGTATTTTCTACAAATTTTTAAATTTTCCATGGTGCTATTTAAAGGTTATATATTTTGTACTATTAATAAGTTTTGATATTTCAGGGCCATGTATTGGTAAAATTTGATGTTTGAGAGTGTATTTTACAATTTTTAAAACTTTTAGGATGTTTTTGCAAATTTTAAAATTTCAAGGTGTTTTTTAAAATTATAATATTTGTAAGTGTTTATATTTTCAATGTTTTTTGGAAAGTTTTAATATTTTGGGGTGTATTTTGTATTTTTTAACATTTTATGGTATTTTCTGCAAATTTTAAAATATCCATTGTGTTGTTTATAAGCTATAGATTTTTTTTAAGTCTTTGCAAGTTTTGATATTTCCAGGGTGTGTATTGGTAAAATTTGATAATTTGAGACTTTACAATTTTGGGAACTCTCAGGATGTTTTCTTTAAATTTTAAAATTTTCATGGTACTGTTTATAAGTTACAAATTTTGTACCTTAGTATGTTTTGATATTTATAGGGTGTGTTTTTGTAAACTTTGACTTTTTGAGGGTACATTTTGCAATTTTCTAAACTTTAAGGGTTTTTTGCAAATTTTAAAATTTTCATGTTCCTCGTAGTACTGTATATATCTTGCATTATTTGAATATTTTGATATTGTCATGTTATTTCTATAAATTTTGTTCCTTTGAGAGTGTTTTCTATAAATTTTGAAACTTTCAAGATGTTTTACGCAAATTTCAAAAATTTCATGGTGTTGTCTTTAATTTATTGATTTTTGTGATTGTTGTTTGTCTTGACATTTCTGTGTGTTTTTGTAAATTTTGAATTTTAAGGGTTGGATAGTAAATGAGTTAAAGTTAAACTGATTAGTAGGTTGACCTGTTTATGACCCAGATAATAAATGGGTCCTTTGGTCATAACCCGACCGATATAAAGCGATATGTCCTTACTTATAATGAGTTCAGTTAGTTCAGATCGGGTCATAAATTGTCACCCCTACATGAACCATTAAATTGAACCTCAATATTCAAAATAAAATTGCTACAAACAACAGTAGTACCCTACCAATTTCTCAACCTCATCATTTACAAATCACTACATTTTCCTAAACCCTCCAGGACTTCTCTTTTACCAATACCTAAACCTCGTTACATTTGACTCAACAATCAACTCAACCAAAAATAACCCAAAAAGGGAAAGATACATCCCTTAATGCGTTAGTTTGAAGGAACATGGTAATATCTTCCCCTGCACATACACCGGTAGACGATAGGACACGACTCTGCAACCGAACACTTGAAACTGACCATGACCCTCTTGCACGGGAAGCACGGCCCACAGGCGTGCGAGCAGTCTGGCAAGCTGGAACCTGTCGCGTAAATTTCCTTCGCTGCATCTCTATTCAACTCTTTCCTGGCATCTGCAAGCATTACAAAGTAAATAGTATACACAGTCAAAATGTGCATGAAGAATAATGTGACAATGTTTTGAGAACATAGTAGTATGTAGGCTCACTGGCGGAGAGCAACAAAAGAAAAGTTGCAAGCAAGAAGCTCTGAACTCTAGCACTTGAGAACTTCTTCATTATGCAATAGAAGTAGCTTTCAAGTTACTAATAAGAGTAGTGCATATATATATCAAGTTAGGGGGCGAGAGGACCTTTGAATGAATTCACATGATTCATGCCAAACTTTTTGAAAAAGATCACAAGAAACTCTCAGTAGGGATAGTGAAGAGGAAATGAAGGAAACTGGGCTGGGTATTATTTATTAGAGGGGAGAGAGAGAAGAGCCTTCATTTATGGGGGTCATTTGGAAATGACTGGCTCTCTTGGGCTGGAGTCATGAGGAGGAGTTATTGCTATCAGTTCTTGTTTTTGAATTGGGAGTTCACGAGCATGACAACATTAGGGGATAAGAAACCTTAGGCGAGTTGTATTCTATATTGTGGTAGAGAAACCAATGGCTGCTATGCTTAAATGAAGTCCCCTTGGAGCATTGATGAGTTTTCAATGTCACCTGACTCATCAGGATCCTGCGCCCTGGAAAAAGAGTGCAAGATTATTTGGTTTACAATATGCCCATTTGGATCTTCATTTGTCTATAGATTGATTCCGTACATGTAAGAGTAATCCCTATTGCACTGTAGATTTTACATTACTCTGAGATACAGTGTACAAGCATCTTTTAGATAGGGAAAACACATGAATAATTATTACACACCGGTAAAAAATAAGGTATCCTAGACGGAAAATTCCGTCTAGGATACTCAGAATTCCGTCTAGGATGAGTATTCTAGACGGAATTCCGTCTAGGATATGCGTCTAGAAAGTTTCCGTCTAGAATGTAGTATTCTAGACGGAATTTCCGTCTAGAATACATTCTAGACGGAATATTCTAGACGGAATTCAAAACCGTCTAGAATACATCCTAGACGGATTATTCTAGACGGAAATTCCGTCTAGAATAATGCATCCTAGACGGAAAAAATTTCCGTCTAGAATGAGTATCCTAGACGGAAATTTCCGTCTAGGATAATCATCCTAGACGGAAATTGATGTTTTTGATTTTTTTTTTTATTTTTTTTTGTAAAAAAATCATCCTAGACGGAATTTTAGCATCCTAGACGGAATTTCCGTCTAGAATAATATGCTACAGTGTTTTTTTTTTTTTTTTTTTTTTTTGGACACAATATTGAACAACTAAATTATATTCATATGAATTAACTGTATATATTATTAAAACAAACAATTACAACATTAAAGTTCCAATACTAATTCAATATACATATAAAACATAAGTTTCCCCACATTACAAGCTATCAGATACTTGAAACATGTGTAACCTGCACCAAAGATAAAAACAACAAATTAAATATGGGTAAATAGCTCAAGTATATGCAAGAGATGTAGACATATAACAACAAGCAATACAAATAGCATACAACTCTTAAGTTTTTTTTAATATCTAACAAATAAATTCATAAATTTGTGAGTTTCATATAAACTAGTGATGCTTAGCATACATCAAAAGAGCAATCCAATTAACACATGTTTACATAAAAAAGAATCAGCAACATATAAAGAGTCATTCATAAACGAAGACCTACATCAACATTTGGACTTGTAAATTAGAGTGAAGAAAGTAACAAACACGTAGATATAAGCTCATGTTATAGAAATTGTACTGACATTTCACCAGAACTACGATGCGTATCAATATCGGATAAGCAATTGGCAAGCCATCCTTCTGAAGACTGATCCAGGCTTGCGTTGGCAAAAGTACACCTATCATCTAATGCAAGTTGTATTATAAGCACCATACTAAGATAATTTTCCCAACTCTTAACAGAAATCATTATGGCGTCAAAGCCAACCTGAGAAGACTGATCCTCTAGGTTCTTCCAACCCTTTATCAGTCTTATCTGAGTTTGTGTTTTCCCCTTAGTTATATATAGTTAGGAGAAATCTCGAGAGATAGCAAAGGAGAAAAACTTACCTCCGAAATGCGACTCATAGCCAAAATTTCCAGTATTACTAGTAGGAGTGTGTTCCCCCAAAATTTCCAGTATTACTAGTAGAAATGCGACTCATCAGCAAAGAAAGTCTCCTTCATAGTTTCAGTGAACTCTCTCATTAATTTCTTCCGAGGGTGGAAACCCACCTTGTAAAGTGATGGCAAGTTCTCTGTGTGTCGGCGAGAAGAAGGCAAGCTATGAATGTCTGATTCATTTGCAACTGGTTCATCAGAAACTGAAGTGCCCATCTTGAGTTTTCACCTGTGCAATGAGTGAATAGTTAGAATGCAGGTATAAACTACACTTTGAATTAGCAGTCACAAGTATATTACGCTAAACAAGTACTTATACTACACAATGTTAATTGTTGTTCCAAAAGGGAGGACAGAAACATACGGAAATACTTGCACTATTTTGAGATAGAAAAGCCTTCCCTACTCTGGGAGATGCAAACAAAGATCCTTATATAGGACTCAAGTACAATTGCAGGTCAAACTTCTCATTATAATAAAACCATATTATTAATTGTGAATGTAGATGTAAAACAAAGCACATTCAAGGTGAATGGAGAGGACTAGGACGCAATGATGTATTGATATATCAACATATGAATTAAAACAGGACAACATTTTCAACTTGCATCATAATTCTTCGATCATACTCTGTTAAATAACCATGTAGGAGGTTGACTTAGATGATTAGATTGTTTAAACTACTCATTAGATTGTTTAAGCTATTCACTTATCCATTTGCCTCAATTGTTGATTTATATAATCAAAATTTTATACGCGGCGTGAGGCATGCAATTAAGAGATTATGAGTATGCAATACTTCATACTCATATAAATCATTATTCATCTCATCAGTCATCCTCAATGACAACGGCAAAGCATCGTAAGTTCCGGGGAAAACGACCGTAAATTCTCTAACAATCTAACAGATCTCTTCCACTGTGGAAGCTATGTGAGTTGCAGGGATCAAAAGAAGAACTTAGCACCCAAAGGTTAATTTATTTCTCAAATTGCAAAGCATCAATATTACCAGGAGAGTTCTTTCCCACTTCTCAGAAACACCAGTGCATAACAAGTTCAAAAAATGATCTCAAATAGAATATTCAACTTGATAGCTTCATAATTTATTAGTGTTAATAAAAAGAAACCATTTTCTCAAAAGCCCCAATATAAAAGGGAACCATTACTATCTCCAAACTCTTGAGTGTTTTATGGAGATGGATGTTTCCCCTTTATAACTTGAGGTTTTATTCCCACTGTTTGCTTTAGATAATTGCTTCCAAGTGAAGACTTTTTCGAGGTCCAAACACATAAAGGGCACTTAAAAACACCATTACTGCATTCCAAGACATCAGCAAGCAACTAACACCGGTTACACTTTCAAATTATATATTTAAACTTGTGCTTTTATTATAATTTTGGCAACTTGCATGAAGAAGTACTTCAAAACCCCAAAGTCTACAAATAAATCTCAGGCCAAAAGGTAAAACACTCGGAAATCAAGTTGTATACTAAGAATCTAAACATTTTAAGGGAAACCCAATAACATACTTCGCTCATAAAAACCTGTGATCAAGCTAAAAAACCTATTAAAGCCCTCAGAATTTCAAGTCTAAAGGATTGGAAAATAGACCTCAGTGAAACATAGCAAGGGTGCCAAGAGCCGTTATCCTTGTGCTTGACTTCGAGCTCAAGAGATTCTCCATCGATCGATGCCTCCGCTCTTTCCTCAATTGCCTCCGCTCCTTCGCCATGAGCTCGCCGGCCGATGTTTCGAGAACTGTTGAGGATAGAGAGGTGCATCGAGGGTTGGGAAGTGAGCAGGGGCGAGGAGAGGAAACAGAGGCAGAGGAGGAAATCTAGGGTTTGTTCGGGAGAGGAGAAGGCTCAGTTTTGGGGGAGGAGGGATTGGAGGAGGGATTTGACGGAGATGGAGTCGGATTCGGGTGGAGTGTAATGGGTTTGGGAGAGGAGGGAACCGATTTCGCCGGAGAGGGTGGTGATTAGAGAGGGGGAGAAGAGTAGGAGGTGAAAGATAGTTTTTTCTGCAAATTTCGGTTTTGGGGGAAATATGGGTGACGAAATTTTGGGGGGAAACGGGGGCGGCGAAATTTTTATTTTTATTATTTTTTTTTAAAATTTCCACGTATCCTAGACGGAAATTTCCGTCTAGGATGTATACTAGACGGAAATTTCCGTCTAGGATAGTTGGTTAATTTTAAAAAAAAATAAAAATAAAAAAACCGTCTACTTTTCTATTCTAGACGGAAATTTCCGTCTAGAATGTTTATTCTAGACGGAATATTCTAGACGGAAATTTTCCGTCTAGTTTAATAGCAAACTAGACGGAAAATTTTCCGTCTAGAATAGTCCGTCTAGGATATGTGATTTTCTACTAGTGACAATTCATAAGGAGAGTGTTATGCCAACAAATATTTGAGGGGTTCATCAATATCTATCAGGTACAGATAGTTGCAAGATTCAAGCAGCAAAACCTAAATGAGATAGTAGGATGATCTTGTTGAGTTACTGATGTAGCGGACAATAGCTCTTCATGAGGATGATCATGTTGAGTTATTGGTGTAGCAGACGAGCTCTTCATGAGGACTCACTCTGAAGGCTAACGCATAAAAGATTAGGGTCTTGGTCCGAGCCAAATATTCTCTAACGCTCAAATAAGCGATTGTATGCATAAGTGTGTGTGTGTACACATATACACACATGCTCATCTATGCACATATTCATGCGTGTGTATATGTGTACACACACATACTTATGCATACAATCACTTATTTGAGCGTTGGAGAATATTTGGCTCGGACCACATAGATGAATATATATATAATTACTTTCAAATTAAATTGCATTATTTTGAGACATATCAATTTAAGAAAATTTTAAACTATAAATTGTTAAAGTACCTCGCATTTTGAGTCGTCTTCTAAGTTCGGCAAAGATTCTGATTCTCCTTCTATAACTTTCATCATTGTGAAAACTTCATTACCACCTTTGTAATTGTACTGGGTTAGTTTGATCTGAACTTTAATAATTTGTCCTGCTATTGCTTTGATAACTTCAGGGTAGATTTCTTCACCATTTTTCTAAAAAAATAAACATAAACAGTTCTCAAATATGAAATCGTATATTATCCAAATATAATAAACTTCATAATTTTCAACAAATAACTCACAAATTTTATTGTCTTGACAATATCTTGCGCAGAAACCTTTACTTATTTCTCTGCTTCCTTATAGAGAATAACAAAAGTAGAAATATAGCTACAAATGTGGGAGAAATAAGAACAGTAAATACCTAAATGCTGATAAAACTTCTTTGTCACACTGCGTGTACAAAAAATTATAATCAGCATCTAATGTCTTGTTATAACCATTAGGACAACCTCAGTAGCAGCATTTTTCTTCCTCAATTTACAGAGTTGATTTTCATATAATATATGAAGTAATATTCCTTCAAAAGCCAAAATGTTATGTATAGCAACGTGTACGCACGTTGTCATATAAATTTGGTCATGCTTTACCTATAAAATTCCTAAATCACTGAAGTATATAAGTTCGTTCAAAGATGTCGGTGTTTCCAATAGTTTTTTTTTTTTTGATTTGTAATGCATTGGTTTCTCTATGAGCTGATACTGATTCTCTGAATCCAAAAACCTAAGAATAATTGGGGAGATTATATGATTGATTATATATGCACATGTTATATAAATGAAAGACATCAAATTAAGTTAAGTGAACCTATAAGATAATTCAATCACTCTTGGCATCACTACGTTGATGTAGGTCTTTGAAGTAGCTAGTGCTTGCTAAAAAGCTTGGCATTGCCTGAAAATCAAACTCTCTGTTACTAATATATTCACTTCAACTATATTGATTGAATTGAAAATTTATTAAGATTGTAATTTTTTTATCAAACGTCAGAAATTAGTCATAAATATTCCACTGACTATCATAATCATGGTGTTTGGATTTTTGTCAATGAGAAGATTTTCCAGAATCTTTGTTTGTTAATTCCACAATGTGACAGTACACTCTACATTGCTGTAGTAGACAGAATGTTACAACATGAATGAGTACTTTAAAGCATATTATGATTATGAATTGTTTAAAAAATATAAATGATAACAACTGGAGTAAAGTACTTACTCTTCCTCAATAAGTTTCAAAGATCTTCAAACTGATATTTTACCAAAAACCTCACTTTGCTCCCATGGATATATATCTTTCACAAATCCAATGATATCTGATATTGGAAAATATCAAACATCATTTAAAAATATTATTTTATATTGCATCCCGTAGAAAATGGCAAAGGATTTGAGAAAATAGTGCAAAAACACAAGCACAGGAAATCCCTTGAGTCGGTCAACCGACGACATAGGCCCGGTCGACCGACAGCCTGTTGGATTATAGGGTCTGAAACCCTGTTCTGGTCGGTCGACCGAACGAGTTCGACCGGTCAACCGAAAATGTGGTCAATCGACCGGACGAGTTCAACCGGTAGACGAAAAACATGCACATAACAGGAACTTGGAAATCTCTTTCTGGCCAGTCGACCGGTCACATGCATTCGGTCGACCGGAAAGCGGATATGGGCCTGTTTTGTTATTCCTGGTTGGTTTTGGATTGGATGTTTGATATAAATACAAACACGTTTTTAGTGTTTCTTAAGGAGAGAATTAGCATTGTTTTGAACACTTTGAGAGGGAAATATTGTGAGGGAGTTGAGATCTTTGGTTAGGGCTATATTTAAGTTATTTTGTGAGTTGTAACCCGTTGTATTTCTCCTCCATATAGTAAAATCTCCCCATCCTCTCCCCGTGGACGTAGGCAATTACCAAACCACGTAAATCTCTGTGTTTGGTTTGATTTGTGTCGTATTTTGGTGAATTATACTAGTATTTTATTTAGTTCTATTCTCTCATCGCTTGCGGACTCGTATGGTTGTCAAGCACGCTTCCGTACGGCGCGCAACAATTGGTACCAGAGCTCTAGGGTTTCAGATTTAGGGTTTTGCATTGGGTGGAAGAAGATTCGTTGTTTGAAGCTTGGTTCTTGGAGTTTTAGGATTCGATGGAGATAGCGTTGCGGAGTTTTCGTTAGGATATCCCTTTCCTTACGTGGTTAGGAGATCGTGTTGGAATCCTATCTACGGTTCTATTGGGTAATTTTTTTTAATTCTATCAAAGTTTAAATTTTTCTTTATAATTTGGAGTTTATAAGCATGGGAGAAGAAGTTGGTGAAAGCAGCAAGACAATGATGAGTACAGTTCAGGTTGGACTTTAAAATACTAAGATTAGTATAGTAAAGTATGACGGCAAGACCAATTTTGGTTTGTGAATGAGTGACGTACAGGACGCTCTCAATGCTCAAAATTTAGAAGAGATCATCATGGTCAATGAGAGGCCACTAAAATACGATGAGGCGATATGGGATAAGATGAATAGGAATGCTTGTGGGGTGATCAGGTTTTGTTTGGCACAAGAGCTAAAATAAGATGTGATTGGGGTGACGTCTACGATGAAGATGTGGGAGATTCTTAACAACAAGTATCTTAAGAAGAGTGTTGAGAACCAGTTGCACTTGCTGCCGAGATTATTCATATTCCAAATGTCCAGGGGCAGCTCACTTGCGGCTCATGTGAACAACTATACAAAGTTGTTTTCGGACTTGGCAAACGTTGATAAGAAGATAACGGACGAGTACAAGGTGATTATTTTGTTGGGCTCCTTACCCGATGAGGAGTATAATACCTTCGTGCTTACTTTATTGAATGATAGATCTTCCATCATCTACAGTGAAATGACTAATGTATTGATGAATTATGATTTGAGGAGGAAGGACAAAGAGACTTTCCGAGCTAATACTTCCGGAGAGGCCTTGTCGATGAGAGGAAGAAGTTTATATCCGAGAGGTGGAAATAGAGACAGGTCAAAGTCAAGAGGCCACCACCAATTAGCGAAGAACCAGTGTGCGTTCTGCAAAGAACAAAGACATTAGAAGAGAGATTGCACGAAGCTCAAAGAAACGAGAATAGCAAGAAGAAGGTCCCAAAGAACAATGAGGTGAACGTCGCTAGAGCTAATGATTCTGATGATTCGTTCTTTTCTCTATTGATTACTTCAGAGGTGAACCATATGGATGCATCTGATTGGAAGCTAGATTCTGGTGCTACTTATCATGTGACTCCCCGGTGAGATTGGTTTGCATTGTTCGAGAGACTCGATGGGGGCGTAGTAGTCATAGGAAATGATCAATCCTGTGGTATTTATGGGATAGGTACCGTCAGGATCCGGATACATGATGGAGTTGTTCGTAAATTGAATGAAGTGAGATTCATTCAACAGTTGAAGAAGAATCTTATTTCCGTTTGTGCTTTGGAGGCGAAGCCATTCAAGGTGCCCTTTGTGAACGCTGTAGCGAAGGTTACTAAGGGATCTTTGGTGGTGATGAAGAAAGTCCACAGTAGGAATTTATATTATTTGAAGGGAAGCACCAAGATTGACCAGGTAGCTTCAGCTATTTCAGAGGTGGACGCGAGCAGACTTTGGCACTATAGGTTAGGACATACAGGTGAAAAGTTACTATAGGATTTGTGCAAGCAGAGACTATTGAAGGGAGCTAAGAGTGAAAAGATAGAATTTTTTCAGCACTATGTTCTTGACAAGTAGAAAAAAGTAAAGTTCGGGACAGTCGTACATAGGATGACGGGCATCTTGAACAACGTGCATACGGATGTTTGGGGTCCTACCAAGACGGTATCACTTGGTGGTCGATATTGGTTCTTCACTTTTGTAGATGACTATTCTAGGCGTTGTTGGGTGTACACCATGAAGCATAAAAATAAAGTCCTAAAGTTATTTGTGGAGTGAAAGAGAAGGTTAGAACTGCAGATAGGGAGAAAGATCAAGACGTTACGATCTGACAACGTCGGCTAGTATACTTCAGACCTCTTTCAGCAGCTATGTCGAGACGAGGGCATAGAGAGACACTTCATAGTTAGTCATACGCTACAGTAAAATGGGGTAGCAGAGAGATTGAACCGGTTTTTACTGGAGAAGGTCCGATATTTGTTATCGCAGAGTGATTTGGAGAAAAATTTTTAGGCTGAGACACTTTCATATGTGAGCCACCTCATTAATAGGCTGCATTCATCTGCGATTAAGGGAAAACCCCTAGAAGATGTGGTCGGGATAGCCAGCACGTGATTATGATCAGCTCAAGGTATTTGGGTGCCCTGCATTTTATCATGGGAAGATTGATAAATTAGAACCTCAAGCTAGAAATGCCATATTTGTTGGATTCAAGTGTGGTGTGATAGAATTCAAACTTTAGGATCCAGTTGATAAGAAGATTGTGCTGAGTAGAGACGTCACATTCGATGAGGCTTCGATCTTGAAGCTTTCCAGCTCTCATCAAGTGGAGAGCACCCCGACAGAGGAGATATCGCAAGTGGTGGAGATTGATACAGCTCTACATTATCCAAATAAATCATATCCATTAGAGTACCAACTGTGGTCAGCTTCGTGCTTTGTAAAACTACTCTTTACAATAAAAAATAAATTACAAGCTCCGAAGAAATGCAGGATCGTTGTTTGGATCGCTGCTTGCGCAGGATCTTTGCCTATGTTGCGGGTGCGTTAGCCCTTGGACCACCGATTTACAGATTTTGATTGAACCGTGAAGTCTATTTGGGTATTCTTGCTTTGTTTAGAAGTAAGAAAAGGTAAGTAAATATCTTATCGATGTAAGATAAACACTCTTCTCAAGATCAAATCGAAGCTTAGATCTTAAGGAATCCCAAAGTTACTGTTTGTACTCGAATTTGATGAAGACTCTCTCTCTCTTGAGAAGAACGCTCCAAAATGCTCAAGTTCTCTGCTCAATCTGCTCTCTCTACTTGGATCCACTCTAAAATGCTCAGCCATCCTCAGTAATGGTCCTAGGGGGTATTTATAGCTTTTAGGAATAATAAATCAAGTTAAAAGTTGGAAAAAAGTCACGTCGGGGGAATCCTATTTCTGAGACAATTGTAATTGTCTCGAAAGCATGATGAGCTTTCCATTTCCGAGACAGTTACAACTGTCTCAGAAATATGGCTTGCTTCTGACCATTTTGTAACCGCTTTCCTAATGTTTAATTGCCATTATTTCTACAGTTATGAGCGGGATTTTCACTTGTAACGTCCTCCCCACGTTCATACATAATTTCTGATAGTTATGTAGCCATGTGGTATGTACGAATCTCGAGAAAACCATCATCTGTATCACCTTAGTTTCCGAGACAGTTATAAGTGTCTCGGAAACTATGGTCGTTCTTAGCTTCCGAGACAGTTGTGAGTGTCTCAGAAGTAGTGGACTTCCTTCATGCTTCCGGGACAGTTATAACTGTCTCGGATGCGTATTGGTTTCTTCATTGTTTCTGAGATAGTTGTAATTGTCTCGAAAGTGTGTTGGCTTCTTTGTTGTTTCCGAGACAGTTATAACTATCTCGGAAACTATAATTTTCCTTTATGCCTTGAAACTCGTGTGATGTGCTTCTTGATGCACCCCTTAGTTGATCTTTAGCTTTGGATGATCCTCTTCTACTCAGATGATGACGTTTATCACCTTCTCTCCATCTTGAGCTGTGTGCGGGAACCTATAGGTAATTTTTAATGCCTATAGGCTCAGGTTTAGGATTCTATTGTGGTTCAGAAGCTGAGGAGAGACATACGGATGCCATCGAGGTATACAGACATAGTCATTGCGTATGCACTTCCGGTGGAGAGTGTTGATGAGATGGTTCCTACTACATTCATAGAGGCAGAGCAGAGTTCGGAGGGTGACTTGTGGCAAGTGACTATACAGGAGGAGATGGAGTCTCTTTATAGGAATGACACATAGGAGTTTGTCGAGCTTCCAAAGGGACAGAAGGCTATTAGTTGCAAGTGGGTGTATATGAAGAAGGATGGCATTGAAGGCACTCCTGTGAGGTTCAAGGCTAAGTTGGTTGCGAAGGGATATGCACAAAAGGAAGGTATTGACTACAATGAGGTCTTGCCACGCCCTGCTTCCCAGAATATAGGGAATCGGAACGTGAATAAGCCCATGACGTATTAGATTAAGGAGAATAAATAAAAACATTTCTTCTCAATCTAATACACTAAGCATCAAGAAATAAATGCAAAGACATAGGTCCCCGATCACAGATAGTGAGAATATAATAAACAACACATAATAAAATAATATATATCATAAATGAATATCATCCAAGACATAATATTCGAGTCAACATGCCCTTATACAAAATTGAACAACTGAAAACTAAAGAATATAAAATACATCATTCAACAGAAAAGAAAGAAAATATTGTAAAAGATAAACTAAGGATCATCAAATAACTAAGGAAATAGCTAAGCTTCAACTTGTTTTTCTGCTCTATCTACATGACACTCCTGCTGAGAATCCTCTGGCTCTTGGCACATCTCTAAGCTAGACCTGTTCTTCCTCTAAGTCTGACGTATGCCAGAGAAAATAGGTGTACGTCAGCGTGCATGGCACACGACAAGATCCCACAAAACAAATAGAGCGAACGAAAACCCAAGCGAAAAATGATACAATAACAGAATGACAAAAGGACGCTCAATCGGAAATTCAACAAAATCAACATGCGAAAATACTACTAAAACATGATAATCATAAGGCTAACTACACACTGTAACCGGGTCGAGTACTAGCCATCCTAAAACTCATTGGTCCACATCTTAAAATAAAGTTAACATTCATATCATCGGATAACTAACTGTTCACAAATCCTCTACGTGCATCCAATACCGCTACACGAATCGGTCAGAGGACTACACATAATCCGATCTCGGCCTGGTCCGAACTCAGGCAAAGCTCAGGTGAAGAAACAGGTCACGGACTAAGATGACTACACGAATTAACTTTAGCCCAACAAACTAACCCCAGTGACTACACGAATTCACTAGTATGAGCCTGGAAGATACATCAACAACCACATCCAATCACATGAACAAAGCCTTTTTCATCCCAACTCTTCTTGTTTTTCTAAGTCAACAATCAAAGTCTACAATATCTCTGGTTCACCACCTAAATTCAGTCAACGCACCTGCACATGTCACTAGGTTAGTTCATAACGCACGAGGCCACTAAGTCAAGAACTACTAAGGATTCTCAAACACAATAAGGAACAGTAAAAGTCTAACTAATTCTATGTACAACAAGATGACAAGTCTAAAACATTAAAATAAAATGCAAAACATGAAATGTAATTAAGGGTAGTAAAAACATGCATGCAATCCGGTTTCATTAATATCTTGTTAGTCGAACTTCTAAACTACTCATAAAAATTATCAGCAGCTAGATAACATCAAATATAACTACGGTTAAAAAGGAAATCAGAAAACGTGATTGTTTTGCATATGAAATGTCGCAGTCTGCAATCATCAACACAAGATCATAAATTAATTTAAATCCAAAAATAAATAATCTTTTTGCAAAATAAATTCCTTTAAATCATAATAATTATTCTAAAATAAACTTTTATTAAAATAATTTAACAATTCAAAATAACCCGTTTTTCCAAGATAAATTATTTTAAATTATCTATTTTAATAATTATTCGAAAACCAACCCATTTTCCAAATAAATTCTTTTCTCATCATAATAATTCTAAAAATAATCTTTAAATATTTTCTTTCTTTCAAAAACACTTAGTAATTAATCATAAACTATTTTTCAACATATCCACTCATCATATATAGTATCACTTTACAAAATATCATCACCGTAGTATTATCAATAACCCAAGCAGATAAATACATATCAGTATAATCTACACAACTAATTAATCAGATATAAATATTAAAATGATGAAGCAAAGGGAAATAGGATCTTGCCTAGGGGTTCGTGGGCGAGAACGGAGCGAAGATGGTTGTTACGGCTGTCGGTGACATCGGCAATGGTTCGATGGTGCGGATCTAAGTTGGGAAGCACGGCGGTCGTACAAGGAGGGGGCAGCAGGTAACGGGGTAGCACAGCAGATCTGAGGGAAGTTGCCCGGAGGCTCGGCGAGGCGGTGGAGTTGGGCAGGTAGGTTAGATCTGAGGCTTAGAGGGCAGACAGCAGCGCGGGGAGGCGCTGCTGGTCGGAGCTGAAGGTGAGCGGTGGTGAGGAGGACAACGAGAGGGGGCAGGACGGCGCTGGTGTGGGAGGGGACTGCGGCTGACTGTCGAGCTGCGCGTGCATGCTCGCGTCGGGCTGACGCGGAGGGAGAGTTGGTGGCGGACTCGGGAGGCAGAAGGTGGAGGCTTTGGTGGAATGGTGCATCTGGTAGAGTTAGGTGGTCAGAGCGATGGCGACGGCTGAGAAACGAGAGAGAGGAGGGCGGCTGTGTGGGTGAACTCGATGACGCCGGGGAGTTCATCGAGGCGGCGTTGTAGCGGTGATGAGGCGATGACGGGATGTTTATGTGGAAGAGGAGGCGTAGCTCTGCGGGTCTCGTGCCTAATAGGGTCTGTCGTCAGCGGGAGGGTCCGTCGGCAACGTCGACGGTGAGGCGAGGGGTGTCGATCTGTGGAGTAGCAGCGACAAAATGAGAGAGAAAGGAAACAGGGCGGCATTCATTTTGGGAAGAAGGAGCAGAGAGAGAAATGAAGGACTATAGTATATATATATAATATATATATATATATATATATATAGGCGTATAAAACTACCTATAGGTCCCTAAACACAGCTCAACACGATGATTCAACAAGCAAAACCATCGGGCGACATATCCAAACACAGAGCTTAGTCCACAACATCGAAGCCAAGTGACACGCAACGAAGCGGATTAACGAGGCAACGAGGCTAACGAATCGCACGCAAAGTAACGGAATACATCCATTCTGTGCGGAATCAGCCAACGGTTCGGAGAGTCAACGAGTCATCCAACCATAGAACGGATTCGAACTCAAACATCAAGGCGGATTTACTGCCAAATCAGAGTCCAGATCAACAATGAAGTTCGGATAAACCGCGAAATCGGAAAACGGGCGCAAAACCAAACACCTGGAGGACTCGGCCGAAACTGAGCCAACTCTAGGTGGCTCGGCCAAAGCCGAGCCACCTCTAGGTGGCTCAGTGGCCGAGCCACCTCTAGGTGGCTCGGCCAAAACCGAGCCACCTAGGTGGCCGGCCGAGCCACCTTTTGGTGGCTCGGTGCCTCGGCCACCTTTTGGTGGCTCGGTGCCTCGGCCACCTGGGCCCGGGCACAGTTTTGAGTGCCTATAAATAGGACTTGAGGGCTCATTTGTGAAGGGTTGGAACTTTTGGAGGCGAAGCTCTGCTGGATTGAGATCTCAATTTTGAAAGTTTGAAGCTTTGAAGACTTGGAGGTTTTCAGATCTGGTTCTTAGCGAGCATCCACGTCAGAAAAGTCAGGAGTTCGAGAGAGGAAGATCAGATCTGAGATCCACACGGTAATACTCCGGATCAAAGCTTGGCCTTTGATCCCGAGAAGGCGATTATTTCCTTAGTGAATTAATCCCCTCCGGCTATTATTTTCTTCGCGAAATAATATCCGTCATACCGTGTAGATCCGACCGGATCTAGATCACGCGGTAGTCTACGAATAAACCCCGGCGCAGGCGAAGAAACCACAAAAGCGAGCGACCGCAAAACAGGAGCTCGTGATTCGTTCGAAAAAGGAAAGTTGTAAATTTTTTTTATTTTTCTTTGATTTTGTTGTAACCGGATCTTATAAAAAGACTGGATCTTTTGTAATTGAAAAACAGTTACTTGAGAGAACAATGACTTCAATGAAGAAAATAATTTTTCCCGCGAACAATCTGGCGACCACAGTGGGAGCCGACGATCTCGCTGCCGAGATCGATGCGTCGCAGCCGCGGATCCCGATCCCGGTCGAAGAGGAGGTCGAATATGAATTCGATCAATAGAAGTTCGAGGAGTATCTGTCATCCTCGTCCGGATCCACCTCCCCCCGCAAATCCAAGAAGTTCTCCTCCAGGAGAAAGGTTCATTGGCACGAAGAAGTACAGAATGCCAACGAAGCTCTCGCCCCAACTGACGCCAAAGTTGTGTCGGGTGAAGTTCCACCGTCCTCCAACCAGGTCAACCCTGTTCTTGCCGATGCCTCCACCGTTGAGGGCGTTGTGACTCTCTCGAAGAGAGCCCGCCAGAGGCAACGTCAACGCCTGGCACGCCAACTCGCAAAAGCGATGGAGTCCAACGACGGAGTCCGCTATCACGCGGATCTGAAGAACAGGAGAGGCAAACAGCCTCAACCTCCTCCAAGCTCCGCTAACGAGAATGGGTCCGTGTCAAACGGAACCGTTCGACACTTGAGGAGCGCATTCGCAAGCGCCGCGCACTATCAGCGCAGGCACGGGCTCAAGTCCAAGAAGCCCGAAGAAGACTGCAAAAGGAAGTGGCCAAGAAGCCGCCACCAACTCGTCAAGTTTGGAGACCGAAGTCTGAAGCGGCGACTCAGACTAAGGAGAAATCGTTGCCGCCTTCGAAGCAAGTTCAACCTCCGGCAAACCGACCGAAGTCGCCAGTAATTCCCATAACTTCTCCGGGAGATGCAGCGGAATCATCCCGAAGGAGAAAGTCAGTCTTGGAGTGCCTCGGTCCAATTCCCGATGAACGAGGTAAAGCTCCGGTTCAAGAGCGTTTGGGCCCAATAAAGAAGCCCCGAATGACTCAACATGCTGGGGGTTGCCGTCACCTTCAACATGACAAGGAGTTCTTGGTAGCTGCGCATACTAATTTGTGCATCGAAGTCCAGGAACCCGCTGAGAACTCACACCCAAAAAGGCATGTTTCGAGGCGCGTGACTTTTGAAAGCCCAAAGAAGGCAGTTAGTCCCCAGAAGGAAACATTATCGTCTGATGACGATAACATTATACCTGAGAAGTCGTGCTCACACACGATAGGTCACTCCGATCTTCAAGCAGACGAGTTGTACTATCGTGCTGGGGGTACGAGTAAAACCAGGAAACGGAGTCCCCGAGAACAGGAAACTTAATGCCCCTGTTCCAAACTCATTTGGGTAGTATTTTCTGAGTGCAAATGCATCAAGGCGGTCCCCGAAAGAGTTTCGGTTTTCGAAAGGCTCAGTACCGAAACATCGAAACCAAGGCCTAGGCGTTTCCGACGAAGAAGAAGGATAGTCGAAGACGGAGAATTTCCGAGGGTCACCACCAATATGACCAGCAAAAGGGCATCGACACGGGATAATCCCGAGTTAATTCCGCCAGTACCCCGGTATCTAACTCGCCTGCAGTCTGGAGCCATTACACGAGGAACTTATGGTAGGGTTCGGACAAGACTACCTTCAGAAGATGAAGAATCTAATGCCGACTCCGCGGTTGCATCAGATAATACAGTATCCAGCGAGGGACAACCCCGCGAGGCACTTATGATAAGTGCCGCGGTTGCATCAGATAATACAGTATCCAGCGAGGGACAACCCCGCGAGGCACTTATGATAAGTGCAGAACAAGTGGCCAAGATGGTGGAATAGGCCTTGGCTAAACAACAGGAAAGCTTCAGGTTCGAAATGCAGATGGCCATGCAGAACATGAGAGAAATGCATGACCAACAAATCCAAGCATTAACGAACCAGCAAGGCGAGCCAAGTGGTCGTAACCAGGTTAATCTGGAAGATGAGGACACAAATGCGAATGAGACGCATAACGCCAATAATCCTCCCGTCAATGCAGGGGGTGGTAACGAGAATGCTAGTGAAAACATAGGTGAACGCTTGAAGATCAAAAACCTCGAGAGCAAAATTAACACATTGATTTCCGCTCAAGAGATGAAGAAAACAGGTATTCCTTGTCTATACCCAAGAGAGTGGGAATCAATCCCATATCCGGCGAAGTTCAATCTAATTAACTTTACGGCGTTTAATAGGATGGGTTCACCCACTCAGCATTTGATTTACTTCAAATCGTACTTGGGGATTATCTCTGGTAATGAGCCTCTGATGGTACGGTCCTTCGTTGGCACTCTCCGTGGAGCCGCCTTCGATTAGTATCGTCACCTCAAGCCAGGAAGCGTGAATAGCTGGGACGACATGGAGTCTAAATTACTCGCTAATTTTTTCGACGACAACACAGAGATATCCATCGGGTCGTTGCTTGACGAGAAATAGAAAGACGGGGAATTGGTTGACACCTTTGTCAAAAGGTTCTGGAACAAGGTAATGAACTATCAGGACCCGATCACCGAGGAATTCATTCTCCAGACTTGCCACAACAACCTCGCGTTGGACGTGTTGGAAGCAATGGGGACAGTACCGTCCAAGACATGGAAGGATCTGAAGGTCCGAGGAGAGCAAGCCGAGCGATTCCTCAGAAGGAAGAAGGCGGAAAGAGGCCAGCCGGCGACGAATGCTCCACAGCAAAATTTCATCCCACGAGGGAAAGGTAAGGCACACGCTAATGTAGTTGATGCTAATCAAACTTTCCAATTGCAACCTCAGCAACAGCCGAAGCAACAAGCACTACAACAATCTCGGGGGCAATGGTAACAACGGCCTCAGAAGCAGAAATCTTCGGAGCCAAGGTTTCCTAAATCTTTAAGTACATGTTGGAGAATAACAAAATCCAGCTGCCAGCGATCGTGGATCAAGAAGGGGCTAGCAAAGTGACGGATCCGAAGTATTGCGCATACCATAAAGCGGTCCATCACCCTACCAAGTCGTGCTACCACCTCAAGGACAAGATCCAGGCGCTAATTGATGTAGGCGTTATAACCCCAAAGCCATCCAAGAATGTTGGAGCAAATGCGGTGTCGATCAGCTTTGGATCGGTGCCCACAACATGGTTCAAACCAGAGCGCATCACCAAAGTAGGAATGAAGACGGTAAACGATGACCCACACGGATAGCGCCAAAAAGGACTTGTGCCACACACAGCCCCGAACGGCGAAATCCTATGGGTTCATCCCGATCTAATTGAAGACGATCAGTGGACGACTTCCTCGACCAAGAAGGGTAAAGGCAAGTCCTGCAATGCTACATCCGCAATCTTCGAGGAGGAGGGCGATGAAGCTCCTACTTTCCCGCTCTCCGAAGAAGAACAAGAAGTCTTCGCCACTAGAAGCGAAAATGAGTATCACTATAATTATCCGCCACCTAATGAGCAGGGGGTGACTAAACGAGGACCAGCCAAAACTCTCACGGAGATGGGGGTGATTACGAGTCCTACACCAGGCGAAGAGGCTCGAAGACAACCGGTGAATAAACCGAAAGAGAAGAATCCCCAGGAGGTTCGGAATCTGAAGCAGTCTCGTTTCAGTCGCCCAATTGGAATAGACAAACCGGAAAGCTCGAAAACTCCGCAAGTCTTCGATATAATGGCTCAACTAGCCAACATTCCAGCACGGATAACGCTGTATGAGTTGCTTCGGTTGTCCAAGGAAACTAGGGAGGCCTTGCAAGAAGCTTTGGCCAATTCAGAGGTGTTTCTGACTCAAATCAAGCCGGTGCCTGAAGGGCCAGAACCGCTGAGTCAACACTGCAATATAGCGACTAAGAACCTTCCCTGTATTACTTTCACCAAAGAGGATATGCAGACGAAGAATTCGGGCCCTTATACTTCATCGGGTATATCGGTTCCAGCAAAGTCAATCGAATCCAAGTGGATCCGGGTTCTGCTGTGAGTATTATGCCGCTTCGCTTGATGCACTTCCTTGGCATTCCAGTTAGCAAGTTGGCGTCCACAGGCACTGTTATCTATAGATTCAACACTAGCGGGTCAAGACCCTTGGGTAAGATCCGGGTAAAGTTTCAAATGGGAGATTTGAAGACAGAAGTCACATGTTATGTGATCGATGCTGAAACTTCATATAACTTATTATTGAGTCGGCCTTGGATCCATAGTAACGTTATAATCCCCTCCACTCTCCATCAGTGTCTGAAATATATCGACACTGATAATAAGGTTAGGACGGTGGTCGCGGATAAGCAACCATTCAAAGGGTATGAGAATTATTTCACTGATTCTCTCCTTTATGGTAACGAATCCGATACTGAATCATCGGCCCATGGCACGGACAGCGGAGAAGAAGCTGATACCGAAGCCGGATTTGATTACAATGGAGGTTATGTTCTAAATGACATTGTACCCTTTGTAATCAACATTGACGATGAATAATAGTCAGAGGGCGGTTGTAAGTGGCAACTTGCCAATAATGAAATAAATAACGATTTAGAGTACTCCCTGTCTCTTGATGATGTGATAAAAGAGTTGTATGATAATCCTGATTTGTATATGCCGCTTCGGTCGTCCTATGTAACAAAGCCAAAGAGAATTCGTTTAGGTAAATGAGAGGGTTTTCCATTACCAGATCATTTCTTAAGGGAAGATGAAGATGATGATAAACCTGGTCGGCATTTATCTAAGTATAGTCCGGAAGCGCGCAAGCTCATGGAAAAACAGGGATATGATTTCACACTCGGAGAAGGTCTATACTTCGATCGAGGTTCTCGTATTCCAGCCAAAGCAGCATATGTACCAAAAGGGAAACCCGATGATTATTATAAATACGGATGAGGGTTAGGGTATGAATCTTCTTCAGAAGACGAATGTTGCTAGTTAATTAATGACCAATCATCTGGGCAATACAAAGATGGAAATTCGTCAGATGCCTCGGAATGGGATTCTGATACAATTCTGGGGGAAGCTTTCAAAGCCCTAATGGCAAACATGGCTACAGTTGATCCGTCCACAATGGAAGACGGCGATCAAATGCCAACATGAGAAGACCCGTGGGTTCATCACCTGAACATACAGTACGGTGATAGGTTCGAACAGAGGGAACCCCCCACTGAAGATAAAATAGTCCAAGTTAACATGGGTGATGAGGCCAACCCAAAGCCTATATTCATCAACGATAGTCTTCCCCCAGATGAGAAGGAGGAATTAATTACTCTCAGCAGGGAATATATTGACGTCTTCGCTTGGAACTATGAAGATATGCCAGGGCTCGACCCCAATGTGGCAATGCACCGCCTCGATATCAAGCCGGATGCCAAACCTGTCAAACAACAGCAAAGACGGTTTCGTCCGCAGATTATGGAAGTTATTGAGGCGGAGGTTAAGAAATTTGCTTAGCCAATATTATTCCCATCATGAAGAAGAACGGTAAAATCAGGATCTGTATCGACTTCAGGGATCTGAACACGACATGTCCAAAAGACGACTTTCCTCTCCCAATCACAGATGTCATTATCGACAATACGTGCAGATTTGAGAGAATGTCTTTTATGGATGGCTTTTCAGGATATAACCAAATCAAGATGCTCCCAGATGACGAGAAGCATACAGCGTTCAGAACGCCCCTCGGTGTATTTTGCTATACGGTGATGCCTTTCGGTCTAAAGAATGCAGGCGCTACGTACCAGCGAGCAATGACTAAGATTTTCCAAGAACATCTCAGGAAAACAGTCGAATGCTACGTTGATGATTTGGTTGTAAAAAGCCGCAACAAAGAGGATTACATCAAGGACTTGAAGACGATGTTCGATCTCATGCGGAGTCATCAATTGAAGATGAACCCCACTAAATCCTTCCTTGGAATGTCCAGCGTAAAATTCCTTGGATTCGTCGTCACCACTAAAGGTATACATATCGATCCTGATAAGGTAAAAGCGATACATGAACTGCAACCCCCCAGAAATCTAAGAGAACTCAGAGGATTGCAAGGGCGTTTAGCTTACATTCGGCGGTTCATCTCAAATCTTTCTGGGAAGTGCCAACCGTTCTCTAAGCTAAACAAGAAAGGTGTGTCATTTATTTGGGACGACGCCTGCCAAAAAGCATTCGAAGATATCAAAACATATCTGACGAATCCTCCTGTTCTCGTTGCACCAAAATCAGGTAGACCGTTCTTGATTTATCTCAAGGCGATGAACCACTCGATAAGTGCCTTACTAGCACAAGACGATGATAATGGTCACGAACAGGAAGTCTATTACCTAAGTCGGACCTTGATAGGCGCCGAGTCTCGATATCCGATGATTAAGAAAGAATACCTCGCAATTGTATTCGCAATGCAAAAGATGCGGCATTACTTGGTTGGACAGACGATTTATGTCATTTCCAACGTTAATCCAGTACGGGTATTTATGACGCAACCGGCCTCTATGAATTGGCAGTTAGCGAAGTGGGCCCTTCTCTTGTCCCAATACGATTTGCACTTCAAAAAGGACAAGCGATTTGTGATCTTTTGGCGGCAAACCCGACAACGGATATGGCAGAAGTATATGATGACTTGCCGGATGAAACCCACGAAGTTAACACTACATCGCATCAACAAGTATGGCAATTATATTTCGATGGTGCTTCGAGAGCAGTTAATAGGGCAAGAACCCCCGGATGTTCTACAGTCTCCTCCAGAGTTGGAGTTATCTTAATTTCCCCGGGGAAGCATGTGATGCCTCGGGCTTATTCACTGACTAGTCCGTGTTCCAATAACGTAGCCGAGTTCAACGCGGTTCTCATTGGACTCAGTTTCGCTAAAGAGCTGGGGGTTGAATATCTCGAAGCTTTTAGGGATTCTCAATTAATACTCAACCAAGTCCATGGAGAGTATGAAGTCAGGAACGAAGACCTGATCCTGTACCACCAGGAGGCCATCAAAATGGCAGATTCTTTTGAAGAATTCTTTATCGAATACATCCCTCGCCTCCAGAACGCTTATGCGGATGCATTGGCAGCACTAGCGGTATCACTTGCGCAGCCTCCCGAAACTGAATTATTAGTCACAGTAAGGACGCATCAGCTCTGCATACCCATATACAATATGGATATTGAAGAGAAAGATGACGGAAACATAAGCGCCAAGGAGGTGAATTCAACTCAAATTGGGTCTGAGTCCCGAGATTGGCGTTTTCCTATCATTGACTACGTCCAATATGGCATTTTGCCAGAGGACATAAAAGAAAGAGAATCAATTCGCCGAAGAGCGCCAAGATTCTTTTACAATACCGAGACCCATACGTTATATCGTAGAGGGTACGATGGTTTGTTACTCCGATGCCTTTCGAACAAAGAAGCAGAAGAAGTTCTTAAGGAAGCACATGAAGGAGAATACTGTGCGCATCAGCCCGGTCCCAAACTGTATGATCGCATCAGGAGAATGGGATATTTTTGGCCAACAATGGTTCGTGACGCAATCGAATACGCTCGAGAGTGTCATGCTTGTCAAATACATGCAAATTATATGCATCAACCACCAGAGCATTTACACAAGTCAACCACGTCTTGGCCGTTCGAGACATGAGGCATGGACATTGTCGGTCCTATTTTTCCCCCCTCAGTTAAAGGTGATCGATTCATCCTCGCAATCACAGATTACTTTTCAAAGTGGGCTGAAGCAATTCCGTTTAGAGAAGTGAAGACGAACAACGTCATCAATTTCATCAAGCATCATGTCATATACAGACACGGCGTGCCGAAACGGATCATTCATGACAACGGTCCACAGTGCATAAGCAACGCCTTCGTCTGGTTTTGTGACAAGTTCAAAATTCAAGATGTTTCGTCAATAGCTTATTATCCCGCCGCAAATGGATTAGCTGAGGCGTTTAATAAGACGATTATTAAAATCCTGTCAAAGCTCGTGAAAACCAATAAACGAGACTGGGACGATAAACTCGGTGAAGCACTCTGGGCTTATCGTACCACCATATGCACACCTACAGGAGCTACCCCGTATTCGTTGGTATACGGATGTGAAGCTGTGCTACCATTGGAGATTCAAATCCCTTCCCTTCGGATCGCTCTCGCAACCGAGATGACGACAGAAGAACAACATCAGAAACGTCTCGAAGAACTCGAAAGTTTAGATGAAAAGCGCTTGGAAGCTCAACAACACATTGAGTTTTATCAAGCCAGAATATCTAGGGCCTTTAACAAAAGAGTCCGACAGAGAAGCTTCAAGGAAGGAGATCTGGTCCTCGCTGCTCACCGACCGATAATCCTCAACTCCAAGAAGAAAGGTAAATTTGAACCCAAATGGGAAGGACCGTTTGTGATAGACACAGTCTACTCAAACGGCGCATATCGCCTGATTACTCAAGAGGGCGATAGGTAATTAATGCTAATAAATGGGAAGTTCCTAAAAAAGTACTATCCCTAATACATTCAGGATAAATCATTTATCGGGAAGTTCCTTGAAGAATATTATACTTAATATTCTAAAGGATAACCCAAAATCATGTTCACCACCAAAATCCCTCACTGATCAATTTCAATTGACAGTGAGTCCACCAAAAATATCTTTCTGGCCCTCTTGACTCTTTCCATGAACAAGAGGTCCACTTTCAGTTCAGAGTCCCCTTTCGATAAACGAAAGAACTCCCTTCTTTTTCTCTTTGGTTAAGCCTTCTCATGGTTATAACCGAAGTTGAAATTTCATTTCGATAAACGAAAAACTCATTCTTCAGATTAGATAACCAATCCTATAAAAGGTAAGGTTATCTAGATTTTCCAGATTCTCGGAGTGGAGACCCCACTTCTAATTTCTTTTGCGCTGGAAATAGAATATAAAATTCTTCCTTTCCAGAATCAGGGAATAGAATATAAAATTCTTCCTTCCTTGTTTTTCGGGTTCGCCTTCACCCTAAAAGAAGACCGGGAAATAGAATATAAAATTCTTCCTTTCCCGCACCAACCTTTTCTAAGAATCTATCAATCTAGGATTCATCCTAGGAAGTTTATCCCGAATCCTAAGCAGGGATAAGTCTGCGCCTAACACGCGCTGCCGGTTTAGTCTTTTTCCGTAGAAAAAGACACCAGAGTGCGATTCTGGGGTATTTTATCCCGAAACCTAAGCAAGGATAAGTCTGCGCCTAACACGCGCTGCCGGTTAGTTCTTAACCGTTAAAAAGAACACCCGCCCACATATTCAACATTATGGCAGGTTGTTATTAATAAGTCTACGTATTCGAAGTCGTAGCATCAAGTCTAAGGGATTTCATTCCTTTAGCACAACGTTACATGCGGAACGGATTTAGACAATCCGCATGCTAGCCCGATTCAAACGGTAATTGGTAAAGGCTTATCAAATCCGTTGAAGGCTGGGGGTTAGCCAAAAATCCTAAAGTCAACACCTAACACGTGTCGCCGGGTAGCCTATTCCCGTAACAATGGCGAAGTCTATGTATTCAACGTCATAGCACAAAGTCTCAGAGAATTCACTCTCTTAGCACAACGTTACATGCGGAACGGATTTAGACAATCCGCATGCTAGCCCGACTCAAACGGTAGTTGGTAAAGGCTTATCAAACCCGTTGAAGGCTGAGGGTTTGCCAAAAATCCTATGAGTATTATGGTCAATCATTTCAAACGGAATGAGGAATCATAATAAAGATAAAGATAAAAACTAGTTCCACTAAGAGAATCAACAGTCAAAGTATTCAGCAAATGAAATCATACATCAAGCCCATGGCTGAAAATCTGCTGACTAAACTTAGACAGCTTCTCATCATAAGCTTGCCTAAGCTCATCCTGCAACTCGGCTCTGATGGACTCTTCAGTCGCAGGTAAAGTCTTCATAGCAACCTCCTCTGTCTCGACCAGCTTCTGCTTCAAGGACTTCAGCTCATCAGATAAAGCAGTATGTGCTTGCTGATCCTGTATCTTCGTCATCTGAAGAATGCTCAAAGTCTCCTCTTTCTCACGGAGTTCTCTTCGGAGCTGGTCTATCTGGGTCTCACAAGAGGCAATAGAAGAATCAAGCTCGTCGAGTGAGGATGATCTAATAGCAAGGTTAGCCTCAACTCGGTCTACCCGGTCCCGCTGCACCTGAATCTCGAGCTCAGCAAAAAGCCGAGTATCGCGCCATGTCTGTAAGCGAGTATCCAACTCGGCAGCAATGAATGAAGAGGCACTTGCATCCCGGAGCTCGCGAAACATTTGAAGATCATGCTCTAGGCAGTCAAGATCATCAACTATAGCCTTCGCCAGATCTGGGTATCCTGCATCCCTTATTGAATTTATCCTAGAATCAAGGAATGGCTTAAACTGGTGAAGGGAAAGTCCGCCATGGAAGAGTTTTCCAAGCATAGCATTCACAAAGGAGAAGAAAGAACGGACTTCTATGCAGATGATGATCTTCTCAGGATCATTGTCCGATAACAACTCCTTCACGAGGACATGAAGCCGAGAAGAAAGCCCTACACAAAAAGGAGAAATTCGTTAAAAGCCTTAATAAGGAAATAAATGACATTTCTCAGTTGCTTAATTTATACTTCCTTCCCCTTGAGTCACTGGGGGTAGTGGAGGTGTAACGGCTGTGGATGTATCAGCTGGTGTAGCTGGTCTCAAAGCCGGCTCAACAGGATCAGTCTCGACAAAAGCTCCTGTCGAACACAAAACAGAATGCCCAAATGCATCACATTATAGCTGCATTAGTCAAAAATTGGCTAGTCCTATAATTAACTTGAGAAGAGGCACGTACCTTCAAAAGAACCATTCTCGGGATTCTTAGGGAGTGTAGACTCAGGAAACATATCCTCAGACATCTGGTCATCAAGCTGAGGAGAGTCATACAGGAAGTAGAGCATAGGAGTGTCCACAAGCAAACCTTCCTCGTCAAAATCATCAGTCGAGAAATCTGACACAAGAGAATATAAGTGCAAAAGAAGAATAAAGAGACTACGACCAATGGAAATGAGTTACCTCCTACGGATGTGTTAGCTTCACCCCCAAAGTCCATGTTTGCCTCCTGCAATTTATCTAAAAGAGCAATAAGCATAGAGACGATTAGGGAATGCACGAATTTTGGATCGTTCAACTTCTTCGTGTGCCATCTAAAAGATATATTATCAATGGTAGATGTACCTGGATTCGTTGAATCGGGTCCTACATTGATAGCCTCCCTAACGTCGGCAGCTTCTGCAGGCTTTTCTACCTAGTACGGTGAGTCAGGCTCACCAGAAGATACAAAATCATGAGGAGCAGGATCAAGACTCATCTCTCCTTCCTCGCGATCTCCTGCATAGAATGGAAAAGCATGAGCCTGAAATTCTAAATGATCAAGAGAATGGTCTATAGAGTAGAGGTTACCTTCATCTCTAGCAGAATCGTCACTAGCCAAATCCATGTCAGATGCTCGCGGATCTGCACGCGGCTTGCGGACTAGTTTCTTCCGCCTAGCAGCTGGAGCAACAGTTGAAGGTCTTGCCCGAGTAAAAGGACAGAATTCTTCTTCACTGTCGGTCGTTGTCCCTGAAACGTCAGATAGTGGTCAGGACTAACAATTCTGAAATGTAGAGGGAGAAGATAGGTGACTAACCTCGCTCGAAATCTTCCTTGTAGTCTTCAGGATCTCCGCCTGAGGCCTCTCCAGCAGAACTGAAGGCCTTATTTCCTTCTGCATCAATTCGGCGGGTCTTGCCCCGCGCTCTCTGTGACTGAGCACCGTCCCGAATCACACGAGAATCAACCTGAGAAGCTTCCTCGGCCACTAGCTCTTCAATCGGCTTCACGGGAACAGTTTTATTAGCTGCTAATAACCACCTGTAGCTTAAGAAGGGGAGATTTAACCTCGGGAGACTGAACTTAGCACCAGTACATCCCGTCACGGTCCACAACCATGCACGAAGACCGTCCACCAAACCGCCGTGGGTCCGAAGCTGCTGACGTGGATTCCCGACATAAAGCTGATCATAACCAAACTGGCGGGTGAATTGGCAGGGTAGATATGGCTCTATAAAACACTGATTCCCCACCCGGAAGGTCAGATAGCCCGGCCTAATGTTCACTAGCCAATTAAAGCAGCCGATATCTAAACAAGTTCGGTACTCCCTCGGCTTCTCCTCATCAATCAAACACTCGCCATATCGGTTGGAGAACTGCGGAAAACAAGTGGAAAATGCCCAACACTTGTGGACCTGTAGCTGCCTTCTGATGTCAGGGAATCCTCATCCCTCCCACTTTCCATTCTCAAGCAACTGTAGTAGGGGAACAGAGTGGTCTGTGGCGTTCAGTACCGACATCATATCAGAACGATGAAGGACGAACCAAGCCATCAAATAAGTATACGGAAGCTCCACCTTAATGGTAGGAATCTGAGTCGGCGATTCACTTTCTTTCCGTGTAAAAGCACTAGAAATCTGTCGAAGCCCTCGATGAATATTAGCCACCATCACCGGGAGAAGCGAAAGTTCCTTTTTGTAGGCAAGTTCAACCGCTGGGTAGAGCACTTCCAATGGCAAAGCGTCACCGGACTGATACGGGACCACGCATTTCTTTAACCAGATAGCGAGGTAACCTGCAAGAAGGGTCATCGGCCGAATCGGTGCGGTCGCATGCCATAAGAATGATTTAAACTTGGTCCCTGCAGGAAAGCCACTCTTAGGACTGCTAATGGTATAGGAATGAGCGTCAATCTTCTTCAATAGACTATTAACCCCTGAAGGAGTGAGTGGTGCTAGCTCACAAATAGCCTCACCAAGGAGAATAACGTGGGGAAAAGGACTAATTTGCAAATTTCCAGGAAAAAGAGGACTAATTTGTAAATTTCCAAATATGCCAAAAATAGCTCACCAGCGTACGAGGGAAGCACGCCATCAGCCGACGCAGCAGGGAGCGACCTCTCGAGACACGCGACATGATAGTCTGCAAAATAAATTAGGGGATCAGATCCAGAAAAAATTTCCCTTTTTATTGCAATTCTACCCCCCCTGAAAGACGAGCTCGAGGCGCCAAATCATAATCCTAACCCTCACATGCGATCCCACAAGTTCATAAATTGAATTAAGCATGAAATATGCTAAAATTATGGAGGATATACCTGAAAGAAAGCTCGAGGATCCAATAAAAACCAGATCTTGAAAGAGGCTCGAACCACGTGCTCGAGGGGCCTGAAAGAAATTTTTATATGAAGATTTCTGAGGGATTTCTCAGTCAAAGATCAAAAGGAATGATGGATCTAAGACAATTATGAAGATTTGAAGGAGGATGGATGCTCGAGGGAAGAGAAAATCAAAAAATAGGGACAAGAGTTATAAGTGAACCAGCCTTGAACCAGACCGGACCAGGTTAAACCAGACCAGACCAGTCCAAATCAGTTCAAAAGGGGCTGAACCAGGCCAAACCAGACTGAACCAGACCAGACCAGGATGAACCAGTCTGAACCAGTCTTGAACCAGTCTGAACCAGGCTTGAACCAGGTTGAACCAGTCCTGAACCAGTTTGAACCAGACTTGAACCAGAATTCAAATTGAAGCTGAACCGAGCATCGAAACAACTTCAAATCGACCGAGGGTTCAATCCTTTGTTTATTCTTTCCTCTCCCACACATTCCGAAGGGTCGGAAGATTTTTTGGGCCTAATTACTGCCTTTTTAGGGTCATTATTAGGCCGGTTCGGCTCATTCGGACATGAAAATACTCCAATAAGGTATACGAGTATAAACTATTCCCTATTTTTGGTTGAGAAGTTTCTGGAGAATATTTTTCTAAAAATATTCTTAAGGATAACTCAACAACACTACGCCGGACAACGCGTCGCAAATGAGAACTCAACGCCAACAATCGATGGTCAGTTCTATATTGAACCAACAAGCACGAGCTAAAGATCAGAAAATCAGAAATCGACTTCAAGTTTAAAATTCTGACAATGGTCAGACAATAAATGCAGCACCGGAGCCCTTACAGATATTCGACAAAGCACCGAATAGCCTGAAGGATTGAAAGAATCAAGAACAGAAGCCATTCCAAGGTCCCGTTATACTGATTGAAGGTTGGGACAATCATATCGAAAGTATTCCAGACTCTTCTATAAAAGAACGAGGCTGAAATACTTTGGAAGGGGTATCTGTAGGCGTATAAAACTGCCTATAAGTCCCTGAACACAGCTCAGCACGATGATTCAACAAGTCAACGAACCATCGGGCGACATATCCAAACACGAGCGTTAGTCCACAACATCGAAGCCAAGTGACACGCAACGAAGCGGATTAACGAGGCGACGAGGCTAACGAATCGCACGCAAGTAACGGAATACATCCATTCGTGTGCGGAATCAAGCCAACGGTTCGGGGAGTCAACGAGTCATCCAACCATAGAACGGATTCGAACTCAAACATCAAGGCGGATTTACTGCCAAATCAGGATTCAGATCAACAAATCAGAGTCCAAATCAACAGCAAAACCAAAAGACGACAAAACGACAAACACCTGGAGGGCTCGGTCAAAACCAAGCCACTCCCAGGTGGCTCGGCCAAAACCGAGCCACTCCCAGGTGGCTCGGCCAAAGCCCAGCCACCTAGGTGGCTCGGCCAAAGCCGAGCCACCTAGGGGTGGCTCGGCCACTAGGTGGCTCGATGGCCGAGCCACCTCTTGGTGGCTCGGTGCCTCGGCCACCTATGCCCGAGCACAGTTTTGAGTGCCTATAAATAGGACTTGAGGGCTCATTCGTGAAGGGTTGGAACTTTTGGAGGCGAAGCTCTGCTGGATTGAGATCTCAATTTTGAAAGTTTGAAGCTTTGAAGACTTGGAGGTTTTCAGATCTGGTTCTTAGCGAGCATCCACGTCAGAAAAGGCAGGAGTTCGAGAGAGGAAGATCAGATCTGAGATCCACACGGTAACACTCCGGATCAAAGCTTGGCCTTTGATCACGAGAAGGCGATTATTTCCTTGGTGAATTAGTCCCCCCCGACTATTATTTCCTTTGTGAAATAATACCCGTCATACCGTGTAGATCCGACTGGATCTAGATCGCGCGGTAGTCCATGGATAAACCCCGGTGCAGGCGAAGAACCCACAAAAGCGAGCGACCGCAAAACAGGAGCTCGTGATTCGTTCGAAAAAGGAAAGTTGTAATTTTTTTTTATTTTTCTTTGATTTTGTTATAACCGGATCTTATAAAAAGAGCGGATCTTTTGTAATTGAAAAACAGTTACTTGAGAGAAGTTTTGAAAAAATAATTAAAAATAATAATAATTAAGAAATAAATTAATTAATTATGTGAAAATTATCTACATATTAAAACGTACTAGTTGTATTAATACAACAGATAATACGCAATAATAAAAATAATACAACAAATTATATAATTAAACAAGAATAATTAATAATAAATATAATTACCTATATTTAAAATCAAATAATCATGAAAAAATTATCTACACAATAAAACATACCTGTTGTACTAATGCAACAGATAATACACAAAAGTAAAAATAATACAACTAATTATACAATTAAACGAGAATAATTAATTAATAAAAAATACAATTACTTATATTTAAAATTAAATAATTATGGGAAAATTATCTACACAATAAAATATACCAGTTATATTAATACAACAGATTATACGTAATAGTACTAATAATACAATAAATTATATAATTAAATGAGAATAATTAATAAAAAAATACAATTACTAATTTAAAATCAAATAATTATGGAAAATTATCTACACAATAAAACGTACCAGTTATACCAATACAACAGATAATATGCAATAATAGTAATAATACAACAAATTATACAAAATAATACTTAATTAATAATATAACGTATTATACGAAATAATATGTAATAGTAAAAATAATACAATGTATTATTCAAAATGATACGTAATAGTATCGATAACACAAAAGATTAATTCCAAAAATTTTTATGGAACTAAGTTAATTTATAAATATCAAAATTATTTAAATAAATATAAAATTTAGACTTTTAAATCATAGAAAATTCTAGAAAATCGAGAAAAATATAAATACTCTTTTAAAATAATAATTGAATATTTTAAAATACCAAAAAAATTATTTTAACTAGTATTAAAATTTCATGATCATTACAGGTCTTCTCTTTGGTGGTGAAGAATTCTTCAATTCGGATTTTGCTAGCTTTGGTGGCACGGTATGGTTTATAATTAGATCAATTAGATGTGAAAACAGTATTTCTTCATGGTAATCTTGATGAGGAAATCTATAAGACTCGACCATTGGGGTTTCAAGTTGCAGAGAAGGAGAATTTTGTTTGTAGATTGAAGAAATCGTTATACGGATTGCAATCTCCGCGATAATGGTATAGACGATTCGATGGGTTTATGCTTCGTCATTCGTATATTAGGAGCTAGTTTGATCCTTGCGTGTATTATCACAAGTTGCATGGAGGTGCATACATTTACTTATCGCTTTATATCGATGATATGTTTGTTGCTTCTATTTCCAGATCCGCTATAGATAGATTGAAGATTCAACTTTTGAGCGAGTTTGAGATGAAGGATTTGGGTGAAGGCGAAGCGTATTTTGGGAATGGAGATTGGCAGAGACAGAGACAAGGGTAAAATTTGTTTGACACAGGTGGCTTATTTGAAGAAGGTTCTACAACGGTTTAATGTGAGCATGGAGACAAAGCTAGTTAGTGTACCATTGGGTGCCCATTTGAAAATTTTAGCTAACCTTTTACTGAAGACAGTTGAAGATAGAGAGTTGATGTCTTCTCATATGCGAGTGCAGTTGGAAATTTGATGTACGCCATGGTTTGTAGGAGGCCGGATTTGTCACAAGCAATGAGCATGGTTTCGAGATACATGCACGACCCGGTTCTCGGTCATTGGGATACCGTGAGATGGATTTTAAGGTATATTCAAGGTACTCTCAATATTGGTTTGGTTTTTTAGCGCAACACTAGCGGTGGGTAGCTATGTATTGGATACATAGATTCAGACTACGCTGGATATTTGAATAAACACCGGTCGACGACGGGGTATGTGTTCACTTTAACCCATGTGCCGGTGTGTAGGAGATGCACCTTGCAGTCTACGATGGCTTTGTCGATGATGGAGGAAAAGTATATGGTGATTACAGAGGCGGTTAAGGAGGCAATTTGGCTTCGATGACTTTTGGAGGATCTTGGTATTTCACAGCGATCCGTCATCAGGTTAAGGAGGCAATTTGGCTTCGATGACTTTTGGAGGATCTTGGTATTTCACAGCGATCCGTCATCATTTATTGTGATAGCATGAGTGATATTTATTTAGCAAAGAATCAGGTCTTTCATGCGAGGACGAAGCATATCAATGTTCATTATAACTTCGTTCGAGATATTCTTGAAGATGGGGATGTTGAGCTCGTAAAGGTCCACACAAAAGATAATCCAGCGGATATGCTCACAAAGGTGATTTCGAGCAACAAGTTCGATCATTGTAGAAACTTATTATAAATTCGTGATTATTGAGGTCGTTCACGGCCATTTGGATGAACTACGGACGACTTGATCCCTTAGGAGAGGGGGTACGTAGGCAACCACATTGGTGCAGCCGGATTTGGTAAGACGACGCATTGGTGCACATGTTGTTGTCGGCTCAGTATTGGGAAAACTTTGCTGAGGTAGAGAATTGTAGAAAATGGCGAAGGATTTGAGAAAATAATGCAAAAACATGACTGTAGGAAATCCCTTGGGTTGGTCGACCGACGGTATATGCCCGGTCGACTGACAGCCTGTTGGGTTACAGGGTATGAAACCATGTTCTAGTCGGTCGATCGAACGAGTTAGACCGTGTAGGCGTATAAAAATGCCTATAGATTCCTACACACAGATCGGGGCGAAATGTAGATGATAAGCATCATCATCCAAGTCAGGAAAGGATTATCTGGCCCCGTGAAAGCTAACGAATATACAAAGTGAGTCATTGGAGTGTACAAGTCACCGGAATGACGAAATACGCAATACAAGTTCGAAGAAGTCAGAAAGTGAACACCTCAAAGTGGACAGCAAAATGAAGAGGCATTTAGACCATGCTACTATTTGAATCTGAAAAAGTTCAAAACATCAAAGTTGTAGATCTCTTTCTCAGCTTTCTAACGCATCTTGAATCAGCTTAATCGGAGCTCGTACGAAACAGTTAAGGCCAAAATACCAAAGATGTCTCAAATCCGACCCGCGCTACAGTCCGACGCGCTACAGTTTCGACCCGCTACAGTCCGACCCACTACAGTCCGACGTGCTACAGTTCTGATACGCTATAGTCCGATGCACTACAGTTCCGACCCGCTACAGTCCAACGCGCTACACTTCCGACCCGCTACAGTCCGACCCGTTATAGTTCCGACCCGCTATAGTCCGATGTGCTACAGTTCTAACCCGTTACAGTTTGACGTGCTACAGTTCCGACCCGCGCTAAAGCAATTCGACCCGCGTTACAGTAATCTGACCCGAACAAAAAAGTGAAGTTTTGACTATGCTGTAATTTGAATCTGAAAAATCTCAAAACATAAAAGTTCTAGATCTCTTCGTCAGCTTTCCAACGTATCTTGAATCAGTTTAATCGGAAGTTAAACGAAAGAGTTAGGCCAAAATACCAAAGATATCTCAAACTGACCTGCGCAGCACCGGGTCGGATCGGTCCGACCCGCGCGGCGGCGGGTCGGATCAGTCCGACCCATGGATCCATCCGACCCACGCTCACGCAGGTCACATCAGTCCGTCTCGCACCCAGAACTGCCCCATGCGGCGGCGGGTCGGATCCATCCGACCCACGCTCACGCAGGTCACATCAGTCCGTCTCGCACCCAGAACTGCCCGTAACCTCCAAAATGCGTTTTTAGGCTATTTCGATTGGTTTCTTCTGTTCCAGAGGTTCCTAACTGCCTAGATATCAACTGTAAACATGATTAAGCTGTTATTAACTAAATATAAGGCCAAATCACTCATTCTGATCCAAAACCCCCCCAACCGAAGCCTATAAATACGGGCTCAGGGGCTCATTTCAAAGGGCGAATTAATTATCAAGACGAGGAGGTGCTGTCGAGTTGGAGAGCAAGGGAGCACGAATTTCAGCAAGGGGTAGTGAGATCCCGGTGAATCTCAACATAAAGAAGGAGCAATTCGAAGGATATGAAGCTTGTTCTCATCCGTTCCTCGATATTAGGCTTGGTCTTAATCTCGAGAAGAGCTACTGATTTCGCTTGGTCTATTTCAGCGCTTCAAACAAATACCTCCTTGGTGAGGTAGGAGTTCTGCCGAATTTTCAGCAACCGGATCGGATCAAAGGTGGTCCACGGATAAACCCCGACACAGGTGAAGACACCCACGCAAGCAGGAGACGATAAACGGATCATGCGTTTATTTTCAAGAGAATTGTATCTTTTATTTCCATTGTGTAAAGGTCTTATAAAAAGACTGTTCTTTTTAAAACTTATTGTAACGATCAAAGTTGTAATGAGTTATACAATGAAGAAATCAATTTTCGATGAAAACAAACTGGCGACCACAGTGGGAGCCAACGGTCTCGCTGCCGAGTCCGTCGTGTCGCAACCGATGATTAAGATCTTGGTTGAAGAGGTGGTTGAATACAAGTTCGACCAATAGAAGTACGAAGAATACCTCTCGTCGTCCTCCTCCAGTTCCTCCGCTTCTCGCAAGCGTAGGAAGATCAACGCCCCCGTTGCTACGGTAGCTGAACCTTGCAACGCCCTTCCGACCTCCAACGAGTCCGGATCTGCAAATCTGAACTCCTCCTCAATCAAGGAGTTGAGTACAGAAGGCACGCCCACTTTATCGAAGAGAGTTCGCCAAAGGCAGCGCCAACGCCGTGCGCACTAACTCGTCAGGGCTTTGGAGTCAAATGACGGGATCTGTTACGAGGCAGATCTGAAAATTAGGCAACGCCAAGCACCCCAACAGCGGACAAATGCCCCCTCCTCCAAGTCACCAACCAGTGAATGGGTACAAGTCAAAAGGACCCATTCAACTCTTGAAGAGCGGATCAAAAAGCACCGCGCACTGCTTGCGCACGCGCGAATTCTTGTGCAAGAGGCCAAAATGATGCAGAGGGAAGAAGTGGAAAAGAAGCCACAAAAACTGCACCAAGTATGGAGGCTAAAGTCTAGGACGGCGGTCAAAAAGATTGAAAAACGCGGGTCACTCAGATCCGACCCACCGGTCCGCGGGTTACTTAAATCCGACCCGTCGAATCGTGGGTCACTCAAATCCGACCTGCCAATCTGCAGGTCACCTAGATCCGACCCTCCAGTCTGCGGGTCACCCTGATCCGACCCTCTAGTTCGCGGGTCACCCGGATCCGACCTTCCAACCCGCGGGTCACTTAGATCCGACCCTCCAACCCGCGGGTCATCCAAATTTAACCCGCGCCAGAGTGAAGGCAGAAGATGTTCTGCACATGTTTCGTCGATCCCTTTGAGTTACGCATCTCCGGTGGAGCCCCGTGACAGCGTAGACTTGTCCCGTTCTAAGATGAGGATAGCGGATCACCTGGGTCCTTTACGCAAAGACCGAGGCAAATTTCCGATCGAAGAACGCTTAAGTCCGGTGACTGCACCCCAAGCGACTCATCGAGCTGGGGGTCGCGCATGCCCTCGCAACAATTTCAAGCATTCTCATAAAGGGAAAAATCTGGTTTCCACCCGTCGGGGGTGTGTATCCAAAACTAGGAACCTGTTGAGATCCTGCGCTCCCAAAAACGTAGTTCTAAACACATGACTCTTGAGAATGCTAATAAAGCGGCAAATCCCCTGAAAGAAACGTATTCATCTGACGATGACAACGTTATACCAGGGGAGTTGTGTCAACACACGATAGGTTGCTCTGGTCATCTGACCGATGAGTTGTACTATCGGGCTGGGGGTATGAACAAGCCTCGAAAGAGATATACCCGAGAAACAAAATCTCACTGCCCGTGCGCCGAACTTATCAGGACAGTATTATCAGCGTGTAGCTATCCCAAGACCGCTCTGCAGAGGGTCTCGGTATTCGAGAGGATCTCCAATGAAATTGCGAAGTCCAAATCAAAGCGTCTCCGTAAGAAACGATCGGCTGTTTATGATGACGAACTTCCAGAAGTCACAATTTACATGGCTGATAAGGGAAAGTCGATTCGACCTTCTAGTTTTGACCCTCTCATATCGCATCGTCTAACCCGGTTGCGATCAGGAACTATTAGACAAAGAGATTATCAGAGAATGTACAGGGGATTATCCTCGGATGATGAAGCATTGGATGCTAACTCGGCAATCGCTTCTGATTATACGGTATCCAGTCCGGGATAATCCCGCGAAGTATTCATGATCAACACCGAGCAAATCGCCAAAATTCTTGAGGATGCTCTAACCAAGCAGAAAGAGGCATTCAAGATTGAAATGGAAATGACTATGCTACGGATGATGGAAGAGCATGACCAACAAATTCGGGCTCTGTCCAATCAGTTAGGTGAATCCAGCCGTCACAACCATACTAATCAAGCAGGCAGCGATTCAGATGTGGATGAATGTCTCAATGCTGAGAACCCTCCCGTTGACCAGAACACTGGGGGTGGCCCCACTGAAAATAATAACACCGGGGGTGGTCCCGTCAATGATAACAACACTAGGGATGGCCTCGTTGTTCCTCTCACAAATCGTCCGAAGCATGATACAGACAAGGATGAAAAAATAAAAGATTTCGAGAGCAAAATCAACGCTCTAATGTCTGATCGAGAGGTAAAAAGGACCGGTATTCTATGTCCCTACCCAAGAGAGTGGGATTCAATAGCGTACCCGAAGAAGTTTAACTTGATTAACTTCACGCTATTCGATGAGAAGGGTTCGCCCACTCAGCATTTGATCTACTTCAAATCCCACTTAGGTATGATCTCCGGCAATAAAACCTTGATGGTTCGGTTATTCGTTGGCACCCTTCGCGGGCCCACCTTCGATTGGTACCGCCGTCTTAAGTTTGGAAGTATTAATAACTGGGAAGACCTGGAGAGCCTATTCCTTGCTCATTTCTTTGATGATGACGCTGAGGTATCAATCGGGACACTCTTCGATGAGAAGCAAGAAGACGACGAGACGGTCGACGACTTTGTCAAACGCTTCCGGAATAAGGCAATAAACTGCCAAGATCCGATCACAGAGGACTTCATCCTTCAAACCTGTCACAACAACCTCTCCTTGGACGTGTTAGAAGTTATAGGAGTAGCACCATCCAACAACTGGAAAGAATTGAAGGTGCGCGGAGAACAGGCCGAACGCTTCCTCAGAAGGAAGAAAGCCGAAAGAAGCCAACCGACGGCTAACCTTCCGAAATCAAATTTTACCTCCCGTGGTAAAGGAAAAGCACCTGCAGCAGCTATTGACGCTAATTAGATGTCGCAACAATAACCCCGAAGACAGCAGAAGACTTCGGGTTCGAGACTCCAAAAAGAGTACTCCTTCAAGGACGAAGACGTTCTAGCCATCTTCGAATCCCTCCTTGAAAACAACAAGATTAAGCTACTACCTATCGTAAATCAGGAGGAAGCTGACAACACTACGGATCCAAAATATTGTGCGTACCACAGGAGGATCCTTCATCCCACCAAGAATTGCTTCGCTCTCAAAAATAGCATCCAAACCTTGGCTGAAGCCGGCATCATAACGCTGGGATAAGCCAGCTGAGAATGACAATACTCCAATAGGTATATGAGTCTAAACTATTTCCTACCGTTGATGGGAAGTTCCTGGAGAATTTTTATATGTAATATTCTTAAGGATAACCCGGTCATGTAACTGAGTACAAAGTCAGACCCAGTTCCACAAAGGAAGCTAGGGGTGAATAATTCATGTAACGGGAAGTTCCCGGAAGAATGTTAAATGTAATATTCTTAGGGATAACCCGATCATTACGAACAAAGTGATAAACACTAAACCCCCTGTGATTCCCGAACACTCTTTTGTTGACGACTCATAGTCTTCCACCACAGAATCCCCCACCGATCAGAATAATTGACGGTAGGACCACTAAAAAATTCCTTTCGGTTAAATCCACTCAAACTTTTGATGAATATGTGCATTCAACATCCTCGTTGTTAGAGTCCGGATATGGTGCTCGGAATTTTATTATCCTGATCATTAACGATTGTCAAACCCCTCCGTGTTAAGTGTTTGATACTTAACACCAAGAACCCCCTTTGAGTGATTTGTACAAGTCAATACTCCCACTATAATTTGTACTCCCACTCCCACTGTCTACCTGATCAAACCTTCCTACAGTTAGGACCACAACCAAAATCCCTTCTTGATTCCTCCAATGAACGAGAGGCCCATAAATCGAGCGATCAAACCTTCCTACAGTTAGGATCGTCTCAAACCTCTCACTCGGTCAAACCTTCCTACAGTTAGGGCCACAACCAAAATCGCCTTTCGATTCCTCTAATGAACGAGAGGTCTACTTTTAAATCGAGTGATGAAACCTTTCTACAGTTAGGGTCACCTCAAACTTCCGCTTGGTCAAACCTTCCTACAGTTAGGGCCAAAATCATAATTCACTCTCGATAAACGAGAAACCCATCTTTTAGTTCGATAATCAAACCTTCCGATAGTTAGGATTATTCGAATCTTTTTGATTCTCGGAGTGGAGATCCCACTCTTAGTTTCACCTTACCGAATTAGTTAGGATTATTCGAATCTTTTTGATTCTCGGAGTGGAGATCCCACTCTTAGTTTCACCTTACCGAATTCTTGAAGTGGAGATCCCACTTTGAGTTTCCCGGAGTGGAGATCCCACTCTTAGTTTCACCTTACCGAATTCTTGAAGTGGAGATCCCACTTTGAGTTTCCTTTTGTGACTAGAGATAGAATATAAAATTCTTCCTCTTTAGCTTTGGGAGATAAAATATAAAATTCTTCCTCTCCCGCATCAGGTTCGTCTTTGCCCCAGGAGAAGACACCACTTTTTTCAAACTCCTAAAATCCGTGCTTCAAACGCACGGGGAATTTTATCCCGAATCCTGAGTAGAGATAAGTCAACGCCTAACACGCGTTACCGATTTAGTCTTTCACCGATTAAAAAAGACACCAGAATCCAGTAGGTATTTTATCCCGAAGCCTAAGTAGGGATAAGTCAGCGCTTAACCCGCGTTGCTAGGTGGTTCATTCCTATAAAAACGACCGAGTCTACGTATTCACTATCGTAGCAACAAAAATCCATGCCTTTTATGCATGAGGAATTTTATCCTGAATCCTGAGCAGGGATAAGTCAATGCCTAACACACTTTGCCGGTTAGTTTTTAACCGTAAAAAGAATAAAAACCCACATATTCAACATTGTGGCCGGTTGTTATTCATAACTCCAAAAAAAACCGTGCCTCACACGCACGGGGAATTTTATCCCGAAGCTTAAGTAGGGATAAGTCAACGTCTAACACACGTTGCCGGTTGGTTCTTAACCATAAAAAGAACAAAAGCCCACATATTCGACATTGTGGTAGGTTGTTATTCATAACGCCAAAATCCGTGCTTCACATGCTCGGGGAATTTTATCCTGAAGCCTAAGTAGGGATAAGTCAACGCCTAACACGCGTTGCCGGTTGGTTCTTAACCGTAAAAAGAACAAAAGCCCACATATTCGATATTGTGGCAGGTTGTTATTCATAACGCCAAAATCCGTGCTTCACACGCATGGGGAATTTTATCTTGAAGCCTAAGTAGGGATAAGTCAACGTCTAACACGCGTTGCCAGTTAGTTCTTAACCGTAAAAAGAACAAAAGCCCACATATTCGATATTGTGGCATGTTGTTATTCATAACGCCAAAATCCGTGCTTCACATGCATGGGGAATTTTATCCCGAAACCCAAGTAGGGATAAGTCAGTGCCTAACACGCATTGCCGGGTAGTTTATTCCCGTAAGAAAGGCAAAGTCTACGTATTCAATATCGTAGCACTAAGAGAGTTAACTCTCTTAGCACAATGTCACATGCGGAACGGACTTAAACAATCCGCATGCAAGCCTGATTCAAACGGTAATCGGTAAAGGCACATCAAACCCATTGAAGGCTGAGGGTTTGCCAAAAACCTTAAAGTCAACGTCTGATACACGTTACTATTTAGTCTTTTCACAGGAAAAAGACGAAGTCTACGTATTCAATATCGTAGCACTAAAAGGGTTAACTCTTTTAGCATAACGTCACATGCGGAACGGACTTAAACAATCTGCATGCTAGCCCGACTCAAACGGTAGTCGGTAAAGGCTCATCAAACCCGTTAATGGCCGAGAATTTGCCAAAAAATTCTATAAATGCAAGTCATCGACGCACCGGCTTTATTAGTTGGTCTCATGACTTGAGCATCCAACAACTTCGAGATAAGATCCATATCTACAGACGAAACAACTTTAATAGTTGGTCCTGCAGCCCCAAATTTGAGACCGCCATGCTCTAACGTCTTAAGAGCTTAAATTGTATAGACTCCAGCAAACGTACGAGTATAAACTATGTCAACGCCGGCCGACGCGTTACAGTAAAGGTCGACGCCAGTCAACGCATTAGCAATCTCGCTAAAATAAGGCAAACGATGATTTCAGAAAGTTCAATCGGATTCAGATATGAATTTTTGACGAAGATGATCATTTCAAAGTCAATTCAATGGCACGAGCTAAATTAGGAAACTTACGCATCAACTACAATCCAAGATTTCGACAACGGTCAGACGATAAATGCAGCACCGGAAGAACTTCATCTATTCGACAAAACACCGAATAGACTGAAGGCTGAAGAAGTCAAGAATTAAAGAAGTTCACAGGTCCCTATACGAGATTGAGAAAAGGACCTATCTTATCCAAAGCATTCCAGACTCCTTTATAAAAGAATGAGTTTGAAATACTTTGGAGGGGGTATCTGTAGGCGTATAAAAATGCATATACGTTCCTACACACAGCTCGGGGCAAAATGCAGACGATATGCGTCATCATCCAAGTCAGGAAAGGATTATCTGGCCCCGTGAAATCTAACAAATATACAAAGTAAGTCATTGGAGTGTACAAGTCACCGGAATGACGAAATACGCAATACAAGTTCGGAGAAGTCAGAAAGTGTCGAACACCTCAAAGTGGACTGCAAAATGAAGAGGCATTTAGACCATGCTACGATTTGAATCTGAAAAAGTCGAACACCTCAAAGTGGACTGCAAAATGAAGAGGCATTTAGACCATGCTACGATTTGAATCTGAAAAAGTTCAAAACAACAAAGTTGTAGATCTCTTCGTCAGCTTTCCAACTCACCTTGAATCATCTTAATCGGAGCTCGTACGAAATAGTTAAGGCTAAAATACCAAAGATGTCTTAAATCCGACCCGCGCTACAGTCCGACGCGCTACAAATCCGACCCGCTAAAGTCCGACACGCTACAATCCGACGTGCTACAGTTCTGACGCGCTACAGTCCGACCCGCTACAGTTCCGACCTGCTAAGTCCGACGTGGCTACAGTTTGCGAGCCGCCTAGACAATTGCGCTACCCGGCTAACAGTTCTGACCCTATACAGCGTTCGCGACCCCGTGGCTACAGTTAATCCGACTGCGTGCTAAGCGGTAATCTGACCCAGGACAAAAAAGTAAAGTTTTTGAACTAATGGCCGCGATTTGAATGCTAAAATCTCGAACATAAACGTTGTATATGCTTCGTTCGTCATCTTCCAACGCATCTTGAATCAGTGTTAATCAGAGATCGTAGGCGAAAGAGTTAAGTGCAAAATACCAAAAAATGTCTGCAAATTGACGGCGGCGCGCAGCGGTAGGTTCGGATCGTGTTCCGACCGCGTCGCGGACGGTCGAGTCGTATCGTCCGACTCCGCGCGACGGTCGGTCGGTACGGTCCAAGCCCGCAACGGTTGGCGGGGTCGGATCATCCGACCCACGGCTATGCGGGTCCACATCAGTCCGTCTCCGGTGCCCAAGAACTGGCCCGTAACCTCCAAAACGTGTTTTTAGGCTGTTTCAATGCGGTTTCTTCTATTCTAGAGGTTCCCTACTACGCAGATACATCTAATAAATATGGTTAGCTGTTATTACTAAAGATAAGGACGAGATCAACATCATTGTGATCCAAACGCCGCCCCCCCCCCCCTCAACGCGAAGCCTATAAATACGAGCTCAGGGGCTCATTTCAAAGGGCGGATTAATTATCAAGACGAGGAGGTGCTGTCGAGTTGGAGAGCAAGGGAGCACGAATTTCAGCAAGGGCTAGCGATATCCCGGCGAATCCCAACATAAAGAAGGAGCAATTCGAAGGATCTGAAGCATGTTCCCGTCCGTTCCTCGAGATTAGGCTTGGTCTTAATCTCAAGAAGAGCTACTGATTTCGCTTGGTCTATTTCAGCGCTTCAAGCAAATACCTCCTTGGTGAGGTAGGAGCTCTGCCGAACTTTTAGCAACTGGATCTGATCAAAGGTGGTCCACGGATAAACCCTGGCATAGGCAAAGACACCCACGCAAGCAGGAGACGATAAACGGATCTTGCGTTTATTTTCAAGAGAATTGTATCTTTTATTTTTATTGTGTAAAGGTCTTATAAAAAGACCGATCTTTTTAAAACTTATTGTAACGATTAAAGTTGTAATGAGTTATACAATGAAGAAAATAATTTTCGACGAAAACAGACCGGTCGACCGAAAACGTGCACATAACAGGAACTTGGAAATCTCTCTCTGGCTGGTAGACCGGTCACATGCGTTCTGTCGATCGGAAAGCAGATATGGGCCTGTTTTGTTTTTCCTGGTTGGTTTTTGGAGTAGGTGTTTGATATAAATACAAACACGTTATTAGGGTTTTTTATTGAGAGAATTAGCATTATTTTGAGCACTTTGAGAGGGAGATATTGTGAGGGAGTTGAGATCTTTGGTTAGGGTTATATTTGAGTGATTTTGTGAGTTGTAACCGTTATATTTCTCCTCCATATTGTAAAATCTCCCCATCCTCTCCCCGTGGGCTTAGGCAATTTTCGAACCACGTAAATCTCTGTGTATGGCTTGATTTGTGTCGTATTTTGGTGAATTGCATTCGTATTTGGTTAAGTTCTCTTCTCTCATCACTCGCGGACTCGTTTGGTTGTCGAGCACACTTTCGCATGGCGCGCAACACCCTTGAGTATAGCATAAGTTATACGTACCTGTCAAATATGTTATGGCACCTTTTAGCCTATATGGTTGCTGAAATCTGTATAATTGAACTGATAAGGGATGTTTCCATCATCTTCATGCAAAATTTGAATGTTCATCATACAACAAAAGCATAATGCAAAGTTGTGCTTGTATTGCCATTTGAATATATTACTCTGAACTTTAATATAATATGCATTCATTCCTTCTCGATCATTGATTAGAATCTTGTGATCTCGGTTGATCTGCTAGTTGCTTGAATGTGTTTCCTATTAATGAATTCAAACATTAGATTTGAAACCATCAAATTATATTTCTAAGTAAATGAATCTAAGGTCGTCCCAACAATAAATTGTAGGACATGTCCACATCTATGATGTAACAAGTCACTTCTGACTTGAGATCTCCAATCTGACACTTGAGTTTGATTTTGCCCAAAGGTCGCGTATTGTTAGCATTGAAGCTAAAGATAGTGGTTTGGGTGGAATTCAATCGATGCAGAGGAATCCCAAGAACTTGCATGACCATGTATGGCATGATACTGAGCGTTGAGCCTGGGTCAACTTGGACTCGACTGATCTCAGAAGACCTAATATACCCTGTATAGTACAAGGGTTTGTCATGTTTATGCTTAATTTTCCTATCTTCCTAATATACCCTGTATAATACAAGGGCATTGTGCACGGGAAGATTCTTTTGTAGCTTCTAGGACTATAGAAACTTGTGTGATAAAGCTCTCTATATTCTTTAAAGCTTTGATTAGAGCTTTTCTCGTGGATTTGGACATCCTTAAGAGCTCATAGAGAGTGATTCTGGCGGGAATATTAGCCAATTATGCCATGACATCGAAACGGAAAGATCTGCTTGATCCTCGGTTTCTTGTTGGAGAAGGTTCTTGTTGTAGAGAACCTCCTTCTAGTTTCCCTTATCGGCTAATTTCTTGGGAACGGAACCCCTAACCTCTCTAGCCTGTTCTCCTTCTTCTTGAGCAGTTTGATCATACTTCTGCAAGTATGTGTTCCCTGACCTAGTGCCTGCTTTGGGATTTGCTTCTTGGTCGGTAGCAAGAGAAATCCCCTTCTCTTCTGAGTCAGTGAGAGGGACTAGATGTGTATCATCTTCATCCAGAGAGGGGCTAATCATGTAGGAAGATTTAGCTTTGCCTCTCTTTTTCTTTCCTGACGCACTTGTCCACTGTTGATCTTCAAGCAAGACAGGATGGACCCATATTATCTCTCCTTTTGAAGTGATAAGAGGTACAAATCCTTTATCTTTCTGACCATGCGAGTCAGTGTTTGTCAGGTGCAGCTCTCCCTTTGGAATATGGACGACGTCGTGGGGAGTCGACACAGGCGAAAAATTCCCGAACTGGACCAATATCATATTGGTAGATACGGTCTGTTGTTCTGACTTCAGCTTGAGTACTTCGATGTCGACCAATGCCTACAAGATATCCTTAAAGATATAACATTTCTTTGTCGGATGCCTAAGCATTCTATGGCAGAGACAATAGTTAGGATCGTCTACTTTTTCCATCTCTTCTAGTCTCTTCACTTTAGGAAGCTTCAACTTATTATTCTTCTGAAGTAATTTGAACAGGTTAACCACATGATCATCCTTGAAAGAGTATTGTTTGGCTTCCCTTGGTTTACTCGATGTCTTTCCCTTCTTAGCAGGTGGCGCACGAGTATTAGTATGGCCATGGTATCCTTTCCCTTTGATCGGGAACATTACCTTGACTATGTTGTAATGACTGCCTCTGTTTACTTGTCTCTTCAGCTTTGATCCGAGAAACAATTTCTTCTACATGTTCTCCTTGGGAGCCTAGCTGTTTCCAAGAATGACACTCTACAACCCTCTATTTGAGCTAGGAGGTTGGTCTATAAATTATGCTGACAGGTTTCCACCAGAGTAGCTTGTCTCATACCCGAAGGACATCGCAGGGCCATGCCACAGAGTCTTTCTATGAAGGCCTTAATAGACTCTCCCTGCTTCTGTTTGGTGGCAAGAAGGGTAGGGAAGGAGATTTCTGTGTCATCTTCAAAGAACCTAGTCACAAATAGCCTTTCTAAATCCGCCCACTCCTGAATAGATCCGACAGGAAGTTTCATGAACCATTTAAAGGCAACCCCTTGAGGGTGCCAATGAATAAACGAGTCAATATAGCATTGTTTGATATCACATTCCATGTATGTGACTTGAAATAGTAAATATGCTGGTTCAGTGACCCTATGCCATCAAAAACATACAGAGTCGGAGCTTAAAATTTGGGAGGATAAGGGGCTGCATCCCATTCAATGGGATAAGATTTCATAACTCTTTCTTCTTGGAGCTCGCTTCTGTTGGCAATGACATTGAGGAGGGCTTCTAATTATTCTATCTTGGCCGATTGAGGATTCTGTTCATTCTCAGCCTTTTTCTCCTCTTTAGAGGAAGATTCAATGTGGTGGGCTTCTTGATCAGAAGTCTCGATCACTTTTTCCTTCCCCTTTGATGAAGATGCTCTTACTCTTCGGGAGGATTCATGCCGAGGCGGCGAGTTGACTTTTTGAGATTTGGCCCTATCTGAAACGATCTGGGCCATCAAGGCTCAGAGTTCATTATTAGTCTTCTGCTGAGATCTGAGCATGGCTTGTTGTTCATCGAGTCTCTTCGTGAGATCTTTAGGGTTTCCTGCTATATAAGTAGAGCTCTCATGTTCTACAAAAGAACTAGAGGATTGAGACTCTGCAATGGCTGAGTGTTCATCATTAGAGTTTGTTTCTCTAGCTAATCTTCGATAATTGACAGGGGGTATGACTCTTCTTCGAGTCCGAGTGTTTTGTTAGATTCCTTCGAATTCATCTAGGATTTCTTTGAAGTCCGGAGACCGGTTTGTCCTTGATTCATCAGAACTAGGGATTGGTGATTTCCCTCTACCGACCATACTGATAGTAACCCCAAGATAATCATCCCCTAAAGTTCTCTTCTTGTAGGAATGTTTGGTGGGAAAATTGAAAGAAGAAAATAGAGAATTGAATTTGTATTCCTCTAACAGACTTAGAAAAAGAATGTGTTACAATTCTCTCGATGTAATCTCTCTCTAACAAATTAAAAAAATTACAATTCTCTCAATCGGTTTCCCGATTTACAAAAGAAAGAAAGGATCGACGAAGACCCTTCCCTTTGTTTAACCTGGGTTCTTCTTGGTGTCGATGGGAGTTCAGATTCTTATATCCCGTTGATGATCCGAACGTGTTGCTTCGTGGAACAAGGTTGATTCCTCTTTGTTGGATGTTGAGGAGAAGAACTTGTGAGGCAAGTGTAAAAACTCTTGACGAGTTAAAGGACTCAGAACGAATTTAAAACTCTTTGAAAGAGTTAATTTAATCCAACCGAAATTGGTTACGAGCCAAGATTAAAGCTCTGAAGCTCCAAGCTCTCTTTTGCTGATGAAGATAATCTACAAGAGCCTCCAATTCTGAAGATCCCAAAGAAGATCTCGAACTCAATTGAGTTTTTAGTATTTATAGAGGATTAAGGGGTGTAACCGCCCCCTTAATTCACTCCTAAGTGGGAGAGTGATCCCCTCAAATCATGAAAATGGTTTTGAAACCGTTCAGCTTGTGTTTGAATGAGTCAAACGCAAAATCTGTATTCTGACATGAACTCTGCATTCTGGGATTGGAATGCAAAGTTGAGCTCCGCACTGGCGGCTCGAAACGTAGTGGTGAGCCCTGTGTTCTGAGCTTGGAATATAGTGGTGAGCCCTGCGTTTTGAATCTAAAATGCAGACATGATCTCTGCATTTTGAATCTGAAACACGAGCATGACCTCTGCGTTTTGAATCTGAAACGTAGCCATGACCTCTGCATTTTGAATCTGAAACGCAGACAAGACCTTTGCGTTTTGAATCTGAAATGCGGGCACGACCTCTGCGTTTTGAATTTGGGACGCAGAGGTGAGCTCTGCGTCTTGATTTGAAAAGACCGTCAATTTATAGTCTCTTTTGCTAGAGCGTTGCAAAAATCGTCATCTTGTAACCATTGTCTTGGCCCCTTGAAAATATGAGAGTCGTCAGATTGTAACTCCCGATGTTGATTGTGAAGGCTATTGAATTAGAGCTTTCATCGGTTATTGTGAAGGTCGTCAGATTGTAACCTTCATCTATATACATGAAAGTTTTTAAATTGTAGCCTTATGAAAGCCATCAAATTATAACTTCTATCATCGGTGTTTGATAAGGATCAGCTATCTACAGTAAATTTTAGATCGCCTACAAGGAACGTCGTCACTTGTTAGGCAAGGCAACGTTCGTCAGTCGGTCAAACACTGATATTCTTAGTGTAGGTGCATAGTATTGACACCCTGAGAGGACCGCAGTAATCAGTCATTCACATTGACATGAAAGAGTAACTTGTTGTATGGGTCTTTCTCTTGGTATGAGCTCTCTTAAGTCAGAGACATGAGAAGAATCCCTCACTGAACGTGAGTTTTGAGTTGGAACCTCCTATCTACCATTAGATGCGACTGGCTCCTGGTGAACATGAATTTTAAATCCATGTTGGTCCTTTTGAATGTGACGTATCACATCGCATTTTACATTAGGAACATGAGGGTTGCTTTTACGAATGGGAATGCGAGGGTCGCGTTTTGCTTGAGGAACGCGAAGGTCGCGTTTTGACTGATCAACGCGGGTTTGAGGTCCGCGTTCTATTTGTGAAACGCTCCCTTGAGGGTCGTGTTTTAATTAAGAAATGCAATCCTGAGATCCACGTTTTGCTTGTGAAACACTCCCTTGAGGATCGTGTTCAACCTGATTTACGCGGGGCTCGTATTTGGGTACACAAATGTGAGACTCGCGTTCTGAAGGACAAACGCAGGGCTCGTGTTGAGGCTCACAAATGTTGAGCTCGCATTGATTGAATGATTGACTTTCTCGGAGTTGTGCTCATCGTAAGGATCTACTCTTTCATCGAGCAGCATTCTTCTTAGCCTGTCTCAAGCCTTTTACAGTGTCACTATCTGTATTGATCAAGTTTGTTGCCGCTAACCTGATACCCATTGTTTAAGCACGGGTGTAGAATCTTCTACTCGATTGACGAGTTTAGCTAAAACTGAGTCTTCTCCTTCAGAGGAGAGGCTGTCCAAATAGCCTAGTCCGAGGGAGAGATCCCCCTTTGGTGAGTTAGGCATAATTGGAGCTTTAGTCTCCTTAGAGACTTTGCAAATCTTGCGCGTAGCCTTGGGGCTAAAGGATCCAGAACAGAGCAATTCCTAATACTTGTTTGGTCAAATTCCATCATCAGAGTTTCAACTATCATTCCAGTGAGGTTGATGTTGTATTGCGCCACCATTTTTTTATTGATGAAAAAGTTAGTCCCCAGCAGAGTCGCCGTCTTTTCTTTGTTGGAAAAATTACGAGAAAATTGAGAATGAAATTTGTATTAATCTCCCTAACTGATTTAGGAAAAGAACAAATATAATCTCTTACTGTAGGCTCTCTCTAACTAACTTAGAAAAGAAATTACAATTTTCTTATTGGTTTCCCAATTTACAAAAGAGAGAAGAATCGACAAAGATCCTTCGTTTTGTTTATACCTGGGTTCTTCTTGGAAGCGATGGGAGTTTGAATCTTGTATCCGAAAATCCGAGCACCTTACTTCGTGAAGCGTAGTCTATTCCTCTTGACTTGTTATCGAGGAGAACTTGCGAGGCAAGTTTAAAGCTCCTAACGAGTTTTAGAAGAACCTATCGAGCAAGTTTTAAACTCTAGCCGAGTTAAGAACTCTTGGGAAGAGTTGATTTTAGAAAGAAAATTAATCCTTTTTAGTTTAACCGAAATGGTTCACAAGCCAAGGCAAAAGCTCCGAGAAAAGCTCTTGAGAAAGCTCCAAAAGTCCGATCAAAAGATCCTCTTCTTTGAAGTCAAAAACTTCCCAAAACTCTAATCCCCTTTTTAGCTAATTTTTTAGAAATTTATAGGAGTTTAAAGGGTGTAACCAACCCCTTAAATCGATACTTAATGGGAGCTTAGTGCCCTCATTTCGTAAAAATCGGTTTTGGAGCCGTTTAGAATGTGTTTGAACCAGTCAAACGCGAGATTCGCGTTCTGGAAACGAACCTTGCATTTAGAATTAAAAACATGGTAGTGAGCTCTGCGTTTTGAATATGAAACGCGGTGGTGAGCTCTGCGTTTTGAGCTTGGAACTCGGCGGCGACTCCCGCATTTTGAGCTTGGAACTCGGTGACAACTCCCGTCTTTTGAGCTTGGAACGCTGTGGCGATCTCCGCATTTTGAATTTGGAATGCGGTGATGACCTCCGCATTTTCAATTTGAAGAGATCATCATCTTGTAACCTCTTCTGTTAGAGTGTTGCAAGGATTGTCATCTTGTACTCCTGGCTTTTGGCTCTTTGAGATGTGAGAGTCATCAGTTCGTAACTCTCATTTGTTATTATGAAAGTTGTCAAATTATAACTTCCATCATCAATTGTTGTCAAATTATAACTCTCATTGATTGATATGAAATTCGCCTGATTATGACCTCCATCATTAGTGTCTGGTGGTGATTAGCTATCTGCAATGATTTTTAGATAGCCTACACTCTTTTCTTATATATTGCTGACAGTAAGGATGGCGGTGAGATACCAATCAGCATAGAAGACGGAGACCAAGAGAACGTACCGGATGCATAGCAGTAGGATCCAGCAGAGCTATCGATCGCAGTTCACAAAGCTCCAAGAAATTCAAGGGTGCCAGAGAGGTACCTTTCTACCATGAATTATCTTCTCCTGACTAATAGTGATGAGCCAGAGAGCTATGATGAGGTACAACAGACTGGCAAAGCTCGGGGCGAGTGGGAGTCTGCCATAGAAGAAGAAATGAAATCTTTGACGAAGAATGGGACTTTGGAGCTTGTAAAGCTTCCAAGTGGGAGAAAGGCTCTTCACAATCGGTGAATTTATCGGGTCAAGGATGAAGCCGATGGACGAAGACACTACAAGGCAAAGCTTTTAGTGAAGGACTATGAGCAGAAAACAAGAATGGACTATTCTGATGTTTTCGCTCATGTCGTCAAGTTGACCACGATCGGGACTGTGCTGAGTATTATCGCAGTTCGAGATCTCCATCTAAAGTAGATGGATGTGAAGATGGCATTCCTTCATGGAGATTTGGAGGAAGAGATCTATATGCTTCAACCAGTGGGCTTCGAGGAACGAGGCAGTGAGGGCCTCGTGTGTCGCCTACGCAAGAGCTTGTATGGCTTGAAGCAAGCTCTGTGACAGTGGTACATGAAGTTTGAGAACTTTATGGAGGATAATGGTTTTGCCAAATATGACACAGACCACTACTACTTCATCAAGAGGTATGGCAAATCCTATGTGATACTCTTAATTTATGTTGATGACATGTTGATTGCAGGGCCCGACTTAGCCTGCATTGAGGAACTCAAGGGGCGTCTCTCTGAGTGCTTAGAGATGAAAGATCTGGGTCAAGAAAACCAGATTCTTAGGATGAGGATCATCAGAGATAGATCAGCACGTAGGCTGAGGTTGTCCCAGAAGACCTATATTGAAAAGATTCTTAAAAAGTTTGGCATGGAGAAAGCTAAACCGTTAGGCTCACCGTTTGTAAGACATTTCAAGCTATTGAAGGCCCAAGCACCAGAGACTGCTGAAGAGAATAAGTTCATGGCTAACAGAGCATACACATCTGCTATCGGGAGTTTGATATATGCGATGGTGTGCACGAGGTCAGATATTGCACAAGGAGTGAGAGTTGTGAGCTGCTTCATGAGCAATCCAGGGAAGCACCACTGGGGTGTGGTCAAGTGGCTTCTATGCTACTTGAGATGCTTGGCCGACCTTTATCTTGAGTATGACGGGGTTGATTAATTTACAGTTAGAGGGCTTTTGTGATGCAGACTACGTCGGGGACATAGACTCAAGAAGAAGCACGAGCAGCTACATCTTCATCTTAGATGGTGGAAAGATAAGTTAGAGATCCAAGTTACAGGATACTGTGGCTATGTTGACAATCGAAGCCGAGTACGTGTCTGTAACAGAGGCAGGAAAGGAGTTGCTATGGTTGGAAGCTTTTCTTCTCGAGCTTGGGGTAAGCTTTAAGAAATACTTCATCCACTGCGATAATCAAAGTGTAATTCACTTATCATAGAATGACGTATTTCATGCTCGGACCAAGCATGTTGACGTAAAGTACCATGCCATACGGAGATGGCAAAAAAGGAACGAGTTTAAGCTTGTAAAGATTGATACGAGGTACAATCCAGCCGATATGCTAGCCAAGCTAGTTCCACTCGAGAATGTGAGGCTGTGTGCAGCCTCATATGGCCTCCATTGAGAACGTTGAGGGTCGTGCAAGACGCCAAAGATACAAGACATCCGAATGATGCAACCAAGAAATAAAGTTTGTTGAGAACGTTGAGGCTGTGTGGATAGCCTTCTCACCTACCCTCTGCTACAGTGTTCACCTACCCCCAAATAGTGTTCACATATCCCCTACTATAGTGTTCACCTACCCCCAAATAATGTTCACCTAACCCCATGAGAAAAACTAAATAACCCCCCCCCCCCCAAGTTTGATTTGTAAAGTATCTCTGTAGCATAGAGAGAAAGAGAAAGATACAGATATAAGTAATATTGAGAGATCTTAAGAGAGAGTTTGTGAGAATTCTTGGAGAGTATCTTGATCAAGAGAGGTGTTCTCTTTTATCTTCTTCCTTTAACCTCGAAAGGAATATAAAGGAATTGAGCATCGTCATTGCACTGTGGATCGAGTAGCTCCGTAAGAGTGAACCATGTTATATCTGTGAGTACTATGATTGAATTCTTGTTTGCTGGTTTTATTCTGTGATTCCAAGATCGTTTAGGTGTGTTTTGCGTCTCCGTTTAAGGCGTTCTTGTTGGCGTGTACCCTAACACATTCTTCTGTATCTATTTTTTTTTTCATCTTCACTTCTGCGATAAATTAGCTAGCAAGCCTCCATCATCCATTACTGTTTTGTCAATATATTTTTTTCGGGAAATCTATACCACATGACCATATCTCGTCAACTATCCAATTGATTCATGTCCAATGGGAACCTCTTCCTCATCTGGATTTTCAGCACTAATAATTTTATTTATCAACGCAAGTGTTGGATATTTATTAGCTACATAAAGCTAGAGCAAGATATGCACATGTGGGAGTCCACACTTCTGAAATTATACTGCATACACAGCTGCAAAGGCCAAAAAAATATTAGTAGTTTTTTTGGGTATATTTAAAACAATTGAAAGTGTTAATGAAGGAGGCATGTAACAATTAGCTAGAATGAGTCGTTCAGTTTGAATATTACATTGAATATGAGCACACTATTTTCATGATATTCGTGTATATTATTTATTATATATAAAATTAAAGCTTGAATACTACTGTCGAAAATACTTCACATTATTAACCAATTGTTATCAATCTTATGTCAGTAGTGTCACGTGACATGAGATTGTAAAATTGATAATATCCAACAACAAAACATATAATATAAGTATTGTTCTACTGCTTTTAGTATTAGGTTCAATAAATTTTCATGGTTTTATATCTATTACAAACTTAAAATCTTTAAACTTAACTAATTAAGATCCATGTAAAGCTTTTTTCCTACGGGGGATCTCATAAAATCATATTTCTTTATTTTGCGAAAATATTTTATTACTCTATATTTATAAAGTATAAGAATTCATAATACAATCCAGAATAAAACTAGAGGTAATAGATAAATATGTGACGTGGGGGGTCTACCACGTGATTGAAGCCACGTGAATGAGACGCGGCTTGTTTCCGCGTGAGGATTGTGCAAAGAAGGAAGTGCGGCCCACCCGAATCAAAACCAATCACATTATAAAAGGGTCACCTAGGTTTTTTGTTTCGGCTGTGCAAGGGGTCTTTTTGATTGGCGGCTGCAGGTGCAATTAGGCGGTGTAGGAGATTTTTTGGCCTTTTATTAAAGGCGGCTGCAGAAGAAAAATACGTGATTTGTAATAGCTTTTAGGTTCCCTCGACGCGTAGTCCTAGAGCTGACGAGAGGAAGAGCTAATATCTCACTTTGATGAGATATTAGGCTTCAGATTCTTGTTCCCTTTGAGAAACAAGAATTCTTATTGCGACCTAACTCTATTGTTGTGCCGAGGTGCTGCCGAAATTTCCGCTGCGCGCAACAAGTGGTATCGGAGCTCAAATTTTAGATCTAGGGTTTTGGAGTTTGGTGGAGGAAGATTCTAGTGTGAAGCTTAGTTCTTGGAGTTCTCGGCTTCGGTGGAGATAGCATTAGGAGTTGCCGTTGGAGATTTCGCTTTCCTCGTGTGGATAGGAGATCTATTTGGAATCCGATCTAGGGTTCAGTTGGGTGGTTCCTAATTCTATCAAATTTGTTCTTTCTCTACAATTTAGAGTTAGTTTTCAATGGGAGAAGAAGGTGAAAGCAGCAAATCGATGGTGATTACAATACAAATTGGTTTTAAGAACACCAAAATTAGTATGGTGAAATATGACGGAAAAATCAACTTTGGTTTGTGGATGAGCGACGTACAGGATGCGCTCAATGCTCAGAATTTGGAAGAGACCATCATGGTCCACGAGAGGCCACCTAAATATGAAGAGGCGGTATGGGATAAGATGAATAGGAACGCGTGTGGGGTGATCAGGTCCTGTTTGGAACAGGAACTGAAATATGATGTGATTGGGGTGACGTCTGCAATGAAGATGTGGGAAATTCTTAACAACAAGTATCTCACGAAGAGTGTTGAGAACAGGTTGCACTTGCTGCGAAGACTCTTCAGATTTCAGATGTCCAGAGGCACCTCACTAGCGGCACATGTGAACAACTATACGAAGTTATTGTCGGACTTGGCGAATGTTGATGAGAAGATATCGGATGAGTACAGGGCGATTATTTTGTTGGGCTCCTCACCGGATGAGGACTATGATACCTTCATGCTCACTTTGTTGAACGGGAGATCTTCTATCAGCTATAGTGAAGTAACTAACGCTTTGACGAACTATGATTTGAGGAGGAAGGATAAGGAGACTTCCCGCGCTAGTACTTCAGGAGAGGCCTTGTCGACGAGAGGTAGAAGCCCATATCCGAAAGGTAGTAATAGAGGAAGGTCAAAGCCAAGAAGCCGCCACCAATTAGTAAAGAACCAATGTGCATTCTGCAAGGAGCAGGGACATTGGAAGAGAGACTGCCCGAAGCTCAAGGAGAAAGAGAATGGCAAGAAAAAGGGCCCGAAGGCCAATGAGGTGAATATTGCGAAAGGCGATGATTCCGATGATTCGTGTTTTTCTCTACTGATTACTCCGGAGGTGAACCATGTGGATGCATCAGATTGGATGCTTGATTCCGGCGCTACTTTTCATGTGACCCATAGGCGAGACTGGTTTGCATCTTTTGAGAAAGTCGACGGGGGTGTTGTTGTCATGGGAAATGATCAATCCTGTAGTGTTTGTGGGATAAGTACCGTACGGATTAGGATGCACGATGGAGTAGTCCGTGAGTTGAAGGAGGTGAGATTTGTTCCTCAACTGAAGAAAAATCTTATCTCAGTTAGAGCTTTGGAGGCGAATGGATTCAAGGTGACTTTCGAAAATGCTGTAGCGAAGGTTACTAAGGGGAGTCCGCAATCGGAATTTGTATTATCTGAAGGGAAGCACCGAGATTGGCCAGGTTGCTTCGGCTATTTCAGAAGCGGACATGAGCAGACTTTGGCACTATAGGTTGGGGCACACAGGTGAAAAGTCACTGCAGGCATTGTGCAAGCAGGTGCTATTGAAGGGAGCCAAGAGTGGGAAGATTGAGTTTTGTGAGCACTGTGTTCTTGGCAAGAAGACGAAGGTGAAGTTCGGGACTGCCATTCATCAGACGAGAGGCATCCTGGACTACGTGCACACAGACGTTTGGGGTCCCACCAAGACTGCATCACTTGGTGGTAGACATTGGTTCATCACTTTTGTAGATGACTATTCTAGGCGTTGTTGGGTGTACACCATGACAAAGAAGAGTGAAGTCCTAGATTTGTTTGTGGAGTGGAAGAAGAGATTGGAACTGCAGACTGGGAGAAAGATCAAGACGTTGAGATTCAACAACGGTGGTGAGTATACTTCTGACCCCTTTCTGCAGCTATGTCGAGACGAGGGCATAGAGAGGCACTTCATGGTTAGTCATACACCGCAGCAAAATGGGGTGGCAGAAAGGTTAAATCGGTCTTTACTGGAAAAGATCAGATGCTTATTGTTACAGAGTGGTTTGGAGAAGATCTTTTGGGCTGATGCACTTACATATGCGAGTCACCTCATTAATAGGCTGCCTTCATCTGCGATTGAGGAGAAGACCCCTATGGAGATGTGGTCGGGAAAGCCAGCACACGACTATGACTAGCTCAAGGTATTTGGGTGCCCTGCATATTATCATGTTAGAACTGATAAATTAGAACCTCGAGCTAGGAAGACCATATTTGTAGGATTCAAGCGTGGTGTCAAGGGATACAAACTTTGGGACCCAGTGGATAAGAAGATTGTGCTGAGTAGGGATGTCACATTCGATGAGGCTTCTATCTTGAAGCTTCCCAGCTCTCATCAGGTGGAGAGCGACCCGACGGAGGAGATATCGCAGGTGGTGGAGATCGATGCAGCTCCATATTGTCCAGATGGTACAGTATCCATGCATGTGCCGACTGAGGTAACGCCAGGCGAGCACGACGGTGACACGGAGGATACGAGTACAAATGTGCGGGATCAGGAACCGACGGCTCAGGTTCAGGATTCTATTGCAGTTCGGAGACAGAGGAGAAACATACAGATGTCAGCACGGTATGCCGACACAGTTGCGTATGCACTTCCGGTGGAGATTATCGATGAGTTGGTGCCTACTACATTCAGAGAGGCCAAGCAGAGTTCGGAGGCTGATTCGTGGCAGGTAGCTATGCAGGAGGAGATGGAATCTCTTCATAAGAACGATACATGGGAGCTTGTTGAGCTTCCAAAGGGGCGGAAGGCAATTGGTTGCAAGTGGGTATACACGAAGAAGGAGGGCATTGAAGGCACTCCAATAAGGTTCAAGTCTAGGTTGGTTGCGAAAGGCTATGCACAGGAGGAAGGTAATGATAATAATGAGGTTTTCTCTCTAGTGGTACAAAGCACTCTTCGATTTGAATTTTGCTAGATTTGGTGGCACAATATGGATTGGAGTTAAATCAGTTAGATGTAAAGACGATATCTTTTCATGGTGATCTTGATGAAGAAATATATATGACTCAGCCATTAGGATTCCGAGCTGCAGGGAAGGAAAAATTAGTTTGCAAACTAAAGAAATCACTATACGGTTTGAAGCAGTCTCCTCGACAGTGGTATAGGCGATTCGATGGTTTTATGATTAGTCATTCGTACACTCGGAGCCAGTTTGATCCTTGCGTATATTTTCACAAGTTGAAAGGAGGTGTGTACATCTATTTGTTACTTTATGTCGATGACATGTTGGTTGCCTCTAGTTCCAGGTCGGCTATAGATGAGTTGAAAGTTCAGCTTTCAAATGAGTTTGAGATGAAGGACTTGGGCGAGGCGAAGCGCATTCTAGGGATGGAGATCGACAGAGACAAGAAGAAGGGCAAAATTTGTTTAACACAGGTGGCTTATTTGAAGAAGGTTCTACAGCGATTCCATGTTAGCATGGATACGAAGCCAGTTGGTGTACCTTTGGGAGCCCATTTGAAGCTTTCAGCTGGTCTTTCACCGAAGTCAGTTGAAGATCGAGAGTTAATGTCAAAGATTCCATATGCGAGTGTGGTTGGAAGCTTGATGTATGCAATGGTATGTACGAGACCGGATTTGTCACAGGCGGTGAGCATGGTATCGAGATACATGCACGATCCAGGAGTGGGTCATTAGGACGCCGTGAAATGGATTTTGAGGTACATTCGAGGTACGCTCAATGTTGGTTTAGTTTATGAGCGGGACACTACGGGCAGTTATGCATTGGCTATGTTGATTCGGATTATGCCGGGGATTTGGATAAGCGTCGGTCTACGACGGGGTATGTGTTTACTTTGACCCGTGCACCGGTGTGTTGGAGATGCACCTTACAGTCGACGGTGGCTTTGTCTACGATGGAGGCAGAGTATATGGCAGTTACGGAGGCTATGAATGAGGCTATTTGGCTTCGAGGACTTTTGGAGAAACTTGGTATATCGCAGAGGTCCGTCACTATTCATTGTGATAGCATGAGTGCTATCTATTTGGTGAAGAATCAGGTTTTTCATGCGAGGACGAAGCACATTGACGTTCGTTATCACTTCGTTCGGGATGTTCTTGAAGATGACGATGTGGAACTTGTGAAGGTTCACACGAAGGATAATCCGACAGATATGCTCACTAAGGTGGTTCCGAGCAACAAGTTTGATCATTGTCGAAACATGTTGCACATTCGTGATTGTTGAGGCCGTTAGCGGCCATTTGGATGAACTACGTTCGGCTTGATTCCTTGGGCAAGAGGATACGTAGGTAGTCTTTCAGATGCAGCCGGTTTGGATTTGTTGATGGGGGTGAGATTGTTTGGACTCTCGTTCGGGTTCTCGACTTATTATGGATTGAGTTCGTACTGGACATAATAAGTTGGGACATTTGGATGCTATGGTGTCGGTTCAGTTTTAGGAAAACTTCACCGAGGTGGAGAATTGTGACGTGGGGGGTCTACCACGTGATTGAAGCCACGTGAATGAGACGCGGCTTGTTTCCGCGTGAGGATTGTGCAAAGAAGGAAGTGCGGCCCACCCGAATCAAAACCAATCACATTATAAAAGGGTCACCTAGGTTTTTTTGTTTCGGCTGTGCAAGGGGTCTTTTTGATTGGCGGCTGCAGGTGCAATTAGGCGGTGTAGGAGATTTTTTGGCCTTTTATTAAAGGCGGCTGCAGAAGAAAAAGAAGGCAGACTTTGGTTTCTCTTGGCGTTGTGCAGGGGAATTGTTTGTTCGGCTTTGGGTATTTTTAGCAGGAACAGCAGGAGTTTTTTTTTTCTTGGTGCAGTCCTTTTGTGCTCTTGAGAGAGTTTTGTATGAGGGATTTGAGAGTTTGTTTGAGGGTTTAGATTGAGTAATTGTAAACCCTAGTTGTATCTCTCCCTCTAATAGTAGATCTCCCCCTCCTTGCCCCGTGGACGTAGGCAATTTGCCGAACCACGTAAAATTGGTTATACTGCTATTTGTGTGATTTGTAATAGCTTTTAGGTTCCCTCGACGCGCAGTCCTAGAGCTGACGAGAGGAAGAGCTAATATCTCACTTTGATGAGATATTAGGCTTCAGATTCTTGTTCCCTTTGAGAAACAAGAATTCTTATTGCGACCTAACTCTATTGTTGTGCCGAGGTGCTGCCGAAATTTCCACTGCGCGCAACAAAATATAGATTGATAGACTCATGGAAGTTGCATTGTTGAGCTTTGGTCAAAAACATATTGAAATGAAAGCATTGGATCTACATCAGTTTTATTCATATATATTAACCATTTTTTAAACAAAGAATACAGCGTACACAATGCACAATAACACTTATATGTTTCCCTTTGAAGACATGAAACTTTAGTATATTAGATAAGATAAGTAAACAGTCTAAGTATTTATATATTGGATTTGAAGGAAAACTAATGTGATATCCGCACTAAAAACTATGGTAATGAAATAGGTAAAAGATTAAATTGTATGCATGATAATATCTAAGAAGTTGTACAAATAATGCTAACAAATCTCTATATATTTCATATATTCAATCAGCATATTGAAAATCATGAAGATTTTTCGAATCTGTCAGTGAACAGAAGTTTTAAACACTAAGGTTGTCATTTGAATATATCTAACACCAACGGACTGGCTTATGGATGAGTAATAGATTTTTCAAAATATTTACACTGCTAAATAATGAGGTATCCTAGACGGAAAATTCCGTCTAGGATACCCAGAATTCCGTCTAGAATGCGTATTCTAGACGGAATTCCGTCTAGAATAGGCGTCTAGTATGTTTCCGTCTAGGATGAATTATTCTAGACGGAAATTCCGTCTAGAATACATCCTAGACGGAATATTCTAGACGGAATTCAAAACCGTCTAGAATACATCCTAGACGGATTATTCTAGACGGAATTTCCGTCTAGAATAATTTATCCTAGACGGAAAAAAATTCCGTCTAGAATGAGTATTCTAGACGGAAATTTCCGTCTAGAATACTCATTCTAGACGGAATTTGATGTTTTTAATTTTTTATTTTTAAAAAAACATCCTAGACGGAATTTGAGTATCCTAGACGGAATTTCCGTCTAGGATACTATGCTACAGTAGTTTTTTTTTTTTTTTTTTGCAGTTATCCTAGCTTTGGGTGCATGTACACAATATTGAACAACAAAAAATTATATTTATATCCAACACAATCTAATTATATTCCAATATCAAATCCCATTATATTCAAATAATACATTCACCAAAATAGTAGAGAGATACATAAATTGTTTACAAACTTTTACATAAATTATTTACAAGAGGTTCTGTATGCTCCATCGCACAACATTACGCACAATTCCTCCTCTTTGGAAAAATCGAGCAACAACCAAAGCTACATCCTCTGCGGGCCTATGAGGATCTGGTGAATCCCAACTTTTAAAACTGTGAATACGTATAATCATCAAAAGTATAATATAAATACAGAAAAAACATAAAAAATAAAAATATAAAAGAAAATTTTAGAAAAATACCCACCAGCCAGTCCAATTTTCTGTCCACATCTTAGGACTCGTTTCATTGTTTGGCTTGAAGCTATCACAATAAAAACCATTGCAAGTATTTATCTGATAAACCAAATAAAAATATAAGTTTCCCTCAAAAATATTAAAGTAGATCAGTACTGTTACAACTGAGAATACAATATTGCATAAGTTTTATTGCATAAGTTGTTCACAAGAGCTCTAGGAAGTCTTATTGCATAAGTTTGTTTTCACTGAGAATACAAAAAACCTCTTAACAACATGATGTTAACTAAGCATATACTAGAGCATCTCAACAAGTATTGTGATCTCAAAAGGTCATGACCAGACAACAGATTTCAGAAGACATTCACATAAGCAAGCACGACAATGATATAGCAAGAAACATGAAAATCATTAGCTACGTGTTCTATATAACTGACAGATTTGAAAATATCAAAGCAGGGACTAATACCACACGAACTTAAGAATTAACCCATCTTATTAGTAATTCCAGTGATTTGAAAAACTAATATCACAGCAAGTTAAGAATTAATTGGGAGACTTAATTAATAGCACTTCCAATAATCAAATTTAGGGAGTTAAGAATTGAGCACAAGTTAAACATTAAACCTGAGGTGTTCAATGTGTGAGAGTCCATATACTTCATTACAAACTTAAAATCATCCAAGCCAAACTATCACTAGTTGATTATGTTGACATTGAGTTTGCGCAGACACGTCTATATACACAATGACTAAACATAGTAATGTTAAAACAATGTTAATGTAACACAACAAGAGTATAGAAATATTTCCAATCTAACTAAAGAAATATTCAGTTCATATTAAGTTACTTTCATTCTGATAATTTCAAACTTTTGTAACTACATAATCTTAAATTTGCATTTCTCAACTTCCCAAAATCAGCAGAACTCTGAATAGGTTTAATTTCTTTTACCTGCTTCGTGATGTCATCTGCCTTCTCTTCCATGAACCAAAGAACCACCTCTCTCCCTGCTGCCTCCGAGAGCTTCCTCTCCAATTTACTTTTATAATTATGTCAAGACTATTAGAAACTTAATCGAGCATTGACTAACATGGTAAATGCACTAGCAGGTAGAAAAGAAATGTTATATTGCAATGGACTGATGTACAGGATATGGAGATAGTAGGCAACAGAAAGAAAAGAAACATCTAATGATAATTATGTCTCTATAACACTTCTAAACTTCTTAATTTAAAGCTCTCCTCTGGTGTTGATTTTGAGTTTCAAATCAAATCCTACTAGCAAAATAGAAATTGTTCAGTTGCAAATTATACATATTATTTTAGGAGTAAAATTACCCCTGACCAGTTAAGAACACCATAACTCTTTATTACACATCTGGAAGGCACTCATAGAACATCACTTCACATGATGCCACCTGAGACATTATTGCCAACAACTACAAAAACCAACTCTCACATGATGTACAAGTTTAATACTTACGTTCTCCAGTTCTTCTACACATCCATATTAGCATTTCCCAATTTTCATGTTTATTATGTTATCTTGAACCCTTTATCGCTTAATAATAGAAGTATATCCAGGTCTCATATTAATAATTCAAACTTTTCCTTAAGAGTAAGAATTGAACTAAGAGTCTGCACTGAGATGAACATAACTAAGGACTAATGTAAGGTATTAATTAAAAGTAAGTATTACTGTTGAAATAGGTAGGCAACTTGATTTAGATAAATTCCAAACCAGTGATTTACTTTTTCCATCAATATGAGAGCTTCAGGATCCCTTGGAGGCCATGAAACTTCTTCAGCTTCAGCGACTACTGGGTTTAGAATTTCCTTAAGTATATCTGTTTTAGATTCTATCTTCTCCTGCATCAAAGAAAACATAACTTTAGCAAATTAAGTCATATTCTAATTGAAAGAAAATCTAAATCTTAAACTTAAAGTCACGAAAACATATCTCTGCCACATTATTAGGAAATCTAAAGACAGAAGGTATGGCCAAGTTAGAGGATAAACTATAGTATAACATTCAATTTATGTCGACATAGTAGGAAACATGTCTTTTTCCAGGGAAAGATAAAGTAATTAAAAAAATCGATAGCACAAAACAATTTCTGCTACTATTCTTGCAACTGAAATAGATAGAAATGAATACAGAACATGAAGCACGATTATGTATGCAAGAAGAAAATGAAAACAAATTAATTGGTAGAGAAGTCAAGTAACGACATGTTTCATATAGACAAGCAATGCACACAGCTAATCAAGGGAAGGAAAGTTTTTTTTTTAAGTACTACAGTATAACATCCAGACAGTAGCCTTACCCTCATAAAGAAATTCATGAAGAGCCGAGTCAAAACTCAAAAGACTGAGAAGACGTCTTTTGAATGAGATAAATTAACAACAAAAGTAGAATATCTTAGTTCCAATTACCAAATCGCTCCAATTTCCCCGCACACAAGCTCAATCTCTCCTACGATTTAAACACATATGCTTAATTATCAATCTCTTAGCAGAAAACAACTAACCCCACAAAAATATTAGACGATAAAATCGAGATAAATTCTTACAATCTCAGTTTTGATAGGATGATCATCTGGTCGAATTCCACTGCACCTCAATCTTGCTGCTCAAAGAAAAAGGGAAAAAAGAATTTTTATGAAAGCAAAAGAATCAATGAGCTAGGGTTAGGGCTTTATACCTGCCAACAAAGAGGAAGCGGATTGGGCGAGCACGAGGAAAGCACGTGCCCGCTGGAGCGGCAGTAGCTCGTCGAGGAATCCGGGCTCTGCCGCCGACAAGAAGTTGAGGAGATTCGTTTGGAGATCGTCGACACAATCTAGGGTTTCTTGGCGGCTCTTGGTGGAGGCTGGGTGGGATTTGGAGGGGGGGAGNNNNGGAGTAGAGTGGGGGGAGGGGTCGGGGGTGAGGTTGAGGAGGGAGAGGGTGAGGAGGGGGAGGCGGTGGAGGGAGGAGTAGGAGTTGAGGATTTGGGGGGTGGGGAGGCGCTGAAATTTCGATTTGGGGGGAAAATAAGAAGGAGACTGGGGTTTTGACGCTTTATTATTTTTTTAAAATTTCCACGTATCCTAGACGGAAATTTCCGTCTAGGATACATTCTAGACGGAAATTTCCGTCTAGGATACGCAAAAATTTTAAAAAAATAATAATAAAAATAAAACAACCATCTAGAATACTATTCTAGACGGAAATTTTCGTCTATAATGTTTTATTCTAGACGGAATATTCTAGACGGAAATTTTCCGTCTAGTTTAATACATTCTAGACGGAAAAAATTCCGTCTAGAATATTCCGTCCAGAATACGTGGTTTTCTACTAGTGTTACGGAAGTTATATAAAGTACTTCACAATACATGCACTATCCTGCATTCATGTCCGTGTAGAACAGACCATTATATGAAGACATACCTCCAGTAGGTTTTCCAAAATGATTTCCGTTTTGTAATCCTCCATAAGGTGATCAAGCTTCATTTTGAGAACCCAAACAACAATATCGGGTCTCTCATCTGTTCTTTGACTTCCAACTTCATCCAACATGTATTTTATTTTTGGCCACTTTAGATTTGCTGTCATGGTTATGAAAAGTTCAAGATTTTCCATAACACGACATAAAGCTATTGCATGTAATTTTGATTCGTCTATCATGGACAGCCAGTGAACAAATATGGTGGTAAAACTCTTTGACCAACATGATATACTTCAGTATTTCTTCTAAAAACAGCAACTTTTATCCCACAATATAATTTTGCCCTTACTTTTGGTTGATTCTTTTTAACCCAGTGTAGTCTGTCTTTTTCAATACATGTCAGTAGATCTATGGCATAAGTTTGGAATAAATTTCTAGTAAGAATTAATGTGAGAGCCTCATCCAGACGTTGTTGAATTCGGAAAGTGGGATACTCTTTCGTTATAACATATTTCCTTTTATGAGATTTAGAGTTTCCAGTATCCAGTAATGAAACATCTTGTCTGAATCCATCTTCACCATATAGAAAAAGCAAGGGATATTGCATTAGCATAAAGCTTGGATGAAGATCACTGATTTTGGACAAACCTAATTTCTGAAAACGCCCTAAGCCATCACCTTTCCCCCCTCTCCCTCCTAAACCCCTCTGTCTCATATAGAAAACGCCCTAAGCCATCACCTTTTCCCCCTCCCTCCTAAACCCCTTAGGTGTTTCCGTTGTGGGGACAAAAGCCACATGGCCAAGAACTGTTCTTTGGGGGATTTCAAATGTTTTGCATGCAACAGGGTAGCCCATACTTCGGCTTCCTGCCAGAACAAGAAGAATCCTCCTCTATATTTCTTATGCCGATTGTCTCATAAATATCTCCAACAATTAGACTGGCAATCTGTTGTGCTGACGACGGCGCCGAGGAACCAAAACAAACGCCGATCCAAGAAGGCCAAAAACAACCAAATATCAATGCACAAACCAAACACTAATTTTAACGTGGTTCGGCAATTGCCTACGTCCACGGGGAAGGAAGGGGGAGGGTTTCCACTAATAGAGAAGGAGAGTACAAATTGAGATTACAAATCGCTCAAACGAACCAACTAATCTCACCAACAAATCTCTCAACCTCTCAACCAATAACCCTAACAAATAGCTCAGAAAGATCTCTCTTTTTGTGCTCCAAAATCCCCCAAAACGCTCCTACAAAACCCTCAAATCGTATTAGTATTTATACCAAAACAGAAACCCAAACAGACTGTAAATAGGAACTCTAACTTTCCAAAAAACCCGTCATAAGTCGACTTAACAGTCTGCATAAGTCGACTTGGCAGAGCGAAAAACAGCAACTGGAGAAGAGATCATAAGTCGACTTATCAGACCTGATAAGTCGACTTGCCAGAGCCCAAATTCAACAATCCAGAGCAGAACGTAAGTCGACTCATGCACAAACATAAGTCGACTTACCATAAGTCGACTTATGCCTGTGCATGAGTCGACTTATGACCAAAAAACTGCTTTTCTAAGTTCTTCTCCATAATTCTCCACCTCGACGAAGTTTTCCCAAAACTGAGCCGACACCAACCAAACAAATGCCTCACATAATGAGACCCAAATAGGAGTGCGAACACTCACCCCAAATGTCGATGTCACTCACCAAATCGGCTGCATCATAAAGACTGCCTACGTATCCTCTGGCCCAAGGAATCAAGCCTTCACGTAGTTCACCAAACGGCCTCCAAAGGCCCTCAAACAAATAGAAAAGTCTGCAACTCTTCCCCAATATCGCCGACGGATCTGCAACTGATAGCGGCCCCAAACTGATACAAATCAAACACCTCCATCTGAGGTAAACCAATGGCCGTATCCAAATCATGTCCACTAGCTACAACCGAGTCCAAAACCAATCCATCATCTGCATCCGAAATCAAATGATCCCTAACCTGTGTCAGCTCAGCTAGAATCCCAAATGACGCAGTATGATCTGGAGTACGTGGAGTAATCTCCACCCAACGTAGAGTAGCATCACTCTCCACCTGCTGCGATATCCAAACGACCTGATCAACACTCTCCACCTGCCGAGAGTCAAAAGTGACATACCTGCTCAGAACAAAATCAGAAGCTCCCAAACGATAATCAACTGAGCCTCCGAACCCCAAACGCGCAATCGGATCAAATTTCACTTCCTCGATGTGACCAAATGCTGGGTATCCAAATATCCGACGCAACCCAAAATCTAAAGCAGCTCCACCAGATCCAATAACTCCTAATGCAGCAGTCGGCGACCTGTGACTAAGATGACCCAAATATGTCTAAGCTCCAGAACCAATGCTCGACAACCAACGCCGATCCTCCTCCAGAAAGGAACGACCCATCGAAACTGTCATCTCATCTCGTCGCCCCAAAGTCTCCACACCAATGAAGTGTCTCCTATTGCCGTGAGCTTAGCACAAATTCAAGAAAGGACTCCTACCAAAGCTGAAACAACGAGTTACCTTTCTACCAATACACTTCTTCCAACTGTTGTTGACTTCTAGGACCTTACACCAACGGGAACTGGTCGCGACCCAATAATGCCTAGAACAATCATCAACTGCGAAAACCAAGATACGATTACCTCCCAATGATACCTCCTTGGAAGGCCCCCAAATGCCTGACTGAACACCTCCTAAAAGACCCATCGCTCGATGGATAGGAGTGCCAAACTCCACCATGGTCTTGCTCATCCCAATGTGCTCACAGGACTTCAATCTGCAGGTCATAGCACTCCTCAACAACCAATGCACGGTATTACCAATCATATACCCCAGCACCAAACAATGCCACAGTCTAGCCGAATCTGATGAAGTCGTCATTTCCCTATCAATCACCGTGCTTCCGTGCAAATAATACAAATTTCTTCTTCTGACGCCCTTCATCACAATCATGGACCCAAATGTAACCTTCAAGCGTGCATCCGCCAAGGTCACCCTATAGCCAGCTGCCTCCAAAGCTCCAAGTGAAATGATGTTCTTCTTCAACTGAGGAACGAACCTTACTCCAACCAACTCCCGAATCACCCCGTCACTCATCCTGATCTGAATGGTACCGATACCACCAATAGAGCATTTGTGATCATTCCCCATGAGCACGAAATCCCCTCTTTCTAACTCCTGAAAGCTGGAGAACCAATCCCTCCTAGGGCAAATGTGGTATGTAGCTCCCGAATCCAACATCCACTTTGTAGAGTAGGCAACACAAACTGACGACAGTGCAGATAACGAGTAGCCCGAAGATTCCGAATCTGAATCGTTGCCATTTGTCTTGACAACATTCGCCTCTGAAGCTTGAATAGCTTTTCCCTTATTCTTCCCGGCTCGATCAACTAACTTTGGGCATTCGGCTTTCCAATGTCCATCTTCTTTGCAAAAGGCACACTGATTCTTACGAACTCCAAGATGTGCCCCTCTAGACTGCGACCTCCCACTACGGTTTGGACCCTTTGCTCTTGCGACCAACGCCCCCGCTACCGGCTCAAACGAAGTCTCCTTATCCTTCTTTCGAAGCTGATAATTCACAAGTGCAGCGGTGACCTCACTATACGAAAGAGATGCCTTCCCATTAATAAGAGTAAGAACGAAGGTCTCATATTCCTCGTCAGGCAAGGAACTCAATAGCAACAACGCCTTGTCCTCATCTTCAATCTTAACATCCACATTCGCCAAATCCGCAAGAAGCTTCGTGTAGTGGTTCATGTGATCACCAATGGAGGTTCCTTTCTTCAACTGGAAGCGGTAAAGCCTCCTCTTCAAATGCAAGCGATTCTCCACACTCTTGGTCAAATACTTGCTCTCAAGGATCTCCCAAATCTTCTTTGCAGAAGTCTCATTGATCACATCATACTTTAGATCTTGAGTGAGACAAGACCTAATCACACCACACGCCGTTCGATTCATCTTTTTCCAAACCTTCTCATCAATGTTGTCCGGTTTCCCGACCAACTCCAACGTATCTTCCAAATTTTGCGCGTTGAGCGCATCCATGACTTCGCATCGCCAAAGTCCAAAATTGTTTGTGCCATTAAACTTTTCCACGTCAATCTTCATTGAGTGGATATTCAAGCTTTAAACGGTCTTTACGCCGGAAGTACTGCCCACAACTCCTTCTTTCTCGGTCATAATCCTCAAAGCACCACCAAACCAATGCGGAAACAAACGAGAAATAGATCCAAACTGAAAAATACGAGATTTTTACCAAAAAGATCCCACCTTTATCACCAAACGAAGCCCTAGATGAACTTCCAAAGTGATCTACTCCTCCAAATAGCCCAAGCGTAGCCCGAGCTCTAATACCACTTGTGCTGACGGCGGCACCGAGGAACCAAAACAAACGTCGATCCAAGAAGGCCAAAAACAACCAAATATCAATGCACAAACCAAACACCAATTTTAACGTGGTTCAGCAATTGCCTACGTCCACGGGGCAAGAAGGGGGAGGGTTTCCACTAATAGAGAAGGAGAGTACAAATTGAGATTACAAATCGCTCAAACGAACCAACTAATCTCACTAACAAATCTCTCAACCTCTCAACCAATAACCCTAACAAATAGCTCAGAAAGATCTCTCTTTTTGTGCTCCAAAATCCCCCCAAAACGCTCCTACAAAACCCTCAAATCGTATTGGTATTTATGCCAAAACAGAAACCCAAACAGACTACAAATAGGAACTCTAACTTTCCAAAAAACCCGTCATAAGTTGACTTAACAGTCTGCATAAGTCGACTTGGCAGAACGAAAAATAGCAACTGGAGAAGAGATCATAAGTCGACTTATCAGACCTGATAAGTCGACTTGCCAGAGCCCAAATTCAACAATCCAGAGCAGAACGTAAGTCGAATCATGCACAAACATAAGTCGACTTACCATAAGTTGACTTATGCCTGTGCATGAGTCGACTTATGACCAAAAACCTGCTTTTCTAAGTTCTTCTCCACACAATCTCCGTAGCAGTTGGCATGCTTTGTCCTCTGATATCATCTCTCCTTGAGGCTATTATGATTAATCTCACGGTTTATATTTCATGGCTCTCAACTCGATCCTGAACAAATCTGAAGCTTTTGACCTAAACATTGTGATTGTCAAACATTTCAAGAAGATCCCTCACAATATTCTCATCAACTTTTTTAGTACCATTAATAGAATTGATTCTGTTATTAACTATACCATAAATTGATGTAGGTTTCTTAACAAACAATTTCATGGAGGATTCAGATAATCACGGGCTAAATACAGATTTATACGTATTATTAGCTTCCATAAAGAAACAATCATATCTTCCAACCTGAAAGGAAGATTCTGGCATATTATATATATAAATCGCCTATCTCGACGAGACGGAGCCAGTCAGATTGTAACATTTTTAAAATCTCATCAGTAATACCTAGTTTTTGACTGAAATTAAAAAATAATCAGCTTTTAGTTTATTTTTAGTAATAAAGATGGACAGAGCCTAATTTTTTATTGGATTCACATAACAACCCTTGGTTAATTCCAAGGTTTTATTTCCGTACTGCGTTAGTTGCTATCAGAGCCTAATTTTTTTAATCTGATGGCAAGCGACAAAGCTCATATTTCTTGAACTAAGTTTGATGAGTTCAAGAGCGATGTTAATCAGATTAAGACAACCATAGATCGACTTGCGTCAACAACGGAGCGTTTGAACATGGTAGGAGTTCAAAAGCGCGTTGATGGTCGCCAACGTTGTGATCTGATTCCACAGGACAAATTCAACAGTAGCAGCGATGGCTATGAAGCCCTACACCACGATTATGATCGCAGAGGCCGCCGCCGACGGGATAATTATGACACTAGAGGATTAAAGATATTATCCTTTGGGAAGCTTCATGCTGATGATTTTCTTGATTAGATTGATGAAGTGGATAAGTATTTTGAGTATCAGATTATCCTAGAAGATTAGAAGGTTAAATTAGTGGTTTACAGGCTTAAATGAAAAGCATCTGTATGGTGGGATAAAGTATTGATAAATCAATACCATCAAGGGAAGGATCCGGTTCGAATTTACACAATGATGAAAAAAAATATTGAGAGACAGTTTCTTACCTTCTAACTATAAACAATATCAGGTGATTTTTAAAGATTCTTTTATCTTAGCCGATACGGTCAATCTAGAAAGAAGGTGGAGCAAGAACTTGAGCAGAATGACAAAGGACCTTCATCATGGTCGTTTTTAGAGAATTATCAAACTAGTAATGATTTTGGCCAAACTAAGAAACCTCAATTCATCTCGATAAGGAGCCTGGATTTGTGAAGAACACCAAAGAAGCAACAACAAAGACTTCATCAATTATTTTAATTATAGAACCAGAGGCATTTAAGATAGAGATTAGTAAGGAGAAGTTTATTCTAGTGGGAGACAACGAGACACTCATCACTTAAAAGGAAGATTCTGCCACCATTAACATTTATTCTGAGATTTCTAATATTGATATATGTTAATGAAGACAGATATTCTGCATGATATAGTGAGTGATGTTACATATATTGATATTGTCGCACTGGAAGAGAAGGATAAATTAGAGAGTGAGGCAATTGATAATATGTACGAGTTATTTGGGGGAGGGCTGGAGGAAAATGAGATGAAAGAATTGTGTATGGCATATGAGGAAGAATTTTTTTATGGAAGCAAAGATTGTGAATAATTTCAAGAAGATTTTGATGATATTTCCAGCACTAGAATATGAGATGCACATAGAACATATTTTTGAGAGTCTTTCAACCCAACCGCAGATCCACATGCCATTAATCATGTAAACATAGTGTGTAAAAGATTTAATCAAATTTTTGATTCAGAAGAAGCCCTAGCCGAAGAGGTAAAACAACATATGGAGAAAATCAATGCAAAGTATAAGGCAGATGTTGATCATGGCAAGAGAAGAAAATTATTTATCAATGAAGCTACTATTCTAACAAATATAAGCTCAGGGTCGAGCTTCTTTTAACAAGGGGAGACCTATGAAGGAAGCTTAACATACAATTTCATGGAGGATTTGCACAATCACGAGCTAAATATAGATTTATATGTATTATTGATTTTCATAAAGAAACAATCATATCTTCTAACCTGAAAAGCAGATTCTGACATATTATATATGTAAATCATCTATCTCGACGAGACAGGGCCAATCAGATTGTTAGAGTTTTAAAATCTCATCAGTGATACATAGTTTTGGATGAAATCCAAAAATAATCAAATTTTAGTTTATTTTCAGTAATAAAGTTGGAGTCTATTTCAATTAGGAAATAAATTCAATATTAGAGTCAAATTAGATTAGGAAACAAATACAATTTTGATTCATGATTTATTTCCTGTATTATAGGGAGTCTTTTTAGAATATAATTGTATACTTTCTATTTATTTATAATTCTAGTCTTACTAAGAGCCTTATTTATTTTTCTATTTAAGAAGAGTCATGTAACCCCAAAGAATAATATTTTTTTATTAATAAAATCACTCTTTAATATTTTCTTTGTGTATTCAAAGTTCTTCGTGGATTTGGAGATCCTTTTTTTTTTGGATTCAGAAAACAGCCCTTGGTGGATTTAGGATCTTTAATAGTCAAAGAAAGTGTTATCTGGCCTTATCACTCATTAGGACTATTCACAATCAATCCCTATACAAATGTCCTCAATAATGATAGTCTGAAGAATAACAACTCCAAATTTATTACAAATTTTATAAGGGAAAAGTATTCCTAAGGTGACGCCTTAGATAATCATCTAAGAACGCGGCCTAAAATCACATGATTGAGCTACATTATGCATGATCCTCTCCATTAAACTTGATCTACATATTCTAAAACTCCAACACACCAATTTTGGGGTGAACCCGTTGTCATTTGACCCTTTATCCACTCGTATTAATTTTAACGGTTTCGAATGAATAGAACTTTTCACATGGCTCGACGGAAGGTCAAACGACGATGGGTTCACCCCAAACTTAGTGTGTTGGGATTTTAGAATATATAGATTAGTGTGTTGGGATTTTAGAATATATAGATTAAGTTTAATAGAGCGGATCATCCATAATATAGCTCAATCATGTGATTTTAAGTCGCGTCCTTAGATGATTATCTAAAACGTCATCTTAGGAACACTTTTCCCATTTTATAATTCTATATAAAGTAAATATTTTTTTGGCTTCTTTGTGACACCTCCACTTTAGTCCCACATGGACTAGTGTGGAGAAATATTAGTGGTTTAAATAAAAAAAATCACGGTCCAAGAACAATTAGTGCTAGCATTTTGGCAGTGGCTTGAGCCAACACTCGAGTTGCTCTCGGTGGGTTCCACAGGTTACACACTCCAAGCTCGTGGGCCCGGGGCATGACAAACGGTATCAGAGCAATTGTCAGCTAGAAGTGTTGAGCTAAATGCTATATGGGGCTAAGTGTTACATCGCATTGATACAGTGGGAGCCACCTTTAGTGTCAACATCACCTAGCAGTAACACTGGATGTGCAAATTGTCATGTCGTGACGATAATAGCTAGAAGTGTTGAGCTAAATGATATACAGGGCTAAGTGTTATATTGTATTGATACAGTGGGAGCTACCTTTAGAGTCCACATCACCTTACAGTGATACTGGATGTGCCAATTGTCATGTCATGACTACAAGGACATCGTCTTTGTAAGGTGGGTGATTGTGACACCCTCATTTTAGTCCCATATGAACTAGTATAAAGAAATATTAGTGGTTTAAATAGAAAAAAGTCCAATGTCCAAGAACAACTAGTGCTAGCATTTTGACGAGATATTAGATGCCAACGAATCTACAGAGATATCTTCTTCTTAAAAGATGAGAATATTTTGTGCCCACCAAATAAGCCAAAAGAAAGCTAGAAAAATTACTCCCCAAATCCTACTTGAATTACTATCTAAGAGGAAATCCCCATGTGATAGAATAATCCCTAGACTTATATTTACAGTAGAGAGAAGTTAGTTTTTTGTCTTGAAAGAGACTATTAAAGAAGCTAATTTAGGATCTTTTATAGTCAAAGAAAGTGTTATCCGGCCTTATCACTCATTAGGACTGTTCACAATTAATCCCGATACAATGTCCTCAATAATGATGGTATGAAGAATAACAACCCCAATTTTATTACAAATGTTATAATTCTAAATAAAGTAAATATTTTTTCTGGCTTCTCTATGACACCCCCACTTTAGTCTCACATGGAGTAGTATGAAGAAATATTAGTGGTTTAAATAGATCAAAGCCCAAGGTCCAAGAAAAAATAGTGCTAGCATTTTGGCAGTGAATTGAACCAATACTCGAGTTGCTCTCAGTGAGTTCCACATGTTATACGCGCCAACAAGCCCGTAGGCCCGGGGAATAACAAATGGCATTAGAACAGTTGCCAGTCGGAAGCATGGAGCTAAATGCTACACGAGGCTAAGTGCTACACCACATGGATACGGTGGAAGCTACTTTTAGAGCCCATAGAAGCCACCTCTAGAGTCCACATCGCGTGATAGTGACACTGGGATGTGCCAATTGTTATATCGTGATGATGAGGACGTCATCTTTGTAAGGTGGGGTAGTTGTGACATCCCCACTTTAATCCCACATGGACTAGTGTGAAGAAATGTTAGTGATTTAAATAAAGAAAAGATTAAGGTCCTAAATTAGCTTTTTTAATGGTATGTTTGGGAGTTCATTTAGGGAAGGGAATGAAGGGGAAGGAAGGAGAATTTTTTATCCTTCCTTCCCTTCCCCTTCACTACCCCCCAATTTGGGGTGTAATATTTTGGCACAAATTTTTCCCCTTTCCCCTACTTTATCCTCCTAAATACAACTCTCAAACAAGGTTAAAATTATATTTCTCTTCTCCTCCCCCTCCCTACCTTCCATCCAAACAGGCCATAATAGTCTATTTCAAGACAAAAACCTAATTTCTATCTACTGTAAATATAAGTATACGGATTTGAGGATGTTGTGCCCAATTGCCTTCTCTGTATCTCTCTTGAGGCATCACATTAACATTGTGATAGAAGTCCAAGTTATATGCAAGAAGGGAAAGCCTAACTAAAATGTTTGGACCCAACCACTTATCCTCCCAAAATCTAAACTTTGTTCCCTCCCTTAATTGTTATTGAACTAAGAATATTAAAGCTTGGTTGATAGGATTTAGAATCATGCGAAAAATTAGAGCTTGAACTACTAGGTGTGCTATTAGAGAAAGGATGATTTGAGGTAAGAGAAGATAGGACATTGCCAACTAAGGAGTCTCCTTTGAGATAATTCCAACATCATTTAGTTAGGTGGGAGATNGAGCCCCCCCCCCCCCCCCCCCCAAAAAAATAAAAGAACTGATTTTCATGGAAAATGATTTTCATTTGTATTGTTAAAATTGATTTCATGAAAGCCTTTGACTGAGTGAGTGGTCTTTTATTCAATCTCTTCTCAAAGCGAAAGGTTTTGGACCAAAATGATGTCATTGGATATATCACATCCTTTCTTCTTCCAAAGCTTCTATTCTTGTCAATGGATCACCTTTAAAGTTTTTTCAATGCTCCAGGAGTTTGAAACAAGGAGATTCTTTCTTCCCCATGATTTTCATTCTATACTAATATTTTAAATAAAATGATTTCAAACAGTGTCTTACCTGGTGATCTGTCTAAACTTAATCTCAAGGTTGACCTTAATTAGTGTTGGCCTTCTTGTTTTGATGATGTTTAACAAACAATTTACTTCTAATGTTGTTTGTCTAGTGTTTGTGTTTTCGTATTTATTCTAGGTAAACAACGAGTTGAAGGATGGATGGAATCAAGCTTTCACGATCATATCCAATGGAGGTTGGCGGAATAGTGGAGTGAAGCCTTGTTATCAAGTTAAAGATCCAATTACAAGCTTTATTCTAGTTTACCAAGTTGAGCTACAATGAAGATCAAAATCGGCTTGGGTAATCTAGTTTAGGTTTTATATTATGTGTGTTAGATACTCTAAGCTCAATATCATATACACACACATTTTATTGGTTTCCTTGTATATATATGTAGTCATATATATATACAACACAAGTTTTGGTTTTTATATTTATAAATATGAAATTACATGTTTCATATTTATTATTGTGATTTGGTTTAACTACTTAGATATGAAACAAATATACTTTCATATACATACTCATATGTTTCATTTTCTATTGTATTTGTAAAAATATTGTATTCTTAGTTTTTGGACTTAACAATAATCATATACATATTTTATTAAGTCTACATAATTATTGTGCAAAGTTTCTAAACATGGTTTAGCCTAAATGTCAAAATTCATATGTTTACATTTTTGTGTTTTGGACTATTTTTTAAAATGATGATATTTCTCATTTAGGAAGTCCTTTTAGAAAACCTGTTTTTGTAGCATGTGTATTATCATGTCTACAATCATTTTCTAAAGTTTCATAATTTTTGGAATTTATTTGATATTTTTAAACAGTGTTTTAAAATCAGCAAACTATTTTCAAAACCTGAAATTTCATATATCAGTTCATGGTCGACCGCCACGGTCGACCACGCCTTTGTTTTTAGCCTGCGGAGCCAACAGAAACTTTCGCGGTCGACCGTCACGGTCGACCGTCAGCTCCCCCGGTCGCCCGCCAAAGTATCTGGAAGTTTTCTGAGTTTCAAAGATGGCTCGCGGTCGACCGCGAGTTTTCCACGGTCGACCGCCGTTCACTCCAACGACTATTTTGTACAGAATCTAATTTTCGATTCTGTTGGTTTTTTGGTCTTTTTCTTTGGGGTTTTTGCTGTTGCTTTCTCTTCCTATATAAACCCCCAAACCCCCTCTATCTCAATAACCCAATGGATAGTTTTAAAAGAAGTTTAAAAGAGTTTTAAAAAGGGTTTTAGTTGGGTTCAAAGTCTGTTTGGTTTGTGAAGAGTGTTTTACAAGTGGAGAAGATCATCTACAGTGTTTGAACTTCATTTTAATCCTCCTCTCCAACTTGATTTTCAGAGAAGAATTCCTAAACTCTATTTTCTAGCTACTTATCATTTTTGTTCATAATTTCTATATGCTAGATTTTAATTGAGTTTAGTTGATTTTATTTCACTCATTGTTTACACACACCCACTTGAGCTTATTGTATTTGCATACATTATATATTTAGGTTGGTGAGAGTTGTAACAATTGAGTGTGGGCTTTTATTGTGTTCTCATCCATATTAGAGGACAATCATTCTTGTAATTGTCTTATTGTGAGAATCACTTTGTAATACACTTGTACACCAAGAGAAGTGTGTGGCGAGAGTCGGGGATCGTCCCAAGAGGAGTGGCGTCGGTTGACGAACCTAGGGAAAGGTTGTAATCGAGCACTTGAGAGAGACGTCTAGTTCAACACTTGAGAGGGTGTAGAGTGGGATTACAAGAGTGTGTTAGTTGTTGAGTTTTTGGTAACTAGAAAATCGTATTGTGAGGTGTAAACGTTGTTCGGGTAAACGTAGAAAACCCGATTGTTATAGTGGAGATCTCCTCGAGGTGAGGAGCGGATACGTAGGTCGTGGGGACCGAACTTCGTAATCATATCGTTTGTTTGTGATTGCATTGGCTCACTTATTTTTATGTTCATATCTTATATCGCCTTTGTTTGTTGCTTGTTGATTATATTGTTTACTATCTAGTTTAGATTGTTTATCCTTGTGTTAATTATATATCCTTGCATATATCTCATAGTATATCTCATTGCTAGGATATATTCCTTTGTTCATATTGCTTATTCTTGCTTATAACATATTGTATATCTCTCTTGCAAGAATAATTTGTTAATTAGTTTTAATTGGTATAAAATCGGATTAGATTAGCATAAGACCCTAATCCCCCCCCCCCCCCCCCCCCCTCTTGGGTCTAACAATTAGTACTCTTCAATTTGCAGGTGACACATTAGTACATTAGTCTTCTGCAAATCCAATATTAAAGGTATCTCCACTCTCAAATATACCTTCTATCTACTTGAGGACATATATCTAATCCTAGCATAAATTATACTATAGCAAACTATTTTTCTTAACTGTAAAAAATGGATTCAGATCCTCTCTAATTATGTGGTAATTAGAGAGAATCCAATTCTTTCAATCTACAGTCTCAATATTAATTCCATCAGATAAAACATCACCACAGAGGGTTTCAACAAATACCACTATAATTTTTTCTATGAGAAAATTTAAATATTTCTAAGAAAATTAATTATAAAATATAAAAAATCTCTCCAATCACGTGACAAATAATCAACTTCTATCCCATTTTCAAATTTCATTTCTAATAATATGTAACTAAAAGTTATACTAAGAAAAAAATCCATTAAATGTAATATATTTCAACCAATCGTTGAAAGTAATACATGAAGTGGGAGAATTGAAACATCTACAAAAATTGGAGGAGTTAGAAATTAATTATTTTAGATTTTTAAAATTAGTTTTAGATGTATTTGATATTAATAAATGAAATTATGTTCACCAAAATTATAGTGGCATTTGGAAAACTACTAGCTTGATTGATACAATCCTTTGTCGCAATATCTTATCCTTTAAAATTGAGATCAGGTTAAGGATTGAAAAAAAATTTAGATACTATCCAATAACCATATAATTTTATATAATCAGAATCCATGGAAAATCTATCAACTCGTTCTTGCAAAAGCTCTCAATTACTCTATATCATCTCTTCCTTTCAAATACATGCGTCTCCCCCCTCTCAGAAAAGATTCCCAGTCCAAGAGAAAATGCCAGCCTCTCTTAGATATTTTCATAAGAAATCTACATCTATGAAAAAGTAAACACCTCTATAGGAGGCTGACTGACTGTCATAAAATTATGAATTCTTTTGTTTCTCTAATAAATCACCCCTCAATACAGTTCTCGTCTCATATAACTTTCTAAGCATAAATAGCTGTTAGGATTCAGATCCTTTCCACTACTAAAAAAATAGTAGAGAGACCATTACATAATCACAATCATTAATTATATCGTCGGTGGTTGCGATTTGTTCATTGAGTGATAATTGTTGTGAATTTCAGTCTCCCCGTCTACCATGATATGCGCAACTCGGAAGCCAACCCCAATCAATAAGATAGAACAACCACAATCAAGAATAAGAACACTGATATTTATGTGGTTCAGTCGACCAACTTCGACCTACGTCCACGGGGCAACAATACGAGAAATTCACTGTGTATCAGGGAGAACTACAAGAGGAACCACTCAACTCTCGTCTCTCATTCTCTCAACCTCACATACATAATCAACTCTCATATTCTCTCCAAAGCCCACTCCTTGTAATCTTTTGCACTCTCTCAACCTCACATACATAATCAACTCTCATATTCTCTCCAAAGCCCACTCCTTGTAATCTTTTGCATGGATAAAGACTACGAAACCCTTCTCTCCAAAGCCCACTCCTTGTAATCTTTTGCATGGATAAAGACTACGAAACCCTCTCTCTCTCTCTCTCATCTACTACATCTCTACTTTTTCTTCATCATGGTTTTTCCTCCACCAATAGAAGAATATATATTGGGAAACCAAAACCATATGTCTAGCCTAACTTTCTAATTAGAATAGGATTCAAATTCCTAATCATGATAAAACCCAAACTCCTAATCATGATAGAACTCAAACTCTCCTAATCATGATAGAACCCATACTCCTAATCATGATAGAACTCTAACCCTATCTAATTCTCATGAAGTTACACAAAGAATCAAAGACAAAATCCCAACAATCTCCACCTTGGATTTGATTCCTAAACTCCCTTGAAGATATATCATCGTCATCTTGAAACTTTGTCTCTCCCGCTAGAGTCTTCTATTTCTTTCGTACTTCAAATAAGAACACATGCACTCTTAATTGGATGCATTCATGATCCTCACTATCTTCTGCTTCGCCGTGACGCCTTCACCTCTCTTGTTGTCCTTGTGCTCCACCTGCATCGCTCGTCTCGAATCATATCGGTGCACCTCTCCTACTCCACACTACGAGTTGGATGCCTTTATCTCCTCCATCACTTGGTTTGGACTGAATATGAGCGCTAACCATCTTCAAGTCCAACGCCACCATCTTCATCTCCATGTGTGTCACTCGGTCGTGCTCGCTTGCAAGCTCCACCTAATCTGGTACTGTCCTCCTCAAGTATACACACCAACCAACTCATGCTCCTTATCTACCATCAGATTTGTCTTGCCGTTAAATAGCGGAATATCAAACTTCGGACCCAAAGAAGTCATCATCCTCTAACCACAATTAAAATTAAAATTAGTCCCTGTAGTGATTGAATTTGATAAAACTGATATAAAAAACGAACTCAGCACGTCGAAAAACCCTAGGAACGACTCCTGGATCACCAAAATCCGCCTCCAAATCCTCAATCGGTTAACAAATCAATCTGGACCGTCGGATCCCCATGTGAACAGTAACCTTCCCTTTTTTTCAATTCTTGATTATTGTAACGCCGATTTTCAATCTTGCACGACGTCATCTTCTATCTTGCAAACTCACTCCCGGATCCATCACCATCTCTCTGATACCACTTGTTGGGGAATTTCAGTCACCCCGCCTATCACGAATGCGCAACTCGGAAGCCAACCCCAATCAATAAGATAGAACAATCACAATCAAGAATAAGAACACCGAAATTTACGTGGTTCGATCGACCAACTTCGACCTACGTCCACGGGGTAACAATACGAGAAATTCACTATGTATCAGGGAGAACTACAAGAGGAACCACTCAACTCTCGTTTCTCAATCTCTCAACCTCACATACATAATCAACTCTCATATTCTCTCCAAAGCCCACTCCTTGTAATCTTTTGCACGGATAAAGACTACGAAACTCTCTCTCTCTCATCTACTACATCTCTACTTTTTCTTCATCATGGTTTTTCCTCCACCAATAGAAGAATATATATAGGGAAACCAAAACCCTATCTCTAGCCTAACTTCCTAATTAGAATATGATTCAAACTCCTAGTCATGATAAAACCCAAACTCATAATCATGATAGAACTCAAACTTCTAATCATGATAGAACTCAAACTCCTAATCATGATAGAACTCTAACCCTATCTAATTCTCATGAAGTTACACAAAGAATCAAAGACAAAATCCCAATAATAATTAGGAATAAGTGCAATACACAGGGATATGGTGAGTATTAGATTTAGATTGTATCATAACCATCAACTAAATAATTAATAATTAAGATTAAAATTAGTGGTATCTCAACAACTTTTTTGTAATAGAGATGATCCAAAAAAATTTACAGCGTCACATTCTTATTAATTTAAACCGCTACAGTAGTCTAAGTTCCATAATCTCACCTTACTAACAATATAATTAACAATTCGACATTTCGTTAGCACCGGATCCGTGGCGCAATGGTAGCGCGTCTGACTCCAGATCAGAAGGTTGCGTGTTCGATTCACGTCGGGTTCAATTCCCTTAATCAGCTATAATTTTTTTCTCCCTCAATAAATTAATCTTATTACATCATAAATGTTGTTCACCTTCAACAAATTAAACTTATTGCATTTCAACGCTCAAAAATATTCCTCAAATCTTATTATATTTGCTAACTTGTTTCAGACCCGTTCAATTCACGGTGTATTTAATTGAAATCTCATTAATAATGTTAATAATTAGCAATGATATGGAAGCTGAAACTCATAAATAATATCTATTTTTTGGGGGAAATAGTTTATCCTAAATAGAATTATTCGAAAACAGAGTGAATTAGAGCAATTAAATGGAAATATGATTTGAAATTAGTATAAATTTTTAAGACTGACCCGTATTGAATTTTATTCCTAAAAAAAGACTCATTTCAAACTTAATTTTAAAAACCGACCCAGTTGGTTAAAACTGGGTCGGTTTTTGAAAAAAAAATTCACAAACTTCACGGGAGTTGATGTGTCGTGAAGTTTTTTATATAACAAAACTTCACGGAACTTCAACTCCCGTGAAATTTGGGAATTTTTTTTTCAAAAACCGACTCAGTTTCAGCCCAACTGGGTCGGTTTTTGAAATTAAGTTTGAAACTAGTCTTTTTTTTAGGAATTTTTTGATAAACGAGTTGGTTTTGAAAATTTGTCCATTGAAATTAAGTAGTTGATGAGACCATAAGTGGTACGTTAAAAGAGACAGCAAAATAGCAGGAGAAAAGATGCTTAGCATCTTACAAAATATCTTTTTATTTGAGAAAATACAGTGCATTGTTTATTTTTCATAAGAATATTTAAACAATAACTCATGAGATGATAAACAAGAGTAAAGTATACATACGATTATAGTCGACTTGAGCAATGTGTACAAATTATACCGGTTAACATCTTTTCGCGAATTTAAAATACAAGAAAATTAGTTTATAATAGTCTTTGTATATCTTATGTCAAAAGAGAATGTATTAGGCAGCTACTTTAATATATAGTAATAGATTTGCCCTCTAGATAAGATTGGATCAAAAATATCCCTGAAATCTCCTTATATTTACTTACATTTCAGGGGTCAAAAATACCCTCAAATATTCCCATATTTACTGGTTTACCCTCATAAAAATATCCCTCAAATATTCTCATATTTACTAACTTGCCCTCTAAGATTTGATGTTATTGTTTCTGTTAGCGGGTTATTGGTTGGGATATTTTGGGTGATAATGAGATAATTTTAGAGATTCTATTTCATAGTGTTATTCATTGGGATAATGGAACAAGGATAATACCTTTTTGTGTTATTGGTTTTTTAGAACACTAGTGGGACAATTACACCACTTGGATAAAATTACCCTACTCATATACAAATTTTTTTTCCCAATAGTAAAAATTTAACCCATCCTTCATATTGGAACAATGTTGTTCCACTTTGAAGGCAATTGTGATAATTTTAAAATATTTTTGTATTACTTAACTAATACATGCATTTATATTATAAATATATGACATGATATATAAAATATAACATATATTAATATTTTAATGACATAATTTAATAATATATATTAATAATATTATATAATAGTAATTATAGTATAACGTATTTATTATAATATTATATAATATTATAATAACATATATTAATAATATTATGTAATATATTATTATATAATATTAATTAGTAATTATAGTATAACATATTTATTATAATATTATATAATATTTTATAATATATATTATTGTAATTATCATGTAATATATATATGTTATATTATATTTTAATTTTAATATAAAATTTTAAAAAATATTACATTGAATAAAGTAAAATATTATAATATTTTATAAAGTACATTATATCCTATGATACTATATTATAATATATTAAATTAAATAATATATTATTAAAGTATTATATTATATATATTATTCATATATTATATCAATTATTATATAATGTAGCATACTAATATAATAGTAATTAGTAATTATTGTATAACATATTATATTTTTGTATAAATAAAATAATGTATTATATTAAATATTATATTATTGAAATATTATATTAAATATATTGATATTATATTATATTAATTTTTATATTTCGTATAGCATGTTAATATAATATAGTATAATACAATATAATAATTAGTAATTTGTAAGTATAGTACAATATATTATATTTTAATATAAAGTAAAATAATATTTATATTATAATAATATACTAAATAATATATTAAACTTAATGGATAAGTTAATTTAGAAATAATTAATAGATAAAATTATATTTTAATAAGGTGCCACATCATCAATTATTTCACATGAATTGTCAAATCAAAGGATCAAATTATCTCATTATCCCACTTTATCCCACTTTACCTCACTCAAAATATCCCAAATGGATAAAATTATTCCATTGGAACAATTTTCCCACTTGGCCCCAATTTGTCCTCACCAATAACACCCCCCCCCCCAGCTTCCGTTAAATTTCTAACACATATACTTCATCCTTTTCTAAACCAAAGTTCATAAAGAAACTAACGAAATCAATTTAATTATATATCGAGTTGATTTATTCTTCCTTGCTGCAAATTTTCATATTTATCTGACATAAAGATCTACAAGTTTTAAGCCCGTGTTCGCATGGATGGATATGATTTTTTGGTTTGTAGATGTTAACTTAAATCTCAACTTGGTTGCTTTTCTAAATTGAATTTTGTTAAAATTCCTTTCTTCTTTGTTGTTGCTTATTCTTTATTTTGTGCTTATGCATGGCATGACAATGGGAATGAATTAGATTTAATCAAATCACCTATTTCCTCTACTCTCATTCAAGCCAAATCAATTAACTAAACCTCATCCCAAGCTGCTTAATCACAACCATTCCCAATAAGTTCTATCCACTTCTCACAACTTAGATTCATTAAATAACATATGTCTCTCCCCTCCTCCGTCTCTACTAACTCCAATTGCCCTCCTCACTCCGACAAGTCTCAATCCTTATTTCTTTCCCTCTTACTCCCATTAGGTAATGCTTCAGACCCCTATTCTCCTCCTCTCTCAAAAACTTTCAAAACTCCTCCATTCTTGCCCTTTCAAAGTTTTTAGTGGTCTATTGGTAATTTTTGGAGTTTTAAGAGACTTGTATCAAATTTTTGAATTTTAAAGGGGTTGGTCATGTTTTTTCTAGTGTTTTTGTAATTTTTGAATTTTTAACGGTGGTGTTTGTAATTTTTGAATCTTCAAGGATTGTTGCAATTTTCAAATTGCAAGGAGTTGCTTGCAATTTCGTAGTTCAAGGGACGCTTGTAATTTCTAGCTTTTCAGGGTGTTGATTTCTAATTTTCAAATCTTTAAAGGTTGCTATCATTTTCAAATTTTGTTTGGGGCTATTTGTAATTTAGAAATTTTGAGGGTTGTTTGCAATTTTTGAATTCTTAAGGGTGGTTTTGCAATTATCAATTTTAAGGGGGTTAGTTCCAACTTTCTGATTTTTTAGATTGTTCATATTTTTAATAATTTTAAGGGTGTTTTTAGTAATTTTTTAATATAAAGGGTATTTTTGTAGTTTCAGATTATAATAGGGTTTTTTATAATTTCTAATTATCAAGAGGTTTTTAATAATTTTAATATTTTTAAATGTTTTTTGTAATTTTTTGTTAATGAGGGGGCTCATTGTAGCTTTTTAATTTTAATGTATTCTGCTTCCACTTTTCAGATTTTTAGCGGGTAGTTTGTAATTTTCAAATTCTTAATGGCTCAATGTAATATTTTGAGTTTTTAGGGCTTTTCTGTAATTTTAATAACTTTTGTAGGATAAAATAATCCTTTTTTCTTACTGTTATTGGCCTTGAGGGTATTTAGTTACACGTTAACGCCATTATGACAGTAAGTGCAAAAAAATAATTTACCAAAGTTCTTGAAGTTTTAATGAGAGTTTTAAACATTTTGGGGGTTTACTGTAAACTACCAAACTTATATGGATTTTAGTATAATTTACCCTAAAAATGTGAAAATAGAAAGGATAGATATGTTAGGGTTCTGGTTTTGAATATACACTCTTGTTTTGTTTTGATGATTTTACAAACAATTTATAACTAATTTTGTTTTCTAGTGATTGTGACTTATTACAGGTTTATATTAGAGTTAAAGATCCAGATCAGCTATGTTTATAATCATTTAGGTATTATTATATATATCGTGTGTTATTCTCTAAGCTCAATATATATTTATACACACACTTAACATCATGTTTACATTGTATTGTTTTACAAAAGTTTTGTAATACACCTCTTTATCAAAATCAAATGTATATGTTTACATATTTACACATATATGTGCACATTTGCTAAAACGATGATCTTTTACACATGGCAAATGTAATTTTCAAAATTTCTTCACAAATAGGTGTAATATCATGTTCATAAAGTATTCCTAAAGTATTACATTCTTTAGAATTTATTTGATATTTTTTAACAAGGTTCAAAGTTGAAAATTTTGTGTGTACATGTTATGAGTCGACTAATGAACAGTATTGAGTCGACTCACAAACTGCTGCGTAGTTTAAAATTTGTTTCTGATGAGTCGACTCACAAACATCATGAGTCGACCCATCATGTTAAGTCGACTGAAGCCTATCATAAGTCGACTCACAAACTGTGCTGGAAAATAAGTTTTGTTTCTGCTGAGTTGACCCATGACTTCATGAGTCGACCCATGCATGATGAGTCGACTCATGAATTTTATGAGTCGACTCATAAGTTGATTTTCAGCCTTTAACGGCTACTTATGAGTCGACTCATGAATAGTACTAAGTCGACTCATAATATTGTAACGGCTACTTTTAGTTTTTGTCTTCTTCTGGCTTTTTGGTCTTTATACTTGGGTTCTTGCTGATGTTTTGGGATGTTATAAATACCCCAGTGCATTTAACATTCTAACTAACCAAGAGATTTATTTAATTAAGCTTATAAGTGTTTAAGAGGTGTTTAAAGCCTTGTTTCAAGTTTTGTTTCAAAAGAGAAGTTTTACACAAAGAAGAAGCTTTCAATTTCAATTGAGGAATTCATCATCATCATCATTTCTTCAGTTCTTTGTGTTTGTAGAGAAGTTTTTCTAAACTCTTTTATATAGCTTATTGATTGTCAATTTCATATTCATATCTTGCTATATTAAATTGAGTTAGAATTTTATTGTTCTCATTTATCTCACACACCCTTATTGAGCTTAGATTATTTCATACAATATATTAGTGGGTATTGGTGTGTGAATTAGTGAGAGTGAGCTTCATTGTGTTCTCATTCATTATAGAGAACAAAACATTATATTTGAACTTATATTGTGAGTATCACTTATAATACACTTATACACCGAGAGTAGTGTGTGGTGAGAGACGGGGTCGAATCCAATAGGAGTGGCGTCGATTGATAAACCTAATGAGAGATTGTATCTGAGCACTTGAAGAGGAGGACGCGGGCTGGAGACCAACACTTAGTGTTCATAGTGTGATTGCATAGTGATTGATTGTGAGAGTTTTCGATGAGCTTGATAACCGAGTGTGTAGAAGTTTCGGGTTCCAAACTGGGTTGTGATAGTGGAGATCTCCTCGAGGTGAGGAGCGGAGACGAAGGTCGTGGGGACCGAACTCCGTGAACATATCGTGTGTTTGAGTTTGCATTGGCACACTTATTTTTGTTCATCTTATTGTGTCTTTGTATCTTTGTTTATATTGCTTATTATCTAGTTTAGATTGTTTACCCTTGAGTTAGTTTCATATCCTTGTATATATCTCATTGTATATTTCATTGCTAGGATATTTTCCTTTGTTCATATTGCTTATTCTTGCTTATAACATATTGTATATCTATCTTGCAAGAATAATTTGATAATAAGTTTTATTGACATTTAAAACAGATTAGATTAGCATAAGACCCTAACTACCCCCCTCTAGGGTCTAACAAGATAGACTTTGCAATATGACTTCAATTCTCTCTACTACCAAAAAGTAGTGGAGGGACCACTACTATATGTTAATCATTGTTTTGTTTAGTAGGTGGTTATAATTTACTTTTAGGTGTAAATTGGTGTAAATTAGAAAAATTATGCGATGGGTAGAATAGCATATGTTAGATTTGGATGAATAAAATCCATCCAATACGTGACAATTTTGTTTGTAAGAATTAGTATTTCAAAGGCTAAAATATCATATTAGTATTTTTTTTCTTGACCCTTTTTGACACGTTAGTATTTTTTATTATTTTGGTGACAATTAGCTATTTTTTCGTTAACCTCGATGGCCAAATAGGCCCAAAACTTTCTCATGATGCAAGAAAATTTTGAAATTAGTCCCTTAAATCTTCACTATTTTGATAGTAGTCCTCCAAATCAATATAATTTGAAAGACGTTTACCTATTTAACTTAATTACAAATCCAAACTCATTTTAAACCCTCATCTTATCCATTCTACCACTTTAAAAATCCCATCCCTTATCCATTTAACTTAATTGTAAATCCAAACCCATTTCAAACTCTTATCTTCTCCATTTCATCCCCTTACAAACCCAAAACTCATTTACCTGAATTACAAATATAAACCTGGCCATTTCAATCTCTCATCTTCTCCATCTCATTCCCTTAAAAAACTCCTTACACATGAACTCAATCACAAAGGCAAACCCATTTCAAACTTTTGGGTTTGAAATGGAGAAGATGAGAGTTTGAAATGGATATGGATTTGTAATTGAGTTCAATTGGTAAGGGGACTTGTAAGGCGACGAAAGGAAGAAGAGGAGAGTTTGAAATGAGTTCGAGTTTGTAAATAAGTTAAATAGGTAAACTATTTCAAAATCAAATTATCATGGCGTTTTCATTGGAAGAATTAGTCTGGCAAAGTTATTCCCATTCAAGACAATAGATTTTTAGTTGAATTTCCATCGATTCTTCAGTTATCTGAGGCAGTAGAGGTGAAATTACATGATTTTGAGAGGTTCAAGCGGTGGTTTGCACCATGGACTGAAAATATTGGAATGAAAATGATAGATTCTGCTTTCTATCAATGGATCAAAATTAAAAATCTCCCTTTTCATTTCTGGTCCAATGATATTCTTGGGAGGATTATTAGTTCTTTTGGGGAGATGATCAAGGGATGCAAAAATCTTAAAGAAAAATTAAATGGCCAAGATGTTCGTATCCTGGTTAAAGTGAAAGCGGCTGATCAAATCCCTAAAACAATTGTCTGTTCCTATATCTCTCAAGTAGATTCTTTTTCTAGGGAGGTTACCTTAGAGATTACCCCTATTGGTGTTGGTCAATTGGGTTCTGAAATTATTGGCAAGAATTTAAATGCAAACCTTAGAGATTACCCCTATTGGTGTTGGTCAATTGGGTTCTGAAATTATTGGCAAGAATTTAAATGCAATGCAAGCTCAGGGGGATATTATTCTTGAGTCAATTGGGTTCTGAAATTATTGGCAAGAATTTAAATGCAATGCAAGCTCAGGGGGATATTATTCTTGAATCTCAGTGGGCTGAACAAGTGACCGAACCCATTGTAGCATCAGTGGAAATTCCAGATCAGATTGTTACACCAGCGGCATCTAAAGGAAAATGAATTATGGATTCTTCAGAACCTATTTTGAAATCAGCTAATTTACAGGACCTTCCATCTGGTTCTGTTCCACTTAAGGAAAGTTTTCAAATTCAAAATGCAGATCTTATGGAGGAGGATCCTAAGGCCACATTTAAGGCAGATTCTAAGGCCAATAATCCGGAGGTTCCGTTAGCAGGAGGTTCAAAATCTCCTCCTGATTCTCTTGCTGATTTTCCTCTTGAATTGGTTAAGAAAACTTGGAAGGGTCATTCAGTCTTTATTGAAAAGTCTACTTGGAAAAATTACATTGGCGGGAAATCTGATTCTACAAACTCAAACTCCTCGGCTACTTCTTTCCCGCCAAAACAATAAATAACACCTTCCGTTCACTTTACCAATTCTGTTCCTCCTGGTTTCACTCGGCGTCCATCTCCGGCAGCATCTTCTTCTTCTGTTCGCAAGACCTATCTCAGTCGTAAACACAAAAGCTTCCTCAAGCTGGCCTCTTCTTCAAAAAAGATATCTACCAGGGCTAAGAAAAAAGGTACACTACCTTCATCCTCCACATCCTCATCCTCTGCTCTACCGATAAATTCTTTAGATAAGAATTCTTTTGGCCTTATTGCTGATAACTGTGGTGTTGTTTTATCGGATAAGTCTTTGAATATCATTAAATCCAAAGAAATGGAGAGATATAAAGAGGCTAAATGATGGTAGTCTACTTTATAGTTAGTTCTGCTGGTTTGGTTTCTATTTTTGTTTTACCTATGAAGATTATTTCATGGAATGTTCGTGGTCTCAATGACCCTATCAAAAGGCGGTTGGTTAAGGATTTTCTGTTCAGTCATTCTATAGATGTTGCGGGGCTTCAAGAGAGTAAGCTTACTGATCCTACACCTAGAAAACTTCAATCTATAGGTGGTAGTAGACTTTCTCATTGGTGTCATCTTAATTCCTCTGAATCTAGAGGTGGAGTTCTAGTTGGGTGGTCTGATGTCTTTTCCCTCATCCAGGCATATGTGGGGATTTTCTCAGTCTCGGTCCATCTTCATCACAAACCAACAAATTGGTCTTTCACATTCACATCTGTTTATGCTCCTATTGATAGGGAGGATAGAGAAGTATGTTGGTGGGAATTAGATCGTATTTGGTATATCCTTCCTGGTCCGTGGATCCTTTGTGGAGACTTCAATGTCACTTTATCCTCTGATGAGCGTAATGGTAGTACTGGATCCTCAAGGGATATTAAGGCCTTTAGAGACTTTATTTCCTCTACATCTCTCATTGACCTACCTTTATCTGGTAGATGTTTCACTTGGTCTAACAAAAGATTAAATCCCTCTTTGGCAAGACTTGACAGATTCCTCATTAATTCTGAATGGGAAAATAAATTCCCTTCATGCATCCAGTTTTCTCCGCCTGCAGTTGGATCTGATCATTTCCCAATTATTCTTGATAGTGGAGGTCTAAGTATTTTGCATCCTTTATTTCGTTTTGAGAGAAGTTGGCTTCATAACAAAGATTTTATTCCTTTTGTTTCTATATGCTGGCATTCTTTTCATAGTCAAGGAAACCCGGTTGACATCTTCATTTTGAAGCTTAAGCTTCTAAAAAGAAGGCTTAAATGGTGGAAGAGAAATGTTCTTGGAGGTATTTCAACTAGGAAATCTGAGATTTTATCTAAAATAAATTATTTTGACTTGTTAGAGGAGCAAAGACCTCTCTCTGTTTGTGAATCAAATGAAAAAAACTCTCTTCAGAATTCTTATATATCTATTATTAAAGAAGAAGAAACATATTGGCATCAAAGATCACGTGTTCAATGGTTAAAAGAGGGTGATGCAAATACTTCCTTCTTTCATAAAACTGCTTCCTAGCATAGAAAAGCTAATTTTATAGCTTCGGTTAGCCACCAAGATAGGGATTTTATAGGTGATAAAGATGTCTCTAAAGCCTTTTACCAGTATTATTGTGATTTATTTGGGCAGAAAAATAGAAATCACATGCACATTAATTGGCTATCCTTATATCCTGAGCATGAGGTAAATTTGATATCCCTAGAAGATCCTTTCACTGAAGCTGAGATAAAAAGAGCAGTGTTTGATATGAATGCTAATAAAGCCCCAGGACCTGATGGTTTTTCTATGGCTTTCTACCAAACTTTTTGGGAAGTGATTAAGATAGATCTTATTGCATTTATGCATTTTTTATATGAGAATCCATCTCACATTCACAGAATCAACAAAGTCTTTATTACTTTGGTCCCTAAAATCAAAGAATGTATTTCGGTGAAGGATTTCAGGCCGATTAGCCTTATCAATTGCCTTTTCAAAATTTTCTCTAAAATCTTGGCAAACAGAATGGCTTATCACATGCCTTCATTAGTTGCATCCACCCAATCTGCTTTCCAAGCAGGTAAATCTACTCTTGACTCTGTTCTTCAAGCAAATGAAATGATACATGCTTGTTCAAAAAGAAAGAAGGAGGTTGCAATGTTTAAGATTGATTTTGCTAAAGCTTTTGACTCCATAGACTGGGATTTTCTCCTTGATCTTCTGAAAGCTAGGGGTTTTGGCAATAGGTGGTGTTCTTGGATTTTTAACATTACATCATCCTCTAACTGTGCAATCCTAGTCAATGGTACACCCACAAAATTTTTCTCTTGCAAAAGGGGCCTCAAGCAAGGTGATCCTCTTTCCCCAATGCTGTTTAACATTGCCGTTGATGTCTTGAATAAAATGATTATGAATAATGTTGAAGAGGGGCTTTTGGCTACTCTCGGCCTTAAGGTACTTCTAAATCATTTGAGGATTCTTCAATTTGCTGATGATACTTTACTCTTTGTCAAAAGCTCCATCAAGGATATTTCTATTCTCAAAGCTATTCTTTATATTTTTGAAGACATATCTGGTTTGAGCATCAATTACTCAAAATCATCACTCACATATTTTGGCAATATTCAAAACAAAGCTCAAATCTTAGCATCCTCCCTGGATTGCAAAGTTGGTCAACTACCAATTAAATATCTTGGCTTACCTCTCAAATATGGCAAATTATCCAAATCAGATTGGCAGCCTCTGTTAGATAACCTCTACAGGAAGTTGGCTAACTGGAAGAAGAATACCCTATCTTATGGAGGTAGACTGGTTCTAATAAATTCAGTTCTTACATCTGTGCCTTTGTATTTCATGTCTTTTTATAAGCTACCTAAATGGCTTGTTAAAGAAATTGACAAAGTCAGGAGGAACTTCCTATGGACAAGAAAGGCTGACACAAATACTTTCAAATGTTTGGTAAAATGGAAAAAAGTTTGCTTAAACAAAAATGAGGGAGGCCTGGGGATTAAAGATATTGATGTGTTCAATTCCTCACTTTTGACTAAATGGCTATGGAAGTGCCTAGATAGAGACTCATCTACAGGCAAGTTTCTCCATAATCTTTATGCTCTTGGTTATACAAATCTGCAAACCAGTCTTTCCAAATCATCTTTTTCATCTTTTTGGAATGCTGTCTTATCTCAGAGAGATGCTTTCTTCCATAACATAAAATGGAAGATAGGTTCAGGAGATCATATTAGATTTTGGGAAGATAAATGGACTGGTTCTAATAGTTTGGCAAGTGTTTTTCCTGAATCATATAAGCTAGCCCTCTCCCATAATGCCACTGTCAAGAGCCAGGGTCTTTTTAATGCTCATGAATGGCGCTGGCATTTGTTGATGAGGAGAAGTGTTCATCCTAGTGCCCAAGCTGAAAAAATTTCTCTCTTGAATCTTATCAGAAACTTCCATATTGTTCCAACTAATTGTGATCAATCCCAATGGTCTCTCACTTCTAACAGTCAATTCTCAGTCAGATCTCTTTACAACTTTCTTATTCAGAGAGGTGTCATTTATCCTTTACACAAAGTTATTTGGGATACAATTATTCCCTCTAAAGTTCGTATTTTTCTCTGGCTTCTTTCTCATAACAAGCTGAATACAAAGGAGATTTTACTATTAAAAGGCTGGAATGGTGATGTTACCTGTTCTTTTTGTGGAATTGAATCGGAATCTAGAGATCACTTGTTCTTTTTATGTCCAGTATCTAAGAGAGTTTGGCAACACTTTATGTGCTACTTCTTACCTTTCTTATGGCCAAATACTTTGGATAAGCTAATGTATATACTAGAAGATCTGAGAGGGACGGATGGTTCTCTTTGGAGGAGCATATTTGCATCAGTCTGCTGGAGCTTATGGTCATGGAGAAATAAAATCATTTTTGATCAAGTTCATTTTTCTATCAATTCTATTATTAACTTGGCAATTACGGGTTTGAATGACTGGACATGTTATGGAAATGGAGCAGCAACATACAAGGTTAAAGCAAAGTTAGAGGAAAAGCCGATTCAAAGGAGCACATAGATGGGATAATGAATGTATATTTTGGTTTTAACAGTATATAAATTACTTTTGTAATCTTAGCTTTTGTTTTATATTGGGCTATAGAAAGTTTAGTTTCTTAATACAATATATATGGCTGGCTTTGGTTCTCTCTTATATCTATGTCAACGGTGAATGACGGCAAGACTCTCTCTTCACCTTCATGGATGTTTGATAGAAGAAGGTCATATATCACTAGTATTGAGAAACCATCCTTTCTATCTTCCAATACTTGGATACATTTCTTATCCTTCTTTTGTATCTATATTTTTGATTAATACATATGACAGGGTATATCCCTTGTTTTCTCTCAAAAAAAAATCTAAGGATTTGGGAGGTTAACATCAAAATAATTAATATTTGAGGAATTAATTTTAAAATTTTCTCTCCGACGATGAAGTTTTGGGCCAAAATGACCATTGGGTTCAACAAAAAAAATACCAAATTGTCACCGTAGTAATAAAAAATACCAAAGTGTCTAAAGGCGTTAACACAAAATACCAATATGATGTTTAAGCTGTATGTTGAGGATATGAAATGTGGTATTTGTTTTGCCTTTAGAATAATTCACTAATTCTCTTTATTTATATACAAAGGAGGGACAATTATTTCTGGTTAGTTAAGAGAGATATATTAGTCATTATAAAATTTTTGTTTAATTTAAAATTGATATTCCAAACTATATATAACGATACTTGAACTTTGGTGGAAAGAGATTTAATTGAAAAAGAACATGCATTTAAAATACTTATTCTTAAGATATCCTTAAGAGTATATTGTAGTTTTAAACTAAATAGAAAGGAGATTACTTTTCTAAATCTCAACATGGCGACTTAGGATAGACAACTAACAACCACTTTGCAACTTTAGGTGAACCAACGGTTTCCGTTTATAAATGAAGGAGTGATTTCTAGCGTATGCCTATCCACCTACATGCGTCTACGGTCATTTCCCTCTAAGAGCTTCACAAGATTAAATCTCTTTTTGCTAACTTTCTTTTGGGGTTCATCTAAGTATGACCAACATAGGCACCGGTTGAAATGGAGCAAGCTTTGCTGTCCTATGCGTGAACGGAGGAGCGTTGGTGTGAGAAGCCTGCTTGATGTCGGAAAAAAAAAAATCCTCGAACAACAGTGGCTTCTTTGCAATTCCAACTCTATCTGAGCTACTTTTATGCATGCCAAATACAAAATTGGTTAATCTCTTAGCTCTTGGAAATCCTCCTTGTGATTCTCTATGACATAGAAAGATGTCCTCTTTAGTAAAGATGTATTTAATTAATCTTTGTGCATAGAATATATTGGCAAAGGTGATGTTTCATTTCAGTTTGATACTTGGAATGCTGAATTTAGGTTTGATTTCCTTGCTGAATTTAGGGATATCAAACTCAAACTTAGCGATTTGTATCAAAACCATAGATTGAAATTAAGTTGAGGCTTTACATCCTATTCTTGGTGAGCAAGTTAAATAGTTGTTGCACAAGGCTGGTCATGCCATATCTGAGGATAATGACTAGTTCCTTTGGACCTTTGAGATAGGACTTTCACCACTAGATATGCCAGAGAAGCTATCAGACATCATAACAATCGTTTTATCTCCTTGAAAGCACTTGGGACTCTGAAATGACTCCCCAAACTAAGCTCATCTGCTAAAGGCTCATTCACAATATTATACCTACTGATGCTATAATGAAGAGAAGCTTCTCCTTTACTTTTGAATGTGTTTGTTATAGTTCTCCCCACGAGAAATCTACGGATCATCTATTAATCATGGTGGCTAAATCTATCTGGTGCCATATTTGTTGCTCGTTATATTCCTTATCAGTCTGTATCTATTAATTTGGCTTAATGTTGTGCGCAGCGGAACTCCAATCACACAAACAAGAACGAGGTAGATTGCAACTAAACACAAGCACAAATCCCAATCACAGCAAGACAACGAATTTTACGTGGTTCGGCAAGTTGCCTACGTCCATGGGGCAAGGAGGGGGGAGTTCTTACTATTAAAGATGAAGAGAATACAAAATAGGGTTACAAAATCACTCAAAATCCTAAAACAAAGCTCTCTAAATCTCTCACCAATCTTCCACAATTGGATGCAACAATCCTCTCTCAATGCTGCTCAAAACCGTCCTTACCTCTTCCTAATTAATCAGGATTAGGATTATATATCAACTTAAAACAAAACGGGCCAGAAAACAAAACCCAGGCCCAGAACCCGATAGTCTGCTGGTCGACCGGCCAAAGCCATCGAACGCGTTCGACCATAGAAAATGAACAGAACCCAAAATAATCTTACAAGTCTCGCGCGTCGACCGCCCACACCAGTCGACACGAGTCGACCATGGAAAATCCAAGACTTTTTCGTGTTTCGTGCATGCTTTTGTGGTTGATCGCCGCAGCACTCAGGCGGTTCGACCGTCGATGGCCACCAAAACCTGTTCTTCGTCTTTTCCTGCGGTCTTCGTCGCTGTGTTCACCATTTCTACAATTCTCCACTTCGGTGAAGTTTCTTCCAAAATTGAGTCGATAACAAATCATCCAAATGTCCCACTTGTTGCATCCTGGATGAAGTGGAAATAACCCACCACAACTGATACGAGTTGCCGTGCGAGCACTCTTGATCGCGGAATTATCAAGAGTGGGTAAAGAAGAAAACGACAGAAGAACACAAGAGTTGAATTAGGGCGAAGGAAAATATCTTCTCTAGATTATGAGAATCAATTGGATTTTTACAAATCTCTCTCTCACAATCTCTCTAGATCAAAGAACAACCTCCCTGATCTCTTTTCTCATTACAATCTGAGTTTTCAACCCTAGAAAAGTTGTGTTTCTATTTATACTAAACAGAAATCCCAACTGGAGCAGGAAACAGACCCAGGCCCGGATCCGCGACGCGGTCGACCGCAGTGCCCAAGTCGGTCGACCGGTCAGAACGACGAAATCTGGAAAATCGATTACAGGGTTCTCCGGTCGACCGCAGTGCCACCATCGGTCGACCGATCTCAGTCCCGAGACACAGTTGGGGTCCGTGCACGATGCGGTCGACCGCCGTGACCACGCCGGTCGACCGGACAGAGTCCAACTGTAATTTCTGCAGTTTTGATGAATCCTTTCGACTTCGTTGCTTCCAATGGCCTCGTCCACGACTCCTCTACTCTATTCTCAAGATACCATGAGAATCATCTCTCTGTTGAACCACTTGGCCTTGCTAGGGACCTGACCTTGACGTCCAATGAGAAACGACTCCTTCGTCTCCCACCTCGTCGTGGTCGTCTTCCGTTCCAAAATGCAATCTTCCTTCAGTGGCTCCTCTCTATCAAACCACAA
>NC_033801.1:84737019-84803792 GCF_001876935.1 Asparagus officinalis | reverse complement strand
TCCACAAGGAGTCTGCCTTGCATATCGTTTACCCAAGAAGATATGCAAATCAAGCACAAGTATGACCGATCCTTATACTACACAGGGTATATCGGGTCTTCGAAGATCAATCATGTCCAAGTCAAACCGGGATCCGTCCTCAGTATTATGCCATATAGATTTATGTAGTTCTTGGGGATTCCTCTGCATCAGCTAAACTCAACATAGACCACTATCTTTGGCTTTAACGCTAACAGCACGCGATCCATGGGCAAGATCAAACTCAGATGCCAAATCGGGGACCTCAGATTGGAAGTGACTTTCTACATCATAGATATGGACACGTCCTACAATCTATTGTTGGGACGACCTTGGATTCATGCAAATTGTATTGTCTCGTCTACCCTCCATCAAGTGATGAAGTATGTAGATGACAAGTGAGAAGTCAGAACCCTGATAGCCCAGGGACAATCACTTAAGGGTGTGGAAAACTATCACACTAATTTAGTTTTCTACCTGGACTCCCAAGAGCCAGAGCATCCAAAAGAAGATTCTGATAGCGACAATGAAGCATACGACGAACCCAAACCTAAACCTGAGAAAGAATGTCTGTGAGAGTTAGATTTGAATGTAATGAGCCATAATGAGCTCAACAACAATGATGTGTCTAGTGATGGCGAGTGGTGCATTAATAAAAATTTTAACATGGCTTACTTGTTTGATGTATCCTCTGATGCAGGCGCAGGAACAGATCCATGGCATGCATTGTATACGGAAGCATCGCTTAGCCTACAAATCATCTTTCACTATATTTGAAGAGATGGAAGACGCCCATAGAGCCTTCTTCATAGTCCCAACCAAGAAGAGAGGCGAAAATCCAATCTATTTTGGAAAATTCAACCCTGGGCCACCTAATCAGGTAAGTTCAGAGGAAGACCTCAGAATCCCACAATTCCATCATTATGGGTCCAAGTCCCACGGTATGATGAAGAAGATGTGTTATGAATTTAATAACCCGAAAGGTTTAAACTTCGGGAAAGGAAGACGAGTACCAATTCGGTTTTTCACTCTAGAAGGAAAACCCTTTGATTATTATCATAAAACTGGGAGAGGATTAGGCTACGTTTCAATGCCCCCCTCTTCAAAAAATAAATATCTATGTCAAGACCACTCATTCAAAATATCATCATGGGACTCAGACGTTAGCATTGGTGCAATCTTCAAAGGCTTGTCCGTGAACATGACCTCATCTAGTCATCTAGACGATAACGAAGAGAATGACGAAGAGTTGATTAAATCGATTGGCGATCCTTTGATCAAACGCCTTAACATTTTATGGGATATGCATTTCGAGCAACACGAGTCACCCATGTAAGATAAGTTAATCCAGATAAACATGGGAGATGAAACCGATCCCATGCCCATTTTTATAAGTGAAAGCTTATCACCATCCAAGAAAGAGGATCTTTTATCTTTCATCCGAGAATATATAGATGTCTTCGCTTGGAACTATGAAAACATGCCTAGTCTTGACCCAAAAGTAGCCATGCATTGTCTCAACATTGATCCGGATACAAAACCCGTTAAACAATGACAAAGTCAGTTCCATCCAGAGATCATGAAAGCAATTGAATCAGAAGTCAAAAAACTTATCGATTCAGGCTTTGTCAGGGAGGAACAACATCCTGACTGCTAACATTGTTCCTGTAACCAAGAAAAATGGGAAGATCAGGATTTGCATTGATTTTCGTGACCTAAATGCCGTATGTCCGAAGGATGAATTCCCCTTCCCATCACGGATGTCATGATTGACAATACTTGTGAGTATGAGAGGATGTCTTTCATGGACAGATTCTCAGGGTATAATCAGATCAAAATGCAGCCCAAAAATGAAAAGCACACAACTTTTAGAACACCATTGGGGGTGTACTATTATACAGTAATGCCTTTCGGACTGAAGAATGTTGGTGCAACCTATCAGCATGCTATGAGCACGATCTTCCATAAACATCTATGCAAGAAGGTAGAGTGCTACGTAGAAGACATCGCAATGAAGAGCCAGAAGAAAGGCGACCATATCTCAGACTTGAAGATGATGTTTGACATCATGCGAGTACATCAACTGTAGATAAACCCTACCAAATCCTTCATAGGGGTATCCAGTGGTAAATTTCTTAGATTCATTGTCACCTCTAAAGGGATTTCCCTCGATCCAGAAAAGGTTCGGGCTATCCAAGAAATGCAGTCTCCGAAGAATATCAAGGAACTCAGAGGCCTGCAGGGCAGATTGGCTTACATCCAGAGATTCATATCAAATCTCTCAGGACGCTACCAGTCCTTCACCAAATTAATGAAGAAAGGAGTCTCCTTTGTTTAGGATGGAGACTGCCAAAAGGTATTTGAGTAAATCAAGTAATATCTCACTCAGCCACCCGTCCTAGTGGCCTCAGTGACAGGAAAACCATTCCTATTATATGTGAGGGCCATGAAACATTCTCTGAGAGCTTTACTAGCTCAGAACAATGGTGAGGGCTATGAGCAGGCAATCTACTACCTTAGCAGAATCATGATTGGAGCTGAACACTGGTACAATCTGGTATAAAAAGAATGCCTTGCCTTGGTTTTCGCCATTCAAAAAATGCAACATTACCTAGTTGGACAGACTATTCACGTTATCTTCAAAGTGAACTCTTTGAGAGTTCTTATGCTGAAACCTTCTTTGCTAAATTGTCGCCTCGCAAAATGGGTGATACTTCTATCGTAGTATTCAATGGCAGTTCATGCCTTAGAAGGCTATTAAAGGTCATGCCTTGGCAGATTTCTTAGCTACCCATCTGATGCCTGATTCTTCTAGATTATATGAAGACTTACCAGATGAAGTTGCAGAGGCTTACGTAACTCAAGGAGTCATGCAAGTATGGAAATTATTCTTCGATGATGCATATAGAGCAAGTCCTGACGGAGGAATCATAGCCGGTGTAGGGGTTGTGCTCGTATCCCCAACTGGTCAGGTGATCCCAAGAGGATTTTCCTTAATCAAGCAACGCACCAACAATGTAGCAGAGTATAATTCTTTACTACTAAGAATGCAGCTGGTCGAGGAACTCAACATCCAATACCTTGAAGTCTACGGTGATTCTCAACTCATCATAAATCAAGTTCGAGGAGAATACAAAGTACGTAAGGAGGATTTGGTCCCATACCACTTTACGGTGCTAAAGTTAGCCCAAAAATTTAAGAGCTTCTTTATCGGACACGTTCCACGAGCCCGTAACTATTATGTAGACGTCTTAGCTTCACTAGCAACTTCACTAGCATTACCACCAAAGGCAGAAAAAAGATACTCATGGTAGATTGTGATTTGTATCACCTTAAGTTCCCTCTAGGAAATCGCTCAGAAGAGGCAACAACAGAGATCGTTTGCGAAGCTTCCACAGGTCCTGAACGAAGAGATTAGCAATTCCCGTTCATTGACTATGTCTTGCATGGCATACTACCTGATGACTCTGAAAAAGCAACCACCATTAAACGGAAGACCCTTCGATTCTATTACGGTACGGTATCTTAAACTTTGTATCGAAAATCGCATGATGGAATTTTGCTTCGCTACCTTTCCAGGAAAGAGGTACAAGAAGCTCTCAGAGAAGCTCATGACAGAATGTGTGGAGCTCATAACCCTAGAGCTAAACTAGGGTATCGACTCCGTAGGCTTGGCTATTACTGGCCTAAAATGATCGCTGACACCGTCAATTATGCTAAAAGATGTCACGCGTACCAGGTCCACGGTGATTTCATTCATCAAGCACCAGGGAATCTGCATCCAACATCTCCATCTTGGCCATTCGAGATGTAGGGAATGGATATTGTTGGACCCATTTTCCCTCTAACATCCAAAGGGCATCGGTTTATCTTGGCAATAATCGATTACTTCTCTAAATGGATAGAAGCAGTTCCTTTGAAAGAAGTCAAGGCTTTGGACGTGGTCAAGTTTATCAAACACCATGTCGTCTACCGCTTTGGCGTACCAAGACGAATAGTTCATGACAATGGAGCCTAATTTATCAGCTACAGTTTTCAAAGATTCTGCAATAAGTTTAGAATCCAAAGTTACGTTAATAACATATTATCCGCTAGCTAATAGCCTTGTGGAAGCTTTTAACAAGACAATCGTGAAGATTCTCAAGAAGTTTGTTTCTAAAATCTGACGTGACTGGGACGAATGACTCGGTGAATGTCTATGGGCCCACCACACCATGGTGAGGACCTTGACAAAAGTTACTCCCTTCTCTTTGGTGTATGGCTGTGAGGCTGTACTACCATTAGAAATTTAGATCCCATCCCTAAGACTTGCCCTTATGATCGGGATGACAGATGAGGACCGTCATCAACTATGCCTTCGAGAACTGGAAGCGTTGGATGATAAGCGACTTCATTCTCAATAACAGATCGAGTTATATCCAACTCAGATCTCCAAAGCTTACAACAAAAAGGTCAAAGAAAGGATCTTTAAGAAAGGCAATCTTGTCTTAGCAGTCAGACAACCTATGGTCATGACGCACAAGACGAAAGGGAAGTTCAATCCCAAATAGAAAGGACCCTTCATGGTAGAGTCAATCTACTCAAATGGAGCCTACCGTCTCATCAATCAAAAAGGTGATAGGCTCATGATACCAATCAACAGGAAATTTCTTAAGAAATATTACCCATAGAGAATCATGGGACCCCCTTTCCTCGCCCCAGCTAGGTCTAAAAAGGGAAACTGAACTCACTTAGACTGGGGGTTGATTGCTTGGAATCCACTGGATTAAGAGTAACGAATCTTTTACATTGTTAAGTTAACATTACACTTCTGATGTTTATCATCCCCACAGAGTATAACACTAGTTTTCTTCATTCTTAATATGATAAACTTTTCTGATGACAAAATTCCTGTCATGTTAACACAACACTTCTGACAGTCAACTTATCAATCCTCTCTAATAGGATGATAAGTCCATAAAGTTATTCAAATATAACAAAATTCCTGTCATGTTAATACTACATCTCTGACAGTTAACTTATCAATCCTCTCTAATAGGATGATAGGTCCACAAAGTAGTTCAAATCACAATAAAATTCCTGTCATGTTAACACTACACTTCTGACAGTCAACTTATCAATCTTTTTCAATGGGATGATAGGTCCATAAAGTTTTTAAACCACAACAAAATTCTTATCATGTTAACACTATACCTCTGACAATCAACTTATCAATTTTCTCCAATGGGATAAAAGGTCCACAAAGTTGTTCAAATCATAACAAAATTCGCATTGGTGGGTTACAACCAGATCCCGTTGGTATGAAGTCCTAGAAGTCAATAACAATTGGAAGAAGTGTATTGGAAGAAAGGTAACTTGTCATTCTAGCTTTGGTAGGGGTTCTTTCTTACATTTGTGCTGAGCTCATGACAGCTTGAGACATTTCATTGATGTGGAGACATTGGGGCGACAAGATGAGATGATAGTTTTGATGGGTCGTTCCTTACTAGAGGGGATCGGCGTTGGTTGTCGAGCATTGGTTTTGGTTTTAGAGCTTCGACATATTTGGGTCATCTTGGTCATAGGTTGCCGACTGCTACGTGTAGAGATTTTGGATCTGATGGAGCTGCTTCAAATTTTGGGTTACGTCGGATATTTGGTTGCCCAACATTTGGTCACATCGAGGATGTGAGATTTGATCCGATTGCATGTTTAGGATTCAAAGGTTCGTTTGATTATCAGTTAGGAGCTTCTGATTTTGTTCTAAGCTGGTATGTCACATTTGACTCTTGGCAGGTGGAGAGTGTTGATCAGATCATTGGGATATCACAGTGGGTGAAGGGTGATGCTACTTCACATTGGGTGGAGATTACTGCACATACTCCATATCATACTACATCATTTGGGATTCTAGCTGAGGTGACACAGTTTGGAGATTATTTGGATTTGGATGCAGATGATGAGTTAGTTTTGGATTCGAGTGTAGATGGTGGACATGTTTTGGATACGACCATTGGTTCACCTCAGGTGGAGGTGTTTGATTTGTTTCCATTTGGGGCTATTAGGAGCGCTATCAGTTGCAGATCTATTGATGATATTGGTGAAGAGTTGCAAACTTTTCTATTTGATTAAGGGCCTTTGGAGGCCGTTTGGGTGAACTACGTGAAAGCTTGATTCCTTGGGCAAGAGGATACGTAGGTAGTCATTTATAATGCACCCGATTTGGTGAGTTGATAACGACATTTGGAGTTTGTTCGCATTCTCGTTTGGGTTCTCGACTTGTTGTGGATTGAGTCCGTTGTCGTGGATTTGTTCCACTTCATACTGGACGCAATAAGTGAGACGTTTGGTTGGTATTGGTGTCATCTTAGTTTTAGGAAAACTTTGCTGATATGAAGAATTGTTGAATAGCAGGTTCCTAATATGTTTCCTAATCTGTTTTGGTAATATGATTCTAAATCTGTTTTGATAACATGTTACTAGGATTCCTAATCTGTTTTGTTTTTTATTTTAGAATTCCTAGTATGTTTATGATTTTAGGATTTCTATATATATGGAACAATTGGAAGAGAGAATTGAGAAGAAAATTGGGGATATTTGGAGCACAGAAAAGAGGTATTTTCTGAGCTTTTGGTTAGGGTTTTGCTTGGAGAAAATTAGAGATTTGTTGGTGATATTAATTGGTGAGTTTGAGTGATTTGTAATCTCAGTTTGTACTCTTCTTCTCTATTAATGAAAAACTCTATCCCCTTCTTGCCCTGTGGACGTTGGCAACTTGCCGAACCACATTAAAATTGGTTGTTTGTGTTTATGACATTGATTTGGTTCGTTTGGCCTTCTCTCGACGTTTGTTTGATTTGATTTCTCGTAGCACGTTGGTTTGGTTGTTTGGCTTCCGCAGCGCTCAACATAGAGTAATTATTTAGAGGTGAGATACCATTCTAGAGGATTTGAAGCTAATTTATGATAGATTATTATACAGTTAAAATGTGGGCTTTAGAGAAAGTTTTCTTGCAACTTTTTTTTCTAGATCATTGGTCTACGATATCTCTTTTTTTTTCTTCTTTTACTAGCTTAATAGATATAGTAAATGAATATATATACTAAAGAACATATAATCCACGTGGTTCAGTGCAGCACAAGCCACACATTTTTACTTCTATTATAGAATGCCCGAACAAGGAGACAATATTTGAACTAAGATTCATTTATAATGAGAGCAAAATATTGATATGTAATGTGATAAAAAGAAGAGATGGTAAAGGTTATGTACCTTGCCAGGGACAGGAAGGGAGCTTGTAAGAGCTCTAAGTTGGCAAATTGTGTAGATTAACTTTGGAGTTTTGCAATAAACTTCACTGAATCTCAATAATTCACTGTAAGTAGCTTGAATTTGGTTTGCTTTATCTGTCACTGTTATTATTTTAATCAAAGAGACGATTGAGACAATAAAAAATAAAAAGAGTTTATAAATCATTATTGTTGACTTTAAATGTTTGAGATGACAAATAACTTACTCTTTGAGAAGAAGTCGAGACTCAGACATGGATCCGGATCCTCTCCTCATACATAGTGTTTCCTAATGTTTCCTAATGCATTCATCCCCTCCATCACCCTCCACCCCTCCGATGGGTCCCACATGTGTAAAATGAATGGCCAAGATTGAACATTAGGAAATATTAGGATACTATGTATGAGGAGAGGATCTCATTTCCTCAGGCATGTCCTCTGGATCAATTTTGAATCTTGTGAACATACTTGTCTATAGCCCATATCGTCCTATTTTGTTTTTTTTTTTCTTTGAAAAAATTAAAATTGATTAAAGAATGTGCTATTGACATGAAGACTATGAAGATATGTAGAGGGCATACCACGAAAGTTGTTTCCTCTAAGACTACTTGCAAGAATGACAAATTGTTTCTTAAATGGTAAGGTAAAGATTTTAGTTCTTTCATATTCTTCCTTCCAAATAGTAAGCACACAAACTTTTGGAAATATAGTCTCATCTGTCATGTAGACCTCAGCAAAGTGAATAAGTTTCTTCTTTGTATGTCTTATAGTTGGAGGATGGACATCAATGACAAGTGTCAATACATTTGTAGAAAGAAGGTAACATTAGCAAGTTTCTGAGCTTTTTTCTATGCATTTTCAAATCTCATTCACTAGTATAAAAGTCCATATATTTCTTGTATAAAAAAACTAAACAGCACACAATATATTAGAAAATCGATCAAATTAGCATGAAATATAATTACATAATGTGGAGAAGACATGCAAATTGTGTCACATTAAGAAAATTAAGAGAACATGAGATAGTTACCTTTCAAAAATTTAGTCTTTATAGCTTCTGTCGCTTTTAAACAATGTTTTTTTATTATTGGAGACCATGTAAGGAACTTATTACGCGCTTTTGTTGGTTCTGTTAGAACTGACTCTAGCCTCATGGCTGACACCCATGCCCTTGTGGGTGTTGATGCTGTGGTATCAGAGATTTATGCTAATGTTGCTCGGATTGACTCAAAGTCCCTTGTTCAATCTAATTGGGAAACATTATCCCACTCGGCAACTCTCAAACATGTGGGAAAAGTGGCATCTCTCTTATATCAGAATAATATTAGGCTCTCTCATTGCTGTTGTGAGATTAATTGTGAGATTTAATTTAATGCTAATAGGCTGTCCAAGCTTGGTCAAACCTTACAATATGTTCGGTCTTTGTATCGCATTTATGAGCTTCCAAATGACATTTTGAAGCTTACCGTCTAGGTGTCTTAGGTCACATTTATCTTCATCCTCCTTAAAGATTGTATTTTATTTGTGAGTTGTTTGTTGCTGACACGCCCACTCATCGCGGAAGCGAATCATATCGAGAGAAAAAAAACCTTGGTTGAGTTTACACAAACTCCAACCAGCCTCGATGTTCCTGTTTTGTTTTGGAAACAAGAACAGAAGTGAATATCTTAGCGAGGTAAGATATACACTCTTCCCGATATCAAATTAAGATCAGAATATCAAGGGAAAAACAAGCAATGACAAATACACAGAAAACAATACCCAAAGTAAATGTGGCGAGAGATATACGTGGTTCGGTAAACTTGCCTACATTCACGGGAGGGGTGAAGGGAGATTCCACTATAATGGAGAACACCGACGACTTTCACAACCCACAAGCTCGTCCCAAAGAGATGAAGCTTTAATTTTACCCAAAAGAAGGCATCCTCTTTTTTGTTCAATCCCTCTAAGTTCACTCTCTTTTCTCTCGTCAAGATCTCTCCTTTTCAGATACAAAATCTCTGTTAAAACTCTCCCCTTTTTATATCTATTATAAACCCTAGGAAAGAATGTTCCTATTTATACCAAATCATAGTCCAAAACCAATCTAGAAAATAAAACCGACTACTCTCAGATTCCAAGACACCCTGAGGTGTCTCGGGTGCCGAGACACCTCAGGGTGTCTCGCACGCACAATGCCGAGACACCCTTTCGTGTCTCGCGCCGAGACACCCTTTGGTGTATCACACTATTCACAAATCTCCATCTCGTATATTATTTGATAAACCTTAAATTTTAGACGAACACTAGAAGAACGCTGCGAGCATCATAAGAGAGATCTGAAACACCAAACCAGCTATACTATTATACCATGGCTACCTACGTACTCGCTGACCAGGGATCAAGCTAATCGTAGTTCTGCACATTGTTCTCCATATAGTCTCCACCTCACCCCATCACCGCCCCGAAAAGCCATGCCCTCTTGGGCAAATTAACACGGGCTGATATGAAGCAAGTCCAAGCAATACTGAAACTTGCTATTTGTCATTACTTTGGTCAACATGTCTGCGAGATTCTCATTTGTATGCACCTTCATGAGAGAAATATGACCTTCCTCTATGACATCCTGCACAAAATGTTACCTGACATTGATATGCTTAGTACGAGCATGATGAACTTGATTTTTAGTCAAATGAATCCGCACTCTGACTATCGCACCACAAATTCACACAACCTTGCTCAACCCCTAAATCATCTAGAAGACCCCACAACCATAATACTTCCTTCACTCCCTCTGTCATAGCCATATACTAAGCCTCTGTAGTAGAAAGTGCCGATGTAGCCTATAATATCAATCGCTAACTAACTGGAGCACCATTTATTGTGAACACATAACCTATAGTAGATCGTCATCTATCCAGATCGCTCGTAAAATCTGAATCCACAAACCCACTAATCTGACATGTATCTCCATCAAAATACAGACCCATATCAATGGTAACCTTCAAGTACCTCAGGACCCATTTCACTGCTTTCCAATACGTCTTTCCTGGATTCGCCACGAACCTGACAACACTGACCTCTTGTGAAATATCTGGACATGTACACACCATTGCGTACATCAAACTGCCGATTTCGTTAGCATAAGGTACACACTCCATGTGTTCCTTTTCTTCCACTGTAGTAGGAGATTGTTTACTTAAGAGCCTGAAATGTGAATCCAATGGAGTCACAACTAACTTAGTACTTTGCATCACAAACCTTGTGATAACTCGCTCAATGTAGCCCTTCTAACTCAAGAACAATCGTCGATTCGCCCGCTCTCTTCTAATATTCATACCCAATATTTTCTTAGCAGTGCCCATGTCCTTCATCTCGACTGAATCTATCTTTCTCCACCTTGCTTCTCAAAGTAATATGCATGTCATCCACATACAAAAGAAGATAGATATAATCACCTTCATGAAGCTTCCGAATATAGACACAATAGTCATAATCGCTTCTAGAAAACCCATGTTTTAGCATGAATGGGTTAAATTGCTTGTACCCCTGTCGAGGAGATTGTTTCAATCTATAAAGTAATTTTCTCAAGCAACATACATGATGCTTCTTATCCTCAACCTTGTAACCCTCAGGCTGATGCATATAGATTTTCTCCTCCAAGTCTCCGTACAAGAAGGTCATTTTGACATCAATTTGTTCCAGCTCAAGAACACTATGAGCAATAATACTCAATAGCACCTGAATAGAAGTGTGTTTCACCACATGGGAAAAAATCTTATTATAATCCACACCCACTCTTTGTGCAAACCCCTTAGCCACTAGTCTATCCTTATACCTTGTACCGCCAAGCTCGAAAAAATCCTCCTTTCTCTTGTACACCCACTTACAACCAATAGGTTTCTTCCCTATGAGCAATGAGACTACCTCCCATGTTTGGTTCTATTAGAATCGCTATCCATAGCAAAATCAAGGCATCTTGCAGAATGTGAGCCTCCTGCTCATTTGTATCCTTCTTTGGCGCTTTACAGACTGAAGACATATGGCCTTCTTGGATGCAGTTCCAACACTTTCCTTTGATAGACATAACCTTCGAGTTCGACCTCTTTTTCTTCAACTTTGACCGATTCATGTTCTGGTTACCCTTATTACGGCTTCACCCTATATGTTCGAGATTTAGGGCTAAACCTGAACCTTCTGATTCAGACGATTTTCTTCTAACCTTATCGGATAGAATCATACTAACAACCTTACTCAGCTAGAACGTCTCCTTCCCTGTCGAGTTGCTGATTGCGGTCACACAACCTGCCTAACTATCTGGCAACTATGATATTATCAGTAAGTCATGCACTTCATCATCAAATATGATGTCGACTGAGATGAGTTGATCAACAATCATGTTAAATTAACTAAGATGCAACGTGAAGGAATATCCTTCTGCCATCTTGAGGTTGAAGAGGGTCTTGATGAGATGCACCTTGTTTGCGGCTGACGATTACTTGTACATCTTTGCTAGCGCTTCCATAAGCCCCGCCGTCGTCTTATCCTTTAATATATTATGGGTAACTGATTTGGCGAGCGACAAATGAATCTGTCCTAAAGCCTTTCGATCCATTATTTCTCATTCCTCGTCTGATTCCTCCTTCTTTCTCTTAGCTTTGCCCATCAATGAACGGTAAAGATCATTCTAGTATAGATAGTCCTCCATCTACGACTTCCAGTATGTGAAGTCTAATCCGTCAAACTCCTCCATCTACGACTTCCAGTATGTGAAGTCTAATCCGTCAAACTTCTCAATCTTTAATTTTCTTCTTCTACCATCTCTTACACATATCTTCTGAACAAATCTTTGATACTAGTTGTTGGGGTTGAACACACGACAACATGTGCCCTTTCGGATCTTGTGTCAAAAGTATAGTAAGCAAAAAATCATAGCAAATACAAAAACTTGTAGGAAAGAATAAACAAAGAGAAGAACACCAGATTTAACGAGATTCGGCAAACGTGCCTACGTCCTCAAGAGCAACACCAAAAATTCTTTGATTAACTGAAGAAAATTACAAGGCTGCAAAAATAGGCTACTCTCTCTCAGATCTCTGATAAAATACTCTCCTTTGTTGTAGACCTTACCAACCCTAAAAAAATGTTTAGGGTTTATCTATAATCCCAAGTCAAAATAGAGTTCAACCCGATCTAGGAAACTGAAAAAACCAATATCGGTTGACTGATGCACATGCAATGGTTGATCGGCCACAACATATTTTTCAAGTGCACTGCCTGTGCACGTTATCAGTCAATTGATAACTCCCATTGGTCGACTGATGAGCTCCTATCAGTCGACTGATAAGTATTGGTCAACTGAGAAAAAACTTTTCTCAATTATAGAGGGTTTTGTCAGTCGACTAATGGCTTCTTCGGTCGACTGATAAGGGAATCGGTCGACTGATTTGCCTCGTCGGTCGACTGATCAGAGGCTTTTCCTACTGTCGATTTGTTTTCATGTTTCGGTCTTCACACATCTAAAACCAACACTTTTCTAGTCTTGAACACTATGACCCCTTTGTGACGGCCCAACACACTGCTTATTTCCTATCAATATGCATCATCGCTGTGAGAACGAAGATCCATTGAAGTGCTACTTTCCTGAATAAAGCATGTAACATTTTATCTAACTGTTATCCCTTATGTTTTGATGATGTTTTACAACCACCATTATCGGTACTAATGGCTTATTGAGTGAAAATGTAGTGAATACATATATCAAGCTTGTTAGTGCCATAAATGGAGGATTGGATGGAATATACGCTACAACGATGATATCCAAAGGAGGAGGAGGCATAGCGATGAAGCAACTTTCATTCAAGAACACTAAATGCAATAAGAAGCTTCATCCAACTCAAGCTATATCAAGACTCAAAGAATTATATTCTACGTGAGGATATTAGCTAGTTTTTATTTTCTCTCTAGTACTAAAATGTAGGCAAATAGTTTAGATTTAAATTGAAGCTATTGGGATATCACATACATGGTTTCATACTTATAGTTTTGAGCGTTTATTCACAAAATACTATTTTTCACAAGTATGAGGATCTATCGGCAAAATTCCTTTTCCAAACAATTTGTTTTTAGTGTTAGAAACATTTACAAAGTTTCACAATTTTTGGAAGTCAAATGAATATTTTACCGATTTTTTAAGTGAGTCAAAAACAAGTATTTTGAATGTATCAGTCTGCAGTCGACCATCACGGTCGACCACGCCTGTGTTCATTCGTCAGTGGGCAGCAGAAACTTTCACGGTCGACCGTGAGCTCGAAATTTCCTACGGTCGACCGCCACGGTCGACCGCAGAAGTCTTTGGACTTTTCTCAGTGTCTAGGCTATCTCGCGGTCGACCGCGAAAAAGGCACGGTCGACCGCCGCTTAATTCAAACGGTCCTCTGGTACACAATCTGAGTGTCGATTGTACACGATCTCAGCGCCGATTGTTTCCAAGTTTTGGGGGAATAGGGTATGGGTTTCAAACAGCTATTTCTCTTCTATTTAAATTCATAAACTTCTTCTTCCTCAGGTCCCAAGCTTTTGAAAAACCAGAGTTTCAGTTTTACAGAGAGCCAAAATTTTCAAAACCTGTTTTCTGTGTTTTTTCTCAAGTTCACATCCCAACTTCAGTTTAATCTTTCTCTTTGTCATAGGGACTTGTAAAGAGAGAGCTTTTACACCATTGCTACTGTTTGAGAGCTTGATCTTGTGAAGATCAATTGTATAGAAGTATGATCCAGTGGGGATCAACTGTGTAGTTGTGAGATTGTGAGGAGATCGTTGTGTAGAAGAAGTTCCGGCTTCCAAATCGGGTTTTGTAGTGGATTTCTCCTCGAGAGTGGGGAGCGGGGACGTAGGTCAACGGACCGAACCTCGTTAACACATCACGTGTCACAAGGATAATGATTTCTAACTCTATATCCTTTACATTAGTTGTTTTTGGTTGTAGTGTTTTGCTTATCTTATTTTTATTGCACATTTATTGCCACCCTAATCACCCCCATCTAGGGTCTAACACTAACAAGCGCCATTAATCTCTTCTCTCTATGTCCAACGGAGGCGAAAATTCATGGTTAATGGAAGCAACAAGAGCTAATGGTAGACCTAAAGAAAAAGGGTCAAAATTTATAGTTCATGGGAGAGATGATGGATGAGTGCAACTTAAAGCGAAACGGACAAATGAAGGTGGAAAATATGGTAACCATTCAACTTTCTGCCACACTTCTTGTTGCAAGCATTTCTTTGTGGCTTTTTGGCATTGATGGGGATAAATAAATCTTTTGTAGTTAACAGTTTGTTGGGTATTCGACGCAATCAATCGAACATGTGCCCTTCCGGATCTTATGATAAGAGTTTAGCAAGTAGGAAAATCACAGCAAATAAAAGAAAATAATTGTAGCAAAGATAAACAAGAAAGAACACACTAGATTTAACGAGGTTTGACAACATGCCTACGTCCTCGGGAGCCACACCACATAATTCTTTTATTAATTAAAGAAGATTATAATGCCCACAAATAGGTTTTTATCTCTCTAAGACCTCTCTAAAATAATCCTCTCAAAACCCTCTTTTTCACGTGTTCTACAAACCCTAAAAACATTTAGGTATATATAGGATCCCAGCCCAAAATAGTTTCCAAAACGAATTATGAAACTGGAAAAACTAACTTTAGTTGACCGGACCATGAGTGTCGGTCGACCGGCCAGAATGTAGTTTTCTTACAGGGTCTGGTGCACGTTTTCGGTCGACCGGACTATCACCTTCGATCGACTGGATGACCACTCTCGGTCGACTGCCATCTTGATTTGGTCGACCAGCTAGTGTGAGTTCCTGGGCTATTTTCTATAGTCGTTGCGGTCGACCGTAGTCACTATATCAGTTGACTGACCCGAGAATTTCTAGACTCGTAGTTTTGTTTTAGGTTTCGGTCTTCACACTTCCAAAACCAACAATCTCCCACTTGGAGACGAAACCGCCATTAACAAGCTCTCCTGAACTTCTGCCATCTTCGCAAGCATCTTCTCATCATCGGGTAAATCCATTCTTCAATCATCATCTGCTTGGCGATCCCGTCGATCCTCCTAGTATGGCTCCGCCTTCGGCTCCTACACGTGAAGGCCAATTAAAATTATGCACAACTCCAGTTTGTTGATAGTCATCGCTTCATCAATATATCCGTAGGATTTTGGCTCCACAAAATCTTCTCCAATTGTAACTTACCTTCATCAATCTACGAGCGTATGAAGTGGTATCGTACATTGATGTGCTTCGTTCTGGCATGATATACTTAATTCATGGCAATGTGTATATCACTCTGGCTATCACAATAAAGAACGTCGTTCCCCTGCTTCAAACCCAACTCTTCCAGGCACCCGGTCAACCAAATCATCTCCTTCCTGGCTTCAGTCACTGCGACAACCTCTGCCTCAGTCGTGGACAATGTTACTATCTTCTACAGACATAAGACCCAGCTTACTGTTGTTGACGCCAAGGTATAAATATACTCTGTAGTGCTTCACCTCATATCATGATCACCAGCGAAATCCGTATCCACGTATCCTCGTAGTACCAACTCCTTCATCCTCAAACACAATGATATATCTGTAGTTCCTCTTAGGTAACGCAATATCCACTTCACGACCTCCTAATACTGCTTCCCTGGATTGCTTGCAAACCTGCTCACAACTCCCACTGCATGGGCGATATCTGGTCTTGTGCAAACCATCACGTACATAAGACTACCAATAGCTGATGAGTATGTCACTCTACTCATGTTCTCCTTCTTCGTATCTGTCTTGGATGAATGCTTCTCAGATAACTTGAACTGGCTTCCAAAGGGCTTGCCGACGGGCTTAGCATTCTCTATGTTGAACCTCTGAAGTACCTTTTTGATGTATTTAGTTTGACTCAACTTCAATGTCCCTTCAGCTTCATCTCTACTAATTTGCATCCCAAGAGTTTACTTCGCTGCACCCAGATTCTTCATAGTAAACTCCTTCGCCAACTACTTCTTCTAATTGTTTATCTCCTCTAAACACGATCGTGCAACTAACATGTCATCAACATACAATAATAACACAATATAGCTGGACTCGAACCTCTTGAAGCAGCAACAATGATCTAAATTGTATCTTCCATAGCTATTGCTCTGCATGAAGTTGTCGAACTTCTTATACCACTGTCTCGGAGCCTGTTTCAATCCGTACAAGCTCTTATTGAGCTTACACACCATCTCTTCCTTTCCTTCTTCTGTAAAGCCAACATGTTACTTCATGTAAATTTTTTTATCCAAGTCACCATGAAGAAAGACAATATTCACATCGAACTGCTTAAGGTAGAGATCTTCTGTAGCTACTAAGCTCAACACTACTCTAATGGTTATAAGCTTCACAACGGGGAAAAATATCTTTGTATAATCTACTCCTTCCCGCTGTTGGAACCCCTTCACGACTAATCTGGCCTTATACCTCTTGCTTCCATCACTCTCCTGGTTGATCCAGTATACCCATTTGTTATGTAAGGCTTTCTACTGTGCAGATAGCTGGGCTAACTCCTATGTCACATTAGTGTGTAGAGAATCCATCTCTTCTTGCAACGCATGCTCTCACTATTGACATTCACTCACTTGCATAGCCTCCTCATTGCACTTTGGTTCTTCGCTATCTGTCAAAATAAATAATCTAGTGATGAGAGATATCTGGGATTTGGTTTGGGTATCCTGGATGACCTCCTAAGCTCCACGCTCTGGGTAGTATTCTCTCCACCTGGAGTCTCCTCCGTTCTTCGGTCAGAACTAACGTTGTCGCCCCTATCTGGAAGTTCCTCCAAATCTATGTACTTGGATCCACCTACATCCGTAGTGCTGCTCCCACTGTATTGGTTATCCTTGGCATTATCCCTATCCTTGTACATCACCTCCTCATTGAATATCATATCTCTGCTCCTGATCATTTTCCTATTCATCTCATCCCACAGAAGATACCCGAACTCATCAATACCATATTCAATGAATGTATACTTCTATGACTTAGCTTCTAGCTTATTCCTGACATGGTCACTGATATGAACATATGTCACGTAGCCAAATACTCGCAAGTGTGAGAAATTAACCTTCTTGCCAATCTAAACACCTTCTGGAATCCTAAAATATAATGAAACTGATGGTCCATGATTAATCAGATAAGTTATTGTATGCACCACGTCCGTCCAAAATGTCTTGGGTAGACCTGCATATAGACGCATGCTCTTCGCACGCTCCGTCAATGTCATGTTCATTATCTCTGTAATATCGTTCTGTTGTGGCATCCCTAAAGTAGTCCTCTCCAAACGAATCTCATTTAGAGCATATAACCTCTTGAACTCCTCTAGCTCGTATTCTCCACCGTTGTCCAATCTCAGACACTTCACCTTTAGATCTTTCTCGTTCTCCACTACGGCCTTCTACTTCTTGAAGATCCCGAACACCTCTGACTTGTACTTCATGAAGTATACCCACACCTTCCTTAAGTGATCGTCAATAAATGTGACATAGTACGTCGAATCGCCAAGAGAAGACACGCTAGCTGAGCCCTATACATCTGTATGAACAAGCTCTAGCTTCTGAGCTTTAGGCGGTCTTCCACCCTTCTGAAAGTTGATCCTCTTTGGCTTCCCATAGATGAAGTCTTCACAAACACCAACTTCAACTTAATCGATGCCGGTTATCTTTTTATGTGTGTGTAGAATCTTCATACCCTTCTCACTCATGTGTCCCAGTCTATTGTGCCACAGATCTGCACTCTCCTTGCCAGTTGTAATTGCGAGGGTATCACTTGCATGTGAAGTGAGGTAGAGAGTTTCTGTTTTGTTACATCGGGTAACCACCATAGTACCATTGGAGATTTTCTACGAATCCCCGGTGAATGTTAAAACATAGCCTTCTGCTCCAAGCTGGCCAACCGAAACAAGATTCCTCTTTAGCTTCGGTATGTGTCTGATGTTCTTTAAATTCTACTTAGAACCCTTCATCTGAATCTGCATGTCGCCTCTTCTAACAATACTGCAAGGTTCGTTGTCCCCCAAGTACACTTTCCCAAAGTCCCCTACTATATAGTTCTGAAGAAGCATCCTATTAGCAGTAACGAGGAATGAGGCTCCTGAATCAATTACCTATAAATTAGAATCACTATCCATAGCAAGTATCAAGGTATCTTGCACGATATGAGCCTCCTGCTCATTCGCATCCTTCTTTTGTGCTTTACAGACTGAAGACATATGGCTCTCCTGGCTGCATTCTAACACTTCCTTTTAATAGGCTTAACATTCGAGTTCAATCTCTTCTTCTTTGACTTTGACCGATTCCTATTCTGGTTTCTCTTCTTCTGGCTTCGGCCTCTCTGTTCGAGATTTAGGGCTGAACCTGAACCTTCTGATTTAGACGATTTCCTTCTAACCTCCTCAGATAGAATCATGCTAACAACCTCGCTCAGCTTCTACTTCTCCTTCCCCGCCGAGTTGCTAATTGTGTTCACGCAACCTGCCTAACTATCCAATAACTATGATAGAATCAATAGGGTCTGCACTTCATCATCAAACATGAATTCCACGGAGATAAGTTGATCAACAATCGTGTTGATTAAGTTGATCAACAATTGTGTTGAACTCACTGAGATGCATCGTGAAGGAGCATCCTCTGCCATCTTGATGTTGAAGAGTATTTTGATGAGATGCATCTTGTTTGCATCTGACGGTTGCTCGTACATCTTCGCGAGAACTTGCATAAGCCTCACTGTCGTCTTCTGCTTCAATATATTGTGGGTGACTAATTTGGCGAGCGAAAATCGGATTTGCCCTAAATCCTTCCTATCTAGTATTTTTCACTCCTTGTGTGATTCCTCCTTCTTTTTTCCCTTAGCGTTGCCTATCAACGGATGGTAAAAATCCTTCTGATACAGATAGTCCTTCATCAATAACTTCCAGCAGTCGATGTCTAACCCGTCAAACTTCTTAATTTTTGATTTTCTTTCCTCTGCCATGGTCTTGCACAAATCTTCTAAATGAAACTCTGATACCAGTTGTTAGGGATTCGAAATAATCAATCGAACCCATGCTCTTTCGTATCTTGTACGCGCTAAGAGTTTAGCAAGTAGGAAAATCACAGCAAAAAAAGGAAAAAATACAGGAAAGATAAACAAGAAAGAACACACCAGATTTAACGAGGTTAGGCAACGTGCCTACGTCCTCGGGAGCCACACCACATAATTCTTTGATTAATTGAAGAAGATTACAATGGTCACAAATAGGTTTTTTTCTCTCTAAGATCCGTCTAAAAGAATCCTCTCAAAACCCTCTTTCATGTGTTCTACGAACCCTAAAAACGTTTAGGCATATATAGGATCCCAGCCCAAAACAGTTTCCAAAGCGAAATAGGAAACTGGAAAAACTAACTTCGGTCGACCGGACCATGAGTGTCGGTCGACCGGCCAGAACGTAGTTTTCTTACTGTGTCTGTTGCACGTTTTCGGTCGACCGGACCAGCACCTTCGGTCAACCTGATGACCACTCTCGGTCGACCGCCATCTTGCTTCGGTCGACTAGCCAGAGTGAGTTTCTGGGCTGTTTTCCTATAGTCGTTGCGGTCGACCGGAGTCACCATGTCGGTCGACCGACTCGAGAATTTTCAGACTCACAGTTTTGTTTCAGGTTTCGGTCTTCACACTTCCAAAACTAACATAGTGAACTAGTCTCTCATCAATTTGTAACACTCGAGGCAACTGATGTGTAATGTGGTCCACACTATTGGCCACTGATTGGCAGTTCATGATCAAACAAGAATCCTGAGTGAAGCAAGTGGATTGCCATTTTGTCCTTTCTGATATAAAAGCTGTGAACGCGTGGGACAGCCTGGCAAATTGTAGGCGCGTGAATGGGTAAGGGCCTGGCATCTCAAATCACGTGAACGGGTAAACATCTAAGGTCCAGCGGGTAAACATCTAAGGCCCAATGTTTTCTCCTATAAATTGTCTATTGGTCCCTAGGGTTTTATGAGTGGGGAAGTTTACTCGGCTGCAGGAATTAAAAACGCCTGGGAACAGCAACTTGGGAAAAGCTGCGGGAAGAAAAGAAAACAGAGAGAACCGCTGGGTAATTTTTGAGCGGCTGGGTACTTGAGAGGAGAGAGAAAATAGGGTTTTACAAAAGAGAGGTTTATTTCTTTTGGGTAAAAATCAGATATTTTTTTTCTTTGAGATGAGCTTGTGGATTGTACAAGTCGTCGGTGTTCTTCCCATAGTGGAATCTCCCCTCACCCCTCCCGTGGACGTAGGCAAGTTTGCCGAACCACGTAAATCTCGTGTCCCCTCACCCCTCCCGTGGACGTAGGCAAGTTTGCCGAACCACGTAAATCTCGTGTATTTACTGTTTTTTGGGTTGTTGGCTATTGCTTGTAGGTTCCCTCAATATTCGGTCTTAGAGCTGATGAGAGGAAGAGTGTATATTTCACTTTGATGAAATATATCACTTTCAATTCTTGTTTCCTTTGAGAAATAAGAATTTCATTATCTATTCTTGTTTCCTTTGAGAAACAAGAATATAGAGGTTGATTTGTGCTTTTGGGACAACAAAAGCCAGGGCTTTCTCTCAGGTGATATCGCTTCCGCGGCGGCGGACGTGACTCTGCGCCCAACAGTGTTAGTTGTACTTCATCGCTCTAATGCTAACTTGCATATAACGGTGACAGATAGAATTTAGACGGAATGTACTATCAGTTGCAAAAACTCATAAGCCCATGCAACCAGCATCTCAATGGCTGCCTATTTGAGAAGGAAAAATCTCTTGAGTTTTCCACTTTATAAATTCCTGAAGGCATCTCAAACATGAACAGCAATGGCAATCCTAAAGGCTACGGTGGTGCTGCTCATGCTCGTCTGTGGGAACTTTGCGGATGCAAAATCAGCCCTTGGCAACCCAAACAGCAGAGTGGATTTATCCAAGTGCAACAGTCATTGTCGATCAACAATGAACTCCTGCATCTCACACTGCAAGCGTTACTTCTTAGTGGGATATATGAGGTGTCGTCACAATTGCGGATTGCAAGAATCAAATTGCTACAGTACATGTAAAGAGAATGGACATTACCCTTAATGGATTGGCTTACTCTATCTGTTATCACAAGAATCAAGCTCAACGCAGCTATCTGCAACCTCAAAACTGGAATTATATGCTTGCTATCAATAATGAAAAGTAAATGCTTAAAAACCCCATATATTTTAAAATCCCTGCAGTTGTACAGCGTGATTAGTGGGATGCATGTCAAGAATTTGCGCTCATGTTCTGCTATTCATTAGACTAGTTTGCGGTCCGTGCAAAGCACAATATTTTTTTTTGCTACAGTAATCCCGCTTTTTTTAATATGCGTGTTTTGAATTTTTGGAAGTGCTACAGTATCCCGCTCTGCTACAGTACTTTTTAAATGTTATACTATACCAGTGTGCTACAGGCACATTTTTAATTAATTATTAACTACAGTAATCACGCTACAGTAAATGCTACTGTAGTATTTACTGCAGCATGAACAGTGAATCTATGATCCTCCTATTTGTATAAAGGAATAGATACATCACTGTAATTTCCCATTCTAGTTTGTTCAGAAACTGCTATATCAGGACAAACCCTAGATTAAGGGATGTTATTCTCCAAAACAATCAGTAGAAAGTGCATATAAATTTTGCTGCAGATTGTGTATTCTGAAGGGAATTATATATTATACTAGCTGAAACAAACCAGATAGACAAAATGATGAGGAGGACTATACCTTTAATCAATAAAACATGTGTTACAGGAAATCACCCCTAAAATGATATGCACTAGCTAAGAAAATATGGAGAATACAATAAAAAAGAGAGACGTAGATATAAATGGTTCAACTTTTTTAGGGATAGTGGAAAAAATGATAAATATGTTTTTCGAAGATAGCAACTAAAAAGCTATCCTTTACAGAGCGTGAAAGCATGAGTTGTTGAATTACTATGTGAAGGTTTTAATAGGTTTAACTTTGGTCACATAAATTTGAACTTTGGTCACATATATTTGAACCCAACACTTTTTTCTGGATCAATTTTGGCATCTAATTATCATCAAACCACTGCTTATCACTGGCAGGGGTTATCATGGTCATTGAAATATTCATGATTATCATGACAATCTCTGTCATTGGTCTTTTACCAAGATATTTTATCTTGATCATCACTATGCGACTATCATCAATCAACAAAAATGGTCAATCTTTGATGCTAAAGGACAGGTTGAAGGCTAATGGATAGCAATATTTGGATAAAGGTTTGCAGAGTTTGTGCCTAACAGAAACCAATTCTCGGCTCTGATTGTTTAAACATGAACTTCACAGATGCCAACTGATTAGCAGAACAAAAATCAACTTCTGAACGCAACAATTCGACAACTAATCCATCATGAATCCTGAAGAGAGGAAATATTCATGCTGGAAAAGCATGGAGTTACCAGAAATTACAGTGTCATGCAACAAGTGCCAGATGCCAGAACAGTTGTCTATCTCAAAGAAACAACTTTCTAGCTTTCCGGTTAAAAAACAGTGAGGACATCTCAGAATTCTGTAACAGAACAAGAATCGATTAAATTTTGAAGACTGTGAAGTTGATCTTCATACTCAACAATCACCAAGTAATACTGATTTAATTTTAGCTAGCTGTCTGGCTAACATAAATGAGAATTGCAAAATATTACCGGAATTTATATGGTAAATTTCAGAAGCTACTTCAATCTATGGCTCACTATAATTTATGTAGATTACAGTTGATTCTCTTTAGGGGCTGTTTGTTTTACTAAAAAAAAGAGGGAAATCAAAGAAATAGAAAACTATTAAAATGAAGAATTGGTTTGGGAGTGTTTGGTTGGCTAAAAAAAGAAGGAAATCAAAAAAATGGAGATGAAATAATGTTAGTTGTTAAATTATTATTGGATGATGTGAGTGATTTTTTAAGAAAACTAGTTTTGATGTTGTTTGGTTGGCGAAAAAAATAAGGAAATAAATTATAAGAAACTTATTTCCTGTAGTTTTGTTGTTTTCTTTTGTTTGGTTCATTCTTAAAAATAAGAAATGAAATGAGATGAGGTGAGTTGTCATTGTATTATTGGGTGATGTGAAGAAAGATTAAGAAAAGTGTTTTCATAACTTTTTGGGATGAAAATGGAGAAATGAAATGTTAATGAGATGAGGTGAATTGTTATAATATTTTATTGGATGATGTGAGTGATTTGAAATGATGAAAAGAGATGAGTTGAGTGATGTTTGGATGAAAATAATATTTTATGAGATGTGGTGGATGAGTTGTTAGATGAAAATAATATTTTATTAGATGTGGTGGATGAGTGGTTAGATGGAAATAATATTTTATTAGATGATGTGGATGAGTTGTTGGATGAAAATAATATTTTATTGGATGTTGTGGGTGAGTTTTAGGGATGGAAATGGAGGAAATAGTATTTTTTGAGATTTTCATGTTTTCCATTTCCATTTCTTGGTTTTCTTGGTTTTTAGGAAACCAAACAAACAGCCCCTTAGTTGAAATTGGAAGTAAACAACTGCCAACAGTCTTTTCCCTGTGACGATAACTAAGAAGTGAATGTTGATAGATTGTTGCTATTTACTGTAGACTAAAACAAAAGGAACCATGTACCAGCAATCTTAATTTCCTAAATGGAACGACTTTGGTACTAAGAAATATTTTATGGCTTTGCATGCGACTTGTATGTAAAGGACAGAATAAAAAAAAAATGATGGAACCTTAGACAGACTGCATTCTCAGCTCCCATGCAAAAATATACAATGACATGCAACAAGTACATGAACAGTTTCCTATTTGAAAAGGAACAACTTCTGAGTAATCCTCTTTATAGAGTCCTAAACGCATCTTAGCATATTAGTATCCGAGCAAAACCAATGAGATTCGTAAGCGCTACAATGGTGCTCCTCTTGATCGTGCGTTGGGTCTTTGCTGATGGAAAACCATGTACCATCAACCCACAGCTTAAGCTGGATATGTACAAACGTGTGAAAGTCATTGCGAATCATTGATGATGTACTGCATTCCGCAATGCAACAGGTTTTCTCTTGAGGTCCGCATTTGGTGTCATCACAAAAGTGAGTGGGAGGAATCAGTTTGCTACCAAAAGTGCAAAGAGGATGGCCTTCATCCTTAGTGGATTGGCTTACAAATACTAACCTTAGCATCGAGCCTCATGATACAACTGGCAACAAATACACATAAGAAGAACTGGTATTCCCATGGTTAGCCTGTTATATAAGAAGGTTATATCTACTGCACTAATTATGTGTGACAATCAAACAATGTAGTTGAGCAACAACTCAAATAGCGTTAGAATTAATATCCATGGAACTGCATTGTACTATTGGCAATTGCCATTCTTCTTCTATTTTTCCAATATATACGTCACATAAAATATAATGGTAAGTTCCTGCTTCTCGGTTCGTGTAGGATGTGATGATTCACACATGAGTAATTTGCTAATATCTTTTTGGATTTCCACCTGGAATATTGGAGATGAGTTACCACTTCACTTCCAAATGCTTTTTCTGCAAGTTTTTTGCTATGCAAAGGGCCTACTACCTACGGAGATCCCCCCCCCCCCCCGAACCCACCCACCTCTCCGGAAAACAACTTTCAAGCTCTGACTGTAATGGCATGAACACAGTTGCCTAGAATGACTAGCACAGAAAATCAGCATTGTTTGCACCAAGATAAACTTCCCTAACTTCGAGCATGCGTAAAGAAACAGTTGGCATTCATGAATATAAAAGAGGAAAAGCAATGATGTGAAAAAACAGTTCTAACTGGTGTTGCAGTTTTGAAAAAATATAAGCATCACGTAACAAATACCTGGAAGCAGTTATGCATTCGTGAATAAGTAACTCTGTATTAATCCTGGAAGCAACCACAAAGCTTTTCTCCACCTCGTACATCATTTGATAAACCTCAAATTTTGGACGAACACCAGAAGAACACCGCGAACATCACCAGAGATATCTGAACACCAAACCAGGTCAAAACCAAGTCAAACCAGGCCAAACCAGCTGCGCCACTTTACCGCGACTGCCTACGTACCCTCTACCGGGATCAAGCTAACCGTAGTTCAGATTTTGTTCTCCATATAGTCTCCACCTCACCCCATCACCGCCCCGAAGGGCCATGCCCTCTCGGGCAAATCAACATGGGCTGATATGAAGTAAGTCCAAGCAATGCTTAAACTTGCTACCTGTGACCACCTTGGTTAACATGTCTGCGGGATTCTCATTCGTGTGCACATTCATAAGAGAAATATCACCTTCCTCTATGACATCCCGCACAAAATGATACCTGACATCGATATGCTTGGTACGAGCATGATGAACTTGATTCTTCGCCAAATGAATCGCACTTTGACTATCACACCACAAGTTCACGTTCTCCTGCTCAATCCCCAAATCATCTAGAAGACCCTACAACCATCAGCCTCTATAGTAGAAAGTGCCACTGTAGCCTGTAACATCGATCGCCAACTAACTGGAGCTCCATGTATCTTGAATACATAACCAGTAGTAGATCGCCGTCTATCTAGATCGCCCGCATAATCAGAGTCAAGAAACCCATCAATCTGACACGTATCTCCACCAAAGCACAGACCCATGTTCACGGTACCTTTCAAGTACCTCAGGACCCATTTCACCGCTTCCCAGTGCGCCTTTCCCGGATTCGCCATGAACCTGCTGACCACACTAACCGCTTGTGAAATATCTGGACGTGTACACACCATGGCGTACATCAAACTGCCAACTGCACTAGCATAAGGAACACGCTCCATGTGTGCCTTATCTTCCGCTGTAGTGGGAGATTGTTTACCTAAAAGCCTGAAGTGTTGAGCCAATGGAGTTACCACCGACTTAGCACTTTGCATCCCGAACCTCGCGATCACCCGCTCTATATAGCCCTTCTGACTCAAGAACAATCGCCAATTCGTCCGCTCTCTTCTAATCTCCATACCCAGTATTTTTCTAGCAGCGCCCATGTCCTTCATCTCGAACTCTTTATCAAGTTGAGATTTTAACCTATCTATCTCCACCCCGCTCTCAGAAGCAATAAGCATGTCATCCACATACAAAAGGAGATAAATATAATCACCTCCACGAAGCTTCCGAATGTAAACACAGCAATCGTAATCACTTCGGGAAAACCCATGCTTCAGCATGAAGGAGTCAAATCGCTTGTACCACTGCCGAGGAGATTGCTTTAGTCCATAGAGTGACTTCCTCAAGCGACATACATGATGTTCCTTATTCTCAACCTTGTAGCCCTCAGGTTGATGCATGTAGATCTCTTCATCCAAGTCTCCGTGCAAGAAGGCCGTTTTAACATCGAGTTGTTCCAGCTCAAGATCACCATGAGCAACAATACTCAATAGCACCCGAATAGAAGTGTGTTTCACCACCGGAGAAAATATCTCATTGTAATCCACACCCTCTCTTTGTGCAAACCCTTTAGCCACTAGCCTAGCCTTGTACCTTGTGCCACCGAGCTCTGAAGGATCTTTCTTTCTCTTATACACCCACTTACAACCAATAGCTTTTCTTCCTACAGGCAATGAGACCATCTCCCATGTTTGGTTCTTCCGAAGAGATTCTATCTCCTCCTCCATCGCAGCCAACCAACTCTCACTATCCTTGTCCCGAATAGCTTCCTTGAAGGAGACCGGCTCATCTTCCTCCGCCGAGAGTGCGCATTCAACCAAATTAACCTGCCCATAGTGCTTCAGGGGTTGATCAGCCCCCAGCTTCTGTACCTGCTTGTATGCTCGCGTTGGCCTAGTGGAAGCCAAAGTATCCTCGAGCTGCTGTTGTTGTAGTGCCTGTGTATTCTCCTACTGAACCTCCTCTTGCTCAAGCTCATCATCTACCTGATTTTCCACTTGAACATGACTAGAACCTGGTTGGTCTTTAGGTTCTATCTCAATAACCTGGGACTTTGAAGTCCCAACAGTCCCAACACCATCATCCTTGGGCGCCCTAGCAATCATGGATTTTTCATCAAAGGTAACGTCCCTGCTGATCACGAACTTCGAATCTTCTGTACACCAAAGGCGGTAGCCTTTTACGCCCTTTACATACCCCAAGAATATCGCCTTCTTGGCCCTCGCGTCAAGCTTTCCCTCGTTGACGTGATAATAGGCGGTACATCCGAAAATTCTGAGCCTCTCATAATCCGCATGTTCCCCTGACCACACCCTATAGGGTGTATCACCATCCAATGTCGAATGTGGAGAACGGTTCACAATGTAACATGCTGTAGCCACCGCTTCTGCCCACCATTCGTTGCCCAATCCAGCATAAGATCGCATACTCATTGCCTTCTCCCGCAATGTTCGGTTCAGTCTCTCCGCGACCCCGTTCTGCTGTGGTGTTGACCTGACTGTCCAGTGTCGAACAATGCCCTCTTGATCACAGAACTTCTTGAAAGCACCATCTTTATACTCTGTACCGTTGTCAGATCTCAGTGTATTCAATTTCTTGCCTGTCCTGTTCTCAACCATTGCTTTCCACTTCTTGAATGTCTCGAATACCTCATTCTTATGCTTAAGAAAATAAATCCAAGCATACCTAGAATAATCGTCTATGAACGAGATAAAATACCTGGAACCACCCTTGGAAGTTGTCTGAGCCGGACCCCAAACATCCGTGTGCACATAATCTAGTATACCTCTGCTCTTGTGATTGCTTTTCAAGAATTGGACCCTGTGCGCCTTTCCATACACACAATCCTCACAAAAATCCATACAAGGTTTCTTCAGATTCTTCAGCAAACCCTCCTTACCAAGCAGAACCAGACCCTTCTCTGACATGTGCCCAAGCCGCCTATGCCATAACCGGGTGTGCTCACATGGGTCTCCACCACTTCCATCAGTTCCAACCGCTGCATCTCCTGTCACCGTCGTACCCGAGAGAGTATATAGATTACCGTGACGAACACCCTTCATCACTGTTAGGGAACCTCGAACAACCTTCTTTACTCCGTTCTCTGTAACAATCTTGCAGCCACCAGAGTCCAATGCACCCACTGAGATAAGATTCTTCCGCAAGTCGGGAACGTGCCGCACGTCCGTTAGGGTTCTGACCACTCCATCATGCATCTTGATTTTTATATCACCGAGCCCAACCGTTTTACAAGCATGGTTATTTCCCATCAATACGGTTCCACCATCAATGCTTCTATAGGTAGTAAACAACTTCCTGTTTAGGCACATGTGGTAAGAGCAACCCGAATCAAGTATCCACTTACCGGAGGTATCTTCGCCACCCGTAACAACATAGCATTCTTTATCGCTCCCTTCCTCCGATGCGTAACTCGCCTCTTCCTTGCCTTCTCTTCTCTCGGTCTTGTTGTTGTTCTTTTTCCCACCTACTCTCTTGTTAGGACAGTCGACCTTGAAATGCCCAACTTCACCGCATTTGAAGCACGCTCGTCCCGCAAGGGGTCTCGATTTAGATCTAGACTTTCCTCCCTTGCCTTTTCCTCGCTCATTGCTCCTTCCTCTAGCAAACAATCCCTGCGCTTGTTCTTTGTTACCACCAGTAGTCATGTCACCGGTTGCAATCTTTCGAAGGTCATCCCCTAGAAGCGCCGTTCTAGTCTCATCCATCGTCAAATTGTCTCCCACAAGCATCAGTGTTTGCACCAGGTTCTCATAAGATTTCGGCAGAGATAGAAGTAGTAGAAGCACCTGATCCTCGTCTTCTACAGTCACATCGATGTCCTTCAAATCCGATATTATCCTATCGAACTTGTTGATGTATTCCCGGAGTGATGAGCCCTCCTCCATCTTGCAAGTATACAATTTGGATTTCAAATAGATCCGGTTTGTTAGACTCTTCGTCATGAAGGTGCTTTCTAACTTCAACCACACGCCCGCAGCCGTTTCCTCTCCATCTACCAAGAAAGCTACATCCCTTTCAAGGCAAAGGATAATCGACGCCCGTGCTTCCAGATCCAGCTCCTCCCAATCCTCATCAGACATATCCTTGTGCTTCTTCTCTTTTCCCGCCAAAGCTTTGTGCAATTTCTGCGAAATCAACGTGTTCTTCATCTGCATCCTCCAATAGGAAAAATCATTCTTCCCATTGAATTTTTCAATCTCGTATTTTCCCACTTTAACTGTTTTACTTGTTGACGCCATTCTCCGCTTGTATTAATAAATCTGCTTCTCTCAGGAAATTGTCGACCTCAAATCAGAAGCTACACCACTCCCAATCTGAATAACAGCTCTGATACCAATTGTTGGGCGCAGAGTCACGCCCGCCGCCGCGGAAGCGATATCACCTGAGAGAAAGCCCTGGCTTTTGTTGTCTCAAAAGCACAAGTCAACCTCTATATTCTTGTTTCTCAAAGGAAACGAGAATAGATAATGAAATTCTTATTTCTCAAAGGAAACAAGAATTGAAAGTGATATATTTCATCAAAGTAAAATATACACTCTTCCTCTCATAAGCTCTAAGACCGAATATTGAGGGAACCTACAAGCAATAGCCAACAACCCAGAAAACAGTAAATACACGAGATTTACGTGGTTCGGCAAACTTGCCTACGTCCACGGGAGGGGTGAGGGGAGATTCCACTATGAGAAGAACACCGACGACTTGTACAATCCACAAGCTCGTCTCAAAGAAAAAAAAAGATCTGATTTTTACCCAAAAGAAATAAACCTCTCTTTTGTAAAACCCTATTTTCTCTCTCCTCTCAAGTACCCAGCCGCTCAAAAAATACCCAGCGGTTCTCTCTGTTTTCTTTTCTTCCCGCAGCTTTTCCCAAGTTGCTGTTCCCAGGCGTTTTTAATTCCTGCAGCCGAGTAAACTTCCCCACTCATAAAACCCTAGGGACCAATAGACAATTTATAGGAGAAAACATTGGGCCTTAGATGTTTACCCGCTGGACCTTAGATGTTTACCCGTTCACGTGATTTGAGATGCCAGGCCCTTACCCATTCACGCGCCTGCAATTTGCCAGGCTGTCCCACGCGTTCACAAATACAAAGTATTATTTACTTACTAGTCTCTTGATATCCAAGGACATGAGTACTTAATTATGACAACTTGTAGAATAGTTCCTTTACTTAATAGTAAACCAAGAAGCCCGAAGATTTATATCATAAGTCACTATTTTCTTGCCTGATGGGTGTTTGATGGTGATTATCAAGACTAGATATTATGCGTAGGGATTACTGGCAACAATTTAGCTTGGAATGTAGTTAAAGCTAACCATCTATATCTAGTAATCACTATAAACCATACCAGTAGCAGTAGTCTCAGATGACGGTTGCAGGTGCATAATGTTACTGGAGGACTCAACCTTTGGGTCCTCATATATATATGTGTGAATGTATTAATAATGTATATATCGTATGTGTGTGTGCACGCATATAATCACACTCATGTATATATCATATACATATTCACATATACACCGACACACACATGCATACACACATGCACCCATCATGCCCACCCACGTGTGCACGCATGGGCATGCACACACTCGTGCCAAGCACACAAACCTATGCATGCCCTGTATACGTACTTGCCTCCACACCTATACGCACACAAACCGCACACTGACACACACACACACACACAGAGAATTGAGCTTCAATCTACTTAAGTGTACAAGAGGACTTGTCCACCTAACTTCCTACCCATTAAAGTTTTTTAAAAAGATTTGTGATACACATTAATACAATCTTTGAGATGTTTGTCTTGATGTGCATCACATACTAGCAAGAATCTCAAAGCAAAATCATAGGTAAAAAGTTAAGCGGATGAGAGGTTATGCCTTTAAGTGGATACTCAACTCTGTATGTGTGTGTGGGTATGTGTGTATGTGTGTGTATCTCTGTGTGAATATGTATATCCATAAAGTGTATATTTACACATTTATATTATTATATATAGGGTAAATTTCACACAATCTCCTAGGTTTGTCCACTATAGTAAGAATCGGCCGACATGTCGCTATATTGACCGATATATCAGTTTTAAAGCCCTCTCGCAATGATATTTATGAAATTATAGTGTTTTTTGATTTTTTTTTTACCATTTTCCGATATATGCGAAATATTGGCTGATATTTTCTTGAGCAAATATCGGCCGATATTGGCTAACATTTTGAAAGGTTGTTACTGTGTTTGGTTTTTGGTTCCCCACCCGACCCATAATCCTAATAAAACACCCAAATACCCTAATTGATCTCTTATGTTTAGAAGACATTAAATATGTTTCTATAATTAATTAGTCTTCCTAAATGTTATCATTATTCATGAAATGTTTTTATGCTTTAGAATATTGTTAAGATGTTATTGATATCTGGTACTAGTAGATTTAGTAGATATAAATTATGAGATATTGTTGAGTATTATGAGATGTGATTAGATATGATTTTATCTTATATCTATTTTGTAATTTCCTCCTAACCTTTATTTAAGAGAGATTGGGATTAGATAAATAATCTTTTGCCTTTTTTATTTTCTGTACATAGTATATCAGAGCCAACCCGATCCTTGCAACTTCTCCCATCTTTTTAGATTTTGAGGCCGTCGAGGGGGTTTTGCATAGCCTTCATGCTTCCCTCGGCAGCTATGACAAACATCTTCGGCGGCTACGACAAACAACTTCGGTGGCTCCGACATGTTTAATTTCTACATTATTTATTTAATAAATCTTTATTGAATCTCAATAAAAAATCCCTACCCTTGGAAAAGACCCCATATCTGTAGCAACCTAAACAAATATGGTATTAACGAAATTTCCAAACGAAGAAAAACATTCTTGAAACGTCCAAACAGCATCAATGATAGGTGCCTGCTCGCATAGCCTGTGGGAGGTGCTCCATATACCGATGAAAAATAGGTGACTACTCATAGTTTGGAAGGTGTAAGAAGGTAATAAGGGGGGAAATATATGAGCTGTAAGGTGCCGTGAGGGGTAAATGATTGTTTCTTTTGGTCTAGGAAGTTATGGGCTTTTGATTTTTCTCCTGAGGGCTGGGCGGATATATTTCTAGATCCAAGATGCTACAAAGCAATTTAAATTGCTTCTAACTGCTCTAGTACAAAATAGGATAGTCCAAACTAGTGTTAGAACAATTTGGACAAGTCAAAACAGTCAAAACGGTTTAAACCATTTGGACTGTGTTATCCTAAACGGTTGAACCCGTTTGGGTTATTAGAAAAACCCAAACGAAGAGCCCAAATGGGTGAAACCGTTTGTGAATATTAGCACAAACGGTTGCACCCGTTTATAAGTTATGTTAGGGTTTTTAAGAAAATTTTTCAATTTCTGTCGACCCACACGCACCTTCTCCCCCAAAATTTTCACTCAGCGGCGTCAAAAATTTCACCCTCTCAAATCCGCCGCCACCACCTGTTTCAAAAAAAAAAAATCCTAATTCACCTCCACAGATCGACTCTCAAATCCCCTCTCCCTCGTGCCGCTGCTCCAGAGATCAACGTCTCTCAAATCCGCTCTCTCTCGTGCCGCTGCTCTAGAGATCGACTCTCAAATCTGCATCACTCTCGTGCCGCTGCTCCTCCGGTCGCTCCTCCGCTTGTAGATCCTCTTGAAGCTATATTCGCCTAGCTCCTCCGGTACGTCCTCTCAGATCCGCTTGCAGACCCTCTTGAAGCTATCTCCACAGTCGTCGAATCCTCAGCTCCATCCCCCGCGACCATCAAATCCAACCATCTCCGGCGATCTTCCTACTTAGCCATCATCATCCATCAACAAGAGGAACTCCAAACCCTTGGTAAAAAAAAAAAGAAAGAAAACCCTGATTCACTTGCCCTATTTTTTTTTTTTTTTGTTTTGTGATTATATCATCATATTTTTTATTAAGGTTTTTCCGATTAAAGTTTATCTTTTATGTTTTTATGATCATGGATTGTGTATGAATTAGTACTATACATCCATTTGAATGTTGTGCTTAGCGGAATTTGACACTCTTGTTTAATGTTAAAAAAAACTTTGATGATCTTATGAGGAAGTTATATGCTGAATCTTTCTATTTTTTCCTGAGATTATACAGGTTGAAATCTAAATGTTTACAAATCTTGAACTTTTTTCAATGATGTTTGGGCTGAAGAAGATAACCATGTATAATCCCAAACGCTGTTGAAATCTAAATGTTACCATTTTTCCAACGAACTATTCTTTTCAAATGTATGTTCCACATATAGATATACAGGTTGACAAGTGTTTTAAATTAAAACATATATCATATAATTGAGCATATGTAAGAATAAAAGTATGCATATATTCAAGGAGTGTTCATGAAGTTTGGGTACGGGTAAGTGTCGGGTACGTGTTGGGTATGAGTACAGCTTCATGATAGAAGTACTCGAGTAACATATGAGCGACTATTGTTTTCCGCTAGACACTTCTTAAATTATGAGTTACATTAATACCTCATGATTTATATAATAGTTACATATTTTCTATTTTATTTAATAAGATAAACGTTTTTAAAGTTTTTGGCTTTTAATTGTAACCCTATATTCGAAGCAAAGTTATGATCATGCTTAGCTTATTCCCTAAATCCATGTTTTTAGAAGTCATTATTGATAAATCATTTTATTTAGCATGGCCTGTAACTACATCAGAGATAAGGATTGGATGTTTTGGGTCATGGAGAACGCATGCAATCTATATTTGTTAATGGAGTTAGTGCTTTCATGGACTTTGTACGTAGACACAATATGGTCCGACATGAGAGACTTATTTGTCCATGTAAATTATGCGCGAATAGGTTGCATCAATTGGAGGAAGAAGTAGAACTTCACATTGTGAAGAATGGTTTTGTTAGCGATTACAAAACTTGGGTATATCATGGACAAATTAAAGGTCTCAGTGATGCAGATGAAGAACAAGAAGAAGAAGACGACTTATTTCTTGATGAGGAAATGGAGGAAATGGTTGAGGTAGCTCTTTGTAACACTAACCCTAATGAAGATCCTCCTTTCGGAGGAGGACATCGTGAAGACAATTATGATAAATACATGAATGATGCTAGGAGGCCCATTTATGAGAATGCAAAATACTCAACGCTGTCATGGTTCGTCCATCTATTTCAGATTAAATGTCTAAATAAATGGAGCAACAAGTCATTTACGACGCTCCTCAAGTTTCTTAAAAATTCTATGCCTCCAGGAAACCATGTGCCTGAGAGTTGGTACGAAGCTCAAAACATAATGTCTAATTTGGGTCTGAAGTGTGAGATGATACATGCATGTCCCAATGATTGTATAATTTACTGGAAAGAAAAATTCAGATAAGACGGAGTATCCTACTTGCAGAGAGGCTAGATATAAGAAGAAAGTACATGGTCAGAAGAAGCATATACCTATTAAGATAGTACGATACTTTCTCATTACACAGAGGCTACAGAGGCTATTCAAGTGTAAGAAGACAGCAGTGGTGATGACTTGGCATCACCGTGCACGTCCAAGTAAAAATGGTCGAATGAGTCATCCTAGAGATACGCCTGCATGGAAGGATTTTGACAGTAGGCACCCAACATTTAGTCAGGAACCTCGTAATATCAGGTTGGGATTGGCTAGTGATGGCTTTTGCCCCTTCAGCTTTAAGGGCAATCCCCACAGTACATGGCTCATTATGATGATGGTTTATAACTTCTCATTGTGGTTGGCTATGGACCAATCATATTTCATGATACCTCTTCTTATTAATGGTCCAAAGTTACTGGGAAACAATATTGACGTCTATCTTCGACCTCTTATCGAAGAGTTAAAAGTCTTTATTCATCGATGGTGTGGAGACATACGATGCAGACACAAGGATAAACTTCACCATGCGTGCAGTCTTAATGTGGACAATCAACGATTTTTCTCCCTACGGAATGCTATCTGGTTGGTCTGTACATGGTTACACTGCATGTCCTTACTATGATCTCCAGACAACATCGAGAAGACTACCCTTTAGCAATAAGACTTGTTATTACGGACATTGGCACATGTTGGATGAAATTCATCCATACAGAGATGACATCATCCACTTTGATGGTACTAAAGAGAATTGCCCGCGTCTAGACTCATTATCCGAAGAGGATATACTTACTCAGTGGAATGGTAAAAACAACGTGACTTTCGAAAAAGTTAAAGGAAGGTAAGAAACACCATAGGGATAGAACAAGAAAAATATCTTCTTTGAACTACCCTACTGAAAGACAAATAAAGTGCGACACAATCTAGATGTTATGCACATTGAGAAGGGAGTATTTGAGCACATACTTAACTTACTTCTTTGTAAAGATGAAAAATTAAAAGATAACCTCAAAGCTCGAAAGGATCTCCAGGCGTGGAACATTAGAAAAGAGTTACATCATAGACAAAAGGCAGGCAATCCTGACCAATTTTTACTCTCTAATGATGTGTATCACATGTCACCAGATGAGAAGAAAAAGTTTCTTCAGGTGTTACATGAGTTGAAGGTTACTACGGGGTTTTCAGGATCATTTAGTAAGAAAATAAAGATTGTTAAAGGCAAGATCGAAGGGTTGAAGAGTCATGATCACCATATTATTATGGAGCATCTTCAATAATCAACGATCTTTGCAGATACTTTCGGGAATTGTGCGTTAAAAACATTGAGGATGATAAGTTGAAGAAGCTAGAGGCTGAAATTCCCTTAATTTTGTGCAAGTTTGAGCCAATTTTTCCTCCATCATTCTTTGATATCATTATACATCTGAGTGTTCATCTTGCAACCGAGGATAGGCTTGCCGGACCGGTACAATATTGATGGATGTACCCCATCGAAAGGTACCTTTAGTTTTTCAGATAACATAATCGATATATTTTTATTTTACAGCTTGAATGCGATAATTTAGTGTAAGCTTTTGTAGGTACCTTCTCACTCTGAATAATTATATTTGTAATAGAAATCGACCAGAGGGTTTAAATATGGAAGGTTATCTGCTAGAGGAGGTAACCACTTTTTGTTCCCGTTATCTGGATGAAGACATTGCGACAAAACTCAACAGGCCTGTTATGATCCATGACGAACCATCTAAAAAGCCGAATTATAATAGAATAACGCATGCATTTATCAAGAAGATTAATCGCTTTATCCTTCTCAATCTCAAATGCCTTGGAGAAGTTAGAGAGTATGTCTATTTCGCATAACTATATATGTTTATATGACATAATATACTTCTCACATTAACTACTCATTTTGACATTAGATTACACAAGGATGAAATACGTGCAGTGCATAGTAATTGGAATGAGGCACATGTTGAAACACATCAAAGGACAAGAAGGTGTGTAGTTTAATTTAAATCAATTGTTTAGTTAGTAATTAATTTTGCCTTTGTTTGATTACAAATCTAAATATTGTAATAACATGCAGAAGGCGGCAAGACGTAATGCGCAGAATCGGATGTCAAATTTGCATGGTAGAGCAACCTATACAGGTGACTCGAGGAACATGTGTCGGGCTATGGAACAATTGGTAAATTTGCTTCTTACAACTAATTAAAATTCAGACTATATAATTCTTAAATGTTTTGATCGATTATACAACATATTTTTGGTGAATTGCAAAAATGTCAAATCATTGAGGATGGTGGCACAACTACAATGTTGAAACTATATTTGGGTACCCACTCGTCATCAGTAGATAAGATCACCAGAGAGTATACATATCCGGACAACAGGACTAAGGAGTATTGTGTAAGTGTTCTAGATGAAGCCTTATGTGCTTTTATATTATAATCATACTTCTATTTTGCTTTAAAAATCACTTATATTTGTTCTCATCTTGTTTATGTAATTGAACAATTGATGCACGTGAATATTTATCTTGTATACAACCTTTCTAAAGTTTGTGCAAACAAAGAAGAGTAATTTTTAGATGAAGCATTGTATGCCAATATTTTTTATCTTCATCAGCAGGGACTAATGTTTTGGCCATTTGCATTGTATGCTAGTTACATTTTGTTATCATGGGTTACTTAAAACACTCCTGTCACTGTTTTTGCACCAACCTATATTTTCATTGCAGCCATTTACACTTTATGTCTTGCATGTTCTTTCTAACCATCTACTTGGGGAATTTTGCATGAACAATATATTTAGCATCTTACATGATACATTTGCAACCTCCCTAACTGCTAGTATTGTGCACGGGCAATACATGTATTTGGAAGTGATTATTTCTTTTTTACAGTCATTTTTCCATTTAGTAGAGTGCGTTTGCTGATTAATCTGCTATAATCATACTTCTATTATGTTTTTAAATTTTTCTTAAATATATCTGAACACTTTGTATCGTATAGGAGCGGGTCATCGAAAAGGTAACCTCATCAGGGGTCGATTCAACCCCAGAGGATAATACACTTTCTTTCACCCAGATGTTAGATTCCCTGCACGGAGGGCATCACGGTGGTTATGAAAGAGCCATGGACATTGGTGTCACTCGGTATTATTTGAGGGTGTCTAACATAACAGAAATTGACACTTCTAATCAGGAGCTACATCGCGAGGTTGCTCATCTTAGAGCTCGGGTACCTGAGATGGATAGTCTCAGAGATCGGGTAGCTGAGATGGATAGTCTCAGGTAGGAGCTTAGGTCTCAGATGCATTGGATTAATAACAATATGGTAAATATGCTAATATACACACTCTCGCATACATATGTGCACTAGCATACACAAATATGCATACATCTGATACTTATATACACATAAACATACGCATAGACTTCACACTCAGGCACGTATATACTCATACATTGCTATTACTTTACAGGTTAATTCTCAGGGCGATTGTCCTGCTCGCACTCCTAATGATCCATCATCTTTTACTCGTCCTGCTCTAATTCCTCAGCCCGCAGCCTATATACAACATTCTGCTCGTCCTGCTTCGACTACTAACACTTCTACTTCCAGTTCTCAAGGTTTATCACAGGAGAATCTTGTTAGGATATTTGCAGATTGAGGCGTTTGGGTTTGTCTCAGGAGGACATTCTTCGAGGAATTTCTTCTGTTCCTTTACTGGATATATTATGTTGGACATTTTGGATATTAGAGACAAATATATAATATTAGATGTTTTTCATTGTGAGAGATTGGAAATAATCATTGTGTATGTTTATGTTTATCTCTAATATTGTATATTAAGTAAACATTGTATATGAATATATAACAATGGATATTTAGTAAAGTTTGAGAATACTTTGATTTTATTGTGAGATGTTGAGTAATTATTGTGTGAGATGTGTATATAAACAGGTAGATAAATAAAAAAGTCAAAATTAAAAAATAGTAAAAGAAATAGCCTAAATGGTTGAAACCGTTTGGACACTAAACAGGCCAAACAGTTAAAACCGTTTGGGCGAAAAACTGCACAAACGGTTTTAACCGTTTGGGCTAACATTTGGCCAAACAGTTTTAACCATTTAACAATTTATTAAATCCCAAATGATTATAAATGTTTGGGCAAAATCCCAAACGGTTACAACCGTTTGGGATTTTGCCCAAACGGTTACAACCGTTTGGGATTTTGCCCAAACGGTTACAACCATTTGGGCGACCGTTGGGGTAGACTTTTTCCCAACGGCTTTAGCCCAAATGATTGTAACCGTTTGGGCAATTCCGACCATTTGCGCTGTCCTGTTTTTTACTAGTGAGCTAGCTGGGTCTGGAAATCTATTCGTCCACACCCCTGAAAAAAATTCATATGCTCACAAGCCCCTGAAATCAAAGAAATATCTCTTTGCCTCCCTACAGTCACTTGATAGCTCATCAGTTTTATTCTTTTCCATTTCTACCCTTTAATTATTTTCTTAGCTTCATTCTCCTTCTATGGCTAAAAAATGCAGCCATTTCCTCTCTGTTATTACTCTCTCTTCCGAGTTTGGCTCTTCATTTTGAAACAATCTAGAGAGGAATTTTAGCTTTGATTTGAAGAAAATGATGTAATATAAAGATCAAGCCAAGAGATCGAGATCAATGTGATGAGGTTCAGTATTTTATTTTTTAAAATTTGAAAGCTAGTACTGTTGGATATGATCGTGACATCGTTTGAGGAGTCATCGTCACTGGCGACTGTACCGGAGATGGTGCGGTGGCAAAGATGGACAAATTTTGACTCATTGAATGTTGAGATCTCGAGCACTGCTGGAGAAGAAGAGTCTTGATCTATGCGAATTCTAGAGTTTTAGTTCGAGAAAAAAAGTAATCAAGAGGATGAAGAGGTTGAGAATTTCATAAAGAATGAGCTTTTTTTTTTAAACTAGGGATAGTGAAAGTGAGCAGTCTAAATTAGGGGTGCATTCGGTCCAGATACAACTTGGATATGATACTTACCATATCCATATCCGCTTACCCATCTCGGATACGGATACACATACTGATATATATTGGTAAGGAAAATTCCTAACCATATCCGCTAAAATCAGATATTGATACAGATATACATGCGGATATATAAGCGGATATGCAAGAGAATATAAATTGGAAATGAGAAAACTAGATGATATTGAATAAATATATATAGTTCCTAAGCTAAAAAATTGTTCCTTAATATGTTCATTATATCTAAAAAGCTAAGATTAGACATCTTGATCATCAAAATAACCTCAAATCCATAATCTAAGGATTAAAACTATCATAATACGATGACTAATATGTATTCGGATATTCTGGATTTGGATCCAGATCTTTCTCTACAAAACCATATCCGTAATCATATCTTATTGTTTGTAGATTTGAGTAACCATATCCGTATCCTAATGGATACGATTATGAATATTTCTTCGAATACAAATACGGTTTAGCACCCTTAGTCTAAATCTATTAATGAACATTGTAGATGTGTATAGTCAAGTTTACTGCTCAACAGTTAAGATAATTTTAGAGTCTACTCAATATGTAAACTCATTGTCACATCTAATTTGATCATTTTGACAATAATGATGAATTCTAATCAACCCATTTGCCAAAGTGCTTGATGAAAAAATAGATTATAAGCCACTTTTGATAGGAGATTGTTTTGGCTTACGAGGGTTTGGAATTAAAATGTTTGTGACTTCTGGATCTTACATGTCATATTTGTTACATTTTTATTTTTATATTTAAATGTCATATTTAGTTATTAATGTATGACGCAATAAAAAAATAAATGTTTTATTTATTAGCAAAAAATCACATGTAAAAAACAAAATGTAACATCTAATGATCTAATATCACCAATAACAAATAAGTATTCATACTGACATATAAAAAATTAGTGGGGGTAATAAAAATGTTAAAAGATTGGGGGATTTCTCATTTTAACTATAGTTAAGATGGCAAAGAACTAATTTAATAAAAGAGATATTTTTTCTTTTCTTCTCTTTCTTCTTCTTGTAGAACTTTATACATCTACCATGATATGTATATGTATTCATACATAAAACTCTTAGTAAGGGTGGCAAAAAAGTTAAAAAAAAAGGTTGGAGAACATATCCTCAGCTTATTTATAGTTGGGAGGGCAAGAAGGTAATGTCATTAAGGAGATATTTTATTTTATTTTCTTTCTCATTCTTTTTCTTCTAGAATATTCCATATCATATCTTCATGTGTATATGAAAGAACTAACATTGACCTGTATTTATATTATGATAGGAACAAAAATGATAAGTTTGTTTTAGAAAAATAAAAAGTGATAGAAGAAAGTGGACAGGAATAGTGTTTTTTTTCTTAAAACAACAATTATATATCATCACACACATCCTCTCTTCATATATTTTGAGAATCAAATGCACACTTTCTTTACATATAAATATATAAAATATTTTTAAAACTTTTTCATATCATGTGCAATTTTACATGTTAAATTTCTAGTACTATTTAATATTTTAGTGTCTTAAATAGCATTTAAATATAACTTTTTTTTGCTAAATGTTACTGATATCTAACTTTTATCAGTGAAAATTGCCTCTTTGTCCTTCCTTTTCTTCCTCTTCACAAACGTTAGTGTTTAGAAGTAACAATTGAGCAAAAAAAGTAATGGAAATGAGTGAATGAGTCTTCTTCATCCTTTCAATCAAGGGAAATTCAACAACTTCATCCATTACAAGTGCGCAAGGTATCTTATTACGCTGTTAACTATGAAGCTTCATGAATTCTATTCAAGAAATGAGAACATGCATTTAATCAGATCAAGTGCATGTTCTCATTTCTTGAATAAGAGAAGCAATACTTCAGTTAGCATAAACTGATAATGACTCCAAAATAAGGAGTGAAACAGATTCTTTAGCAACACATGGAATTGGAAATTTTAAATTTTTATTAAGTATAATTATTTGGTATGATATATTGTTTGCTTTTAACTTACTTAGTAAATCTTTACAATCTAAAGACATGCTTATTGATATTACTATATATCAAGTAAAATGATTGATTAGGTTTTTTGAGGATTATAGAGAAGTTGGGCTCACACAAGCTATGACAATTGTTAAAGAAATTGCTACTGAAATGAAAATTAATTCTATATTTCAAGTAAAACGTCAAATCTATAGAAAAATATAATTTGATGAGAATGTTAATGAGCAGACAACATAATCAGCTGAAGAATATTTTAGAATCAATTATTTTTGGATATTGTAGATCAAGCTATTGGTTCACTAAAGAAAAGGTTTGAGCAATATAAAGTATTTGAAGATATTTTGGATTTTTATTTGGTTCAGAAAAGTTAAATTCATTAGATGATAATAATTTTGAAAGCATGTTGTGATAATCTTAAAAATTTTCTAAAATATAAAACATTTTCTGATCTTAATGGGAAAGATTTATTTGGAGAACTAAAAATCTTACGAAATATTTTACCAAAAAAAATAAAGATGGCTATTGATATACTGAATTTCTTAAAAATACGAAATTGTTTTCCAAATGCATGTATTGCTTATAGAATATTATTGACTATACATGTTATAGTCGCATATGTAGAAAGAAGTTTTTCAAAATTAAAATTATTAAAATCTTATCTAAGATCGACCATGTCACAAGAAAGACTAAATGGACTAGCTTTGATATCCATTGAAAATGATTTTATAGATAAAATTGATGTAAAAGGCTTAATTGGTGATTTTGCAGCTAAAAATGCAAGGACAATTATTCGATGATACTTTTTGATGCTAAAGGCTTCGATATCTCTTATGAAGTTAAGCACAGATACAAGAGGAACATAATATGCAAGTATTTCTTATTATGGACTATTTGCTCTATTGGAAAGCTTTATTAAGGTTGGATCACATGCATTTATCTGATCAGTAACATTTTATATAGGTGACCGAAGAGATGAAGAATGGAAAATAGCACTTGAAAAGTATATTAAAGACTATCCAGATACAAAAAATTCAGGTAACATTTTAATGTCTGATCAGTAACATTTTGTTCCCTAGCATTTTAGGGATTCAAATTAGAATTTATTAAAATTTTGTATATAGAGAAGGGCATGTGTTTACTTTTCGTACAGGGCCCTTAAAATCTTAGAACCGGCCCTGTTTGATCCATGAGTATGTTGAGAGAGGGAGGGGAGCTTGCCCAAAGTATTATATGAAGATGAAGGGGACAAGAAACTCATTTGGGCCCAAAAGGTGAAGCTAGTTGAGGGCATCAGCCCAGTGCTTCTCATCGGATCAGGCCACGACCGCACCATCTCCTCCATCTTCATCATTGGCGTTATCTCAACCCTAATCTCCTCTGATTCCACAACCACCACCTCGTCCTCCGGCTCCGCCCGCACTTTGAAGAAGATCAAAATCAAGCTTTTCGGGTTAGGGAACTTTAAGAAGAATAAAGACTTAGAGAGGGAAAGAAAGTGAGACTCTCCCCTTGAAAGGCACGTTGAATTGATGTGACGTCTGGGGAAAAATGTGTATTTTAGTTTTTATTTGTAGCTGAATACAGTCACAAGGGGTTTGTTGCATACAAATTTGGGTCAAGAGGGGTGTCAGCAAATCTGGAGGGCTAAAAAGCAATTTTCCCTAAAATCAAATGACCTTTCATGCAGAATGTCAGTTCTAATTTTCTGACAACCAGACAGTCTACAAGTCGAATGAAGTAAGTTTGGAAACTAGCATCATAAGCCCAACACATCATAACGTTGATATTATTGTATTTGTTAGTAGTAGGTTTAGTCCTACATCGGTTACGAGAGAACATCTTACCCTCCTCTACTTGTATATATATATATGTGTACACATTCAATACTTAATCTAAGGGAAATTTACTCCAAGACTCTCTCTCCTTTAACCTGATATCAGAGTAAGGTTAATCTTTTACCAAATCTTGGCCTCGCCACATTGTAGCCTCTTTGTTGTCGCCTCCGTGCTTGCAGCATCGCGGCCTTCGTACCAGCCGTCTCTCGGCCTCACACGAACGGCATCGTCGTTTCACATTCACTAACGACATCATTGCTTCAAGACCATCTCTCTGTCTCAAACTAATGGCATCATCATTTCAAGCCATCTCTCAGCCTCAAATGAATGACATCGCCATTTCACAGTCAGTAACAGCATCGTCGTTTCAATCCATCTCGACATCTCAACGTCTCAACATCGGTGTTGATCCGTCGTGGGTTTCATTTTTTGTGGGCCTCCCCGTCCATTATCACTTAGTTGTGGGCGTTCCNNNTCTCCTTCATAAATGATCCCAAAACAACCTCAACCCCTCAATGATCAAAGTGATAGGGTGGGGTGGTCCATCATTGTCACAAATGCCTTATGTGGTGCTGGTCTGTTTGATCATCTCACCAGTTCTGGACCAGTTTTACTGTCCATCAGCATTGTTACTTCCTCCAGTATTATTACATCTGGTAGTGATGATATTGATCTTCAAACCGCACGTGTTCTCTGTATCAAGGAGAGTTCGGATTATCAGTTGTAGGAATTTCGTTTCATGGATTTTCTTACTTGCTGTGTTGGATATGGTCTCACACTGCTATTCAAGTTGGTGCCAAAGACGAGAGAGTAGACCATACAGATCCAGATAGACACGAAAAGGATCAAGATTGACTTGCTTTCCTCTGCTCAGACCATGTGGAGTCGTCTCACAGAGGGCTTCACAGAGTGCTCCGGTGTGACGCCTCTGGGTTCACACAAGGCTGCAGTCTAAGGTGAATCTAAGGATGTGAAACTTGCCTTGCACCCACACAATGCATTAACACATTTCACCAATCATAGTAATATCCTCTAGTGAAATCAAAAAGAATTATAGGTACAAAACAGTCAGATTAAAGAAAATAAATACAATAGACATGATATAGAAAGATATCTCATATATGAAATCATGTCTCAACTGAACAATCTGTAATACATCTGAATAAATATGATGTAACTCAATCATGAGTCAATTGGAAACAAAATTAAAGCACACTTCCTTTACAATATGGAAACGAAACTTTAATGTTTGAATGAAAATATAAAACTATAGTGGATCCTCTAATGGTAAAATCATGCGACGGCGACTATGCCAGAACTCCGTCATCCTGCAGCTCTTTGGACCTCTGAGCTGCCTAAAAAGAAATTTAAAACATAAAAATAACAACAAGAGCGTCAGAGCGCTATAGCAAGATTACCTCTATCCGTCCCCAGGTGAAGGGCTGCTAGATGAAATGGAGACTCTACCTATTAAGCATAGTCTACCTAGATTATTTTCCTCATATCTAACGGAATTAATATTTAGACACATACAAAGCGAGATGTAGTACGTCGAGTGAAATAATCCAAATAAGGAAGCCCTCATGTATATATCATATGTCTCAAATTGTAGATACCGAAATATTAACATCGAGCTAAAGATAAACAATCTAAAGAAAATTAATAATTAGAAGCCCACAACATGAGACTAGTACATCGAGCGAAATAATCCAAATAAGGAAACTCTCATGTATATACCATATGTCTCAAATTATGAATCGCTAATCATTGATCCCAACTAAGAAGTAAAGAGAAGCAATTCATGGAAGTAAAATCATACCATACTCTTAGGTAACTAGCATGGAAGCAAACTACAATTATGTGTGTGTGTGTATATATCTTTAGTAAATAACAATACTCTTGTAAGGTTCTCACAATATCATATGGATTTTACGTTATTACTCAATCGTTCTATGGCAATAAGTTTTATCTCCCCTATTCCGGATGATGTATCCAGATGATCGTACAACGGAATGAATGCGTATTAGCCTAATCTGGAAACACCCCGATCATCTTTGAGTATTGGTACCACCGAGGTCTCATTACGGGAAAACGTCTAAATACTCCTAGTGTGGTACAACCGAGGTCTCATTACGGGATAAATGTTCACACTGAACATCCCCCATAGATAGGTTATGCATTATCATGTGTTATTCCAACAACTATCAACTCAAACATGTGTTATGCATCTCAACGATGCATGTATACTCAATTTTGAAACATGTATTCAAGTGTTCGTGCATGTATCTCAATGTACGAACCTATATCTTGTGTTCAATACACCTCAGGTGTTTAACAGACCATAAACATCATAATATAACTTACACAGATCGGGAAAAATCCCTCAAAATCAGCGAACATGAGATAAAAGATGCACATACTCGGGTATGTCTGGCGGTCGACCGTGCCTTATGCGGCGTTCAACCGACTTGAGGTCCTCAGCCTGCTTACTGCAGGTTCTTGTTTGTGTGTGCTTCATGATTCTAACTTGTTTAACTTATTTTAAAACTTGTATAGAACGTTGCAAATACTAAATTAACATCTCTGAAGAATATTCAACACATGAAACAAGAATCACAATATTAAATATTACATGTAAACCTTAAACATGCATGAAAACATCAAAACGTTGATAGAATCATCAAAACAAAGTTAAATCACATGTTTAATTATTTTCAAATCTTAGTTTACTTCTGAAAATTCATTCATAATCTTTTAAACACAAAAAATATTTAATCTTTAACTCATATTTTATAAAAGAACTATTTTTATACTCAAAATAGTTTATTAGGCTCAATAAATCCATATTAAAACTCAATAAAACATCAAACTAGGGTTTAAACATGTCCTCAACATTATTAACATAATTAAAATGAAATTAAAAATAACACTAATGATCATTATCACTTTTTTATCATAAACAACAAGAAAACCATGTAGATCTAACATTTGTTTACAGTTTAATATTAAAAATCTAATCTTTTCACATTAGATTAAGTTCTAAGCATCATATCTGTCATATTACCTCATAAAAACATATTTATAAACTATGGGTAAGGTTTGGATGTAGATAATCTTGCCTTAATCTCATGTGCAAGCCTCTGAATTGAACAACAAGCAATCCAAAAGTGCAAACAACCCGTTCTCCCTTGCCACACGTCGATGATCTCGCCCTCGTGTCTGTATTTTGCTTCACAAAGCTCACAAAGCTCACAAGAAATTGATCTAAGATTTTTGAGAGGAGAGGGTGGCTGCTAGGGTTCATAGATATCGTCAAAGAGAAGAATTTTTATGAAAAACACATGTATTTATGGAGGCAAATCCGAAACAAAACCCGTTTGACCCGAACCACGAAACCTAGTTTGACTGGAAAAAATACCTTCGGTATTTTGGTTATAACGTTCTTCTCAAACCTCCAAATAAGGTGATTTAAGATTTGTTGGAAAGTTGTTAAAGAGACCTACAACCTTTGTCTTTTGAATTTTTCTAGATTCAAACTGCATCGGTGTGTAAAACACGTATACTCTTAACTGGTCGTTTTTCCAGATTTCAGGTTCGTGTATATAGTGCATGATTTCACTCCTACATTCAAATATATACATTGAATTGATCTCAAATCAATTTCTAGCATACTCAAACACCAATAAATGCTATTTAATATCATATAACTCATTTATTATTATTTATCACTATATTTTCAAATTCATGGGGTTTTACATTCGGTACACGTGAGGTATATCTTCTGCAATGCATTGCTATACAATGCAAAGGTAGTTCCTCTCTGCTGTCTCATTTTGGTCAAAATGCAATCCTATTGGATAGAATTATGCTCCATAATTCCTGGACGTGATTCCACATACGAAGACTGGCTAGCCTTGTATGAACGGCACGAGATGCCTCAACTGTTTCCTTCCCTTCCTGAATATTCAACTATGGATGACCAACTACTTCATCAGCCTTAATTTTTAACTTTGCTCTCAGTTATGGGAGCTCTCATTGCTTATGAGATACGACAGCAGACCACACAACTCAATTGACAACAGATGCTCCTACCTCTTCACTCAAGACTGTTTTGTATGTACCAGTCACTACTCCTATTATGAATCGTACTTCTCAACAGGCTCGATCTAAGCTTTTTTGCACATATTACAAGAAGGAGGTGTTAGATATAGGTACTCTGCAAGCAATAATTTTATATTGTAACAAGATCTATATGAATATAATATCCTTGTTCAAAATAATAGTATGCTATTTTGGTCATATTTATCTAGTATTTTAATACAGATAAAGTCCTTATAATGATACTAGACTATCAGACATTTCGGATATGATCGTAATGAAGAGATCTCATTTGTCACTAACGTATATTCTAAAATGTTCCTAGTCGATGAAGCGTAGAAATGGAATATTATCACTTTGAGAAGACTAGTGTATACTCTATTTCTCCTTTGGTAGGATGATGATCCATCTCTTGGATCATTGATGTGAGATATCAAGATATAGTATACAGGTGACTTATTAGTGAATGAGTTGACTGAATGACTCATTGAGAACGTCTAGTTGGTAATTAAACTTAACTGTCAAATAGAAGTTCTAAAGTGATACACTACAAAGTAGTCTCTTGATTTGAGGCATGAGTGTAATATCTTACATGTCAGTATAGATGTACTTAGACTTTTACCTAATCACATTTCTCATTGAGTTGTGCATAACAGTTCTTGTTGGGTTGAGACATAAGTAGATATTGAGATGTTAAAATGGGATTCGTCTCTCCTAGTATAGGGGGTTGATGTCACAAGATTGTTTGATATAACTATAGCCTGGAAATCCTTGGCCAAGGTAAATAAGATAAACTGAGTGTCAGTTTGATCTTAAAGGTTATGAGTTTAATATCAACAAATACTAATCAAGTTATTAGGGTTTGACAGTTTACCATATCCTAGGCTCGATACTTTGACATTGTTTGACGAAGAGACCGGACTGTATAATATTATCACTGAGTGGTCCTAATAAAACTATGTAAGCATCTTGCAGACATTTATCACAACTTATACCCGGGTAGTCTTCATGTGTAGCTAGCATCTCTGTTGTACTCGTGGATATGATCCACTACCGAGTCTTAAGTTAGGCCCTAGAGTCACACCAAGCGCGTACTTGAATCCTATGAAATACAATGTAGAGAGTTCAATGCGTATGATTGATACACATATCTAATTTTTACCGGATACACATAAACGGTTATATGTATCGGTAAAATCAGAATGCTATGTGCTTAAGAAATGAATTCTAGTATTTTTTCCATAAAGTTAACTTTTAGTCAACTGGTTGACTTTTTGTTAACTCATTGATTTTTTTGATCATATGATGACTTATTGGTTAATGATTGGAAAAATTACGCAATATCGTATTTATGAACCACCGTATTGATATGGCATTTTTATTTATAAAATACACACTTCATTATACCTTGATGAATGAGTCTCTCGAGATGAGTCATTAAGGTGATATGGTTTGAGCACATGGTTTTAGCACATAGTTTTGATTCTTCATGACTCTTTGCATAACTCATGAGATGAGTCATTGCATGACTCATGAAAAGAATCATTACATTTAGATGACTCATGGCATGACTCATGAGATGAGTCATGACATATCTCACTCTATATATATAAGTTCTCTCTCTCTTTTGGAAAGGTTAATGAAAAATTGGCTAAGTGGTTTTTTCCATAAGAGAATAAAAGAGAGCTCTACCTCTAACTAAACGCTAGTAATCTTTGAGTAAGAGGAAGTAGTAGTATTTTGAAGTACCCAGGGGTGGATATCTTACCTTGTGTCTCAAGAATACTCTGATTTTATCAAGCTCACTTGAAGACTTGGAGATCCACTACAAGGAGGTTTACAACAATAAAGAGAAAGAGCTAGGGGTTATTCGATCTACCATCGAATCACGCTTTGAAAGTAATGCTTCAAAGCTCTTGGTTGCTCTCTTTTTTATAGGGATCGTGTTAGATTTAATTAGGATGGTCCTAGTTTGTTTTTCATGCTTTCTACATGCTTAGTATTATTATAGATACAGTCTTCCGTTGCGTATTTTGCATGTATTTAGCACAAATTTCCAACATGATATCAGAGCCATGGTTCCATCTAATTGAATCTTTACATGTATATCTAACTCATAGAGGACTTTGTACTTCCTTCTAATTACTAGTTTAATTAAAAGATGTTTTAATAAAACTAGTTAATTAATACCAGTTGTTTTGTAATTAGTTATACTAGTTGTTGATTCAAAAATGTTATTTTTGGTTCATAAGTTTTTAAGAGTAAAAACACTTGTATAAATTACAAAACACTTATTTACAACTAGTGTAGTTGTATGTTAGAAGCATAATAGTCCTATTTGAGTTAGGATAATCCCTATGTTATCTAGTTTTTTAATTTGTTACATAACTAGATAGATGCATATTTCTTAATGTTGATTAAGTTATATGCTTTATATCATCTTGCGTGATTGTTATGCTAAGGGATGGTAGTGGACAACGATTCTCTTGTATTTATTGTATTGATGTAATATAGCTAGAAATGTAATATTATTTATGACCTCTTCCCTCCCCGGGCATGGGCTACGCATATGGGTTTAGGCACTTGCTCACCGATCATGGGCTACGCCTAAGGGTATAGGCCCTTGTTCGGGTGTGAGGGGGGGGGGGTATGGTTGTTTAGTTTAGTTTTTCCATTTATAGCTTTTATTTTACATTTAATGCAATATTATTACCCATCCTACGAGATGGTTTTTTCATTATAAATAGGGCTTGCACGTCCTATGTATACGTGATTGTAATAATACAGGATTTGCAAGGGAGCTAGCATTACAAGGGGTTGCAAATTGTTTACTAAAATGTAATTAGTGTAGTTATATTTTTATTCCTTTAGTTATCCACTACCATTTCATATTGCTTTTTATATATATATATATATATATATCAATGTTGGTTGTGCCCCAATTGTAGATGTCAATACAATTGAGTGCTATATTCTGCAAAGTTAATATCTCTATCTCACTAGAGAAATAGTTTTTTATTATAAAAAAAAACTTATTTTAAACTTTGTGAGACATGGCAATAAGGGTTATTGACCAAAGAGTGGTGAGACTGACATTAACATAGCGTTAGTGTGAAAGATAAATAAACCTAAAGGAGTTAAAAGAAATGTATTTAGAATAAACTCTTAACTAGTGTCAAGGAAGGTAATTATGAGATATAGCTCATGGGGTGATGCCCAACTTAAAATTAGGGGTGATGCCCAATCTTTCACGCTATAGTCTTAAAGAGCGGTGGTTACTTAATTAAGGTCCGATGAATATTCCTGGTGAATATCTCGGAACTCTCCCACCAATCTTGTACTTACCTGGTTAGTTTAATTGTTGCAAGTATAAATATAGAGCATCTTTAAACTATATCAAGTTTGATTACAGTAAAAGATTTATGAAATTGTCTGTAGTCCTCCATCATTTCAGTTGAATACTACACAGCTTATAAATACTTTGTTTGTTGGCTATCGTCAAGGCAATACTATTCTATGTCTAAGTAGCATTCATCTGTATATAAGATATAAGGATAGCTTAAGTTGGTTATGTAACTTTGTTCGCCTTCGTCAAGAGTATGCATAAGTTAAATTTAAGCCGATCAAGAAATGATGGGTCCAAACTTAACTAGTTTTTTAATGTTTTTTTGGCCATCGTCAAGGTCATAAAAGACTAGGGAAAAAAATCATATTAAGAATTACAAGAATATAAAAGACAAAAATTGTCTACCAATTATTGAGTATATTGATTTGTTGGCCATCGTCAAGGTTGATACATTCAATGATAATTGGATCTTGATCCCACTTGAAAACAATGGGTTGTTTTCCGATCACCTCTTATAAAGGTTTTGAGGGACTCAAAAAATATAGGGAGGCATAACTTAGATAAAAAAACAAACCAAATCTATAGTATGTATTGAACATTTGCTAAAATATTTTTTCTCTCTCTCTTTCAGCCCATCATGTCTGGCTTAAAACTCATACTAGAACAGAACAAGTTAACCGGTCCTAACTACAAAGACTGGTTGAGGAATGTTAAAATTGCCCTAGCTTATGACAAAGTAGCATATGTCCTCACAACACCGGAACCCGTTCTAGGCCCAGAACCCACTGTAGCAGACAATGAAATCCGCATAAAGTGGGATAAAGATTGTTCACTTGCTCAATGCCGCACAATTGCCTTTATGGATTTGGTCCATCAGAGGCAATATGAGAAAATGGATGTCAGATCCATATTTTGTAATACAGAAGAACTGTATGGCGAGCAACTACGACAAATGAAGTACGCGGCATCTAGGAATTTGTTCCAGATGAAAATGTTTGTAGGATCTTCTGTTGGGGACCACGTCTTCAAAATTATCACCTATGTCAATGAGCTTGAACTTTTGAACGTAGGCCTAGATGCAGATAGATATATAGATATCATTCTGCAGTCCATGACACCAGCCTACTCCCGATTCATATCACAGTTCTTGATGATGGATCTGGAGCCCACTCTTCCTGTCCTGCTTAATTTGTTAAAACAGGAGGAAAGTTCTATAAAAAGGGACAAACACCAGCCTTGGTTATAGGGAAATCTTCTTCCACTTCTAGCAAACTGGTTGCCAAGAAAAAGGGAATGAAGAAAACTACTAAACCAAAGAAAGGTATTAATAAGGCTGTCAAGAAGGACAAAGATAAAGCAAAAATGACGACTACAAAATGCTTCCATTGTCACAAGTCAGGACACTGGAAAAGGAACTATCCTGAATTCCTAACCTCACTCAACAAAAAGAAGCAAGTTATTGCTTCATCTTCAGGTTCGTTGGTTACTCAAAATTATTTTTCTATAAATCCTACATCTTGGGTATTAGATACCGGCTCAGGATCTCATATCTGTAATTTGTTACAGGGGTTGAGAAGTTATAGAAAGCTTGATGCTGGAGAGATGACCCTACAAGTTGGTAATGGTGCAATAGTTGCAGCAGATGCGGTTGAGGATTTTTATCTAGCTTTACCAAATGAAAACATTTTGATTTTCAACAGCTGCTATTTTGTACAAACTATGATGTGTAATATAATATCCATATCTTTATTAGATAAAGATGGATATATGTTCAAGTTACATAATAATGTTATGAATATCGTATATAATCAAAAGTTGATTGCTTATGGAACATTGTGTAATGACATCTATATTCTCAATCAAAACACAATTTTGAATACTCATCACACTAATAAAAGAAAGCACTCAGTTATAAACGTCGCTTTCTTATGCCATTGTAGACTTGGTCATATTAATAAAGAAAGACTTGGCGAGCTACATAAGCATGGATATTTAGATCCATAGACTTGGTCATATTAATAAAGAAAGACTTGGCGAGCTACATAAGCATGGATATTTAGATCCATTTGATTTTAAGTCTTATGATACTTGCAAGTCTTGTCTTAAAGGTAAAATGACCAAGACTCCATTTACGAGAACTGGAGCAAGAGTTACAGAACTCTTACGACTGATACATAGTGATGTATATGGTCCTATGTCTACAATGGCCAGAGGTGACTACTCCTACTTTATTACTTTTATTGATGATTTTTCAAGATTTGGACATGTGTTTTTGATGAAACACAAGTCTGAAGCATTTGAGAAATTTATCGAGTATAAAAATGAAGTAGAGAACCAAACAAGCAAGAAAGTTAAAATTCTTCGATCAGATCGTGGAGGCGAATACTTGAGCTCAGAATTCTTAAGGTTTTTAAAAGAGAATGAGATTCTCTCTCAGGTTACTCAACCCTTTACACCACAGCTTAACGACATGTCAGAAAGGAGAAATCATACCCTATTAGATATGGTACGTTCTATGATGAGTAACGCTGAGTTACTTTTTTTTATTTTGGGGGTATGCGTTGGAAACAGCAGCACACTTACTGAATAGGGTTCCAACTGAAGCAGTGCCTAAACCTTCATATGAGATATGGTATGGGATGAAACCACATCTTAATTATATTAAGATTTAGGGATGTCATGCTTATGTAAAAAAGCAAGATCCCAAAAAGTTAGAGGTACGCTTAGTATTATGTAAATTTGTAGGATATCCAAGGAATTCCCATGGATATCAATTCTACCACATCGATGAACAAAAGATAATTATTTCTCGGTATGCTACCTTCTTAGAGAAGGAATTTCTTGGAAAAGAAATTAGTGGGAGCATGGTAGAACTGGATAAAATTTTAGAGATACAAATCAATACTGATAATTTAGTACAACCAGAAAATTCAGTTGTACTAGAAAAACCTCAACCACTCCGCAGATATCCAAGGCAATCTCATGCACCTAAGAGACAATATGATTTTCTTGTTGAAAGTAGCATGTTAGATCACATCATAGATGATGACGAACCTTTGAGTTATCATCAAGCCTCTCAGAGTAAGGACTTTGTTACTTGGCATGATGCAATAAAATCTGAAATAGACTATATGTACACCAACAAAGTATGGGTCTTAGACAATGCTCCTAAAGGGGTGATACCCATATGTTGCAAATGGTTGTTTAAGAAAAAGTTAGGTGTAGATGGAAATTTAGAGACTTTTAAAGCTAGACTGATAGCTAAAGGTTTTTGTCAAAGACCTGGTTTGGACTACGATGAAACCTTTTCTCCAGTGGCTATGTTAAAGTCTATTCGGATGCTACTTGCTATAGCTGCTCACTATGACTAAAAGATCTGGCAAATGGACGTAAAAACTGTATTTCTAAATGGTGATTTAGAAGAGTGTATATATATATATATGTCTCAACCAGAGGAATTTGTAGTCAGTGGGAGCGGTGGAAAAGTATGTAGGTTGCTTAAAGCCATTTATGGACTGAAGCAAGCATTACGGAGATGGAACATCTGTTTTGATGTACCTATCAAAGAGTTTGGTTTTATTAAAAATCCAGATGAACCATGTGTGTATAAAAGGATAATTGGGAGTATAGTATTGTTTCTTATTTTGTATGTAGACTCTATGTGTGTATAAAAGGATAATTGGGAGTATAGTATTGCCTCTCAGAGTAAGGACTCTGTTACTTGGCATGATGCAATGAAATCTGAAATAGACTCTATGTACACCAACAAAGTATGGATCTTAGACATTGCTCCTAAAGGGGTGATACCCATATGTTGCAAATGGTTGTTTAAGAAAAAGTTAAGTGTAGATGGAAATTTAGAGACTTTTAAAGCTAGACTGATAGCTAAAGGTTTTTGTCAAAGACCTGGTTTGGACTACGATGAAACCTTTTCTCCAGTGGCTATGTTAAAGCCTATTCGGATCCTACTTGCTATAGCTGCTCACTATGACTATGAGATCTGGCAAATGGACGTAAAAACTGTATTTCTAAATGGTGATTTAGAAAAGAGTATATATATGTCTCAACCAGAGGAATTTGTAGTCAGTGGGAGTAGTGGAAAAGCATGTAGGTTGCTTAAAGCTATTTATGGACTGAAGCAAGCATTATGGAGATAGAACATCTGTTTTAATGTACCTATCAAAGAGTTTGGTTTTATCAAAAATCCAGATGAACCATGTGTGTATAAAAGGATAATTGGGAGTATAGTATTATTTCTTATTTTGTATGTAGACGATATACTCTTAATCAGTAATGACATATCTTCATTACAAAAAGTTAAAATTTGGCTATCAAAAAGATTTTCCATGAAAGATTAGGGTGAAGCATCCTGCATACTGGGTATTCAGATCTATAGAGATAGATCTAAAAGGATATTAGGATTATTCCAATCTATATATATTGGCAAAGTGTTAAAACGGTTTAGCATAGAAAATTCCAAGAAAGGTTTCGTACCTGCATCTCCTAGAATCTCTCTCTCTAAAAAGATATCTCCCTAGACTGATGAAGAGAGGAAACGCATGAGTCTAATTCCTTATGCCTCGGCAGTAGGATCGATCATGTATGCCAGTCTAATTCCTTATGCCTCGGCAGTAGGATCGATCATGTATGCCATGTTATGTACTAGACCGGATATCACTTATTCACTCTCGATCATGTATGCCATGTTATGTACTAGACCGGATATCACTTATTCACTCAGTTTGGTAAGTAGATACAAACCTAATCATGGAGAAGAGCACTGGAAAGCGGTCAAAAATATACTTAAGTACATGAAAAGGACTAAAGAGTTGTTTTTGATATACGGTAAAAGTGACTTCCAAATGGAGGCTTTTTCCGACTCTAGCTTTCAGAGTGATATCGATGATAGTAAATCTATTTTAGGATATGTTTTACCCTTAGTAGAGGGTCTGTCAGTTGAAAATTTCCAAGCAGGACACAGTAGCAGACTCTACTATGGAAGCTGAATACATTACGGCAAATGATGCAGCCAAAGAAGCTGTCTGGATGAGGAAGTTCCTTTCAGAGTTGGAAGTTGTTCCTACCATTAAAAATCCAGTACCTTTATACTGTGATAGTAATACTACAATAGCTCTGACAAAGGAACCCCGGTCTCACCATAAGTCCAGACATATTCTGAGGAAGTATCACTTGATCAGGGAGCTAGTTGATCGCCAGGAGATCAAGATTGAAAGAGTAGACACAAAAGATAATATAGCAGATCCATTCACAAAGGCAATTGCTCGTACACAATTTTTAAAACTTGTTGATCTATTGGGTATTAGATACTACAATGATTGGCCTTAGTGCAAGTGGAAGTTTGTTAGATAGACGTGCCCTACAGGTAATAATTGTATATTATAACAAGACCTATATGAATATAACATACTTGTTCAAAATAATAGTATGTTATTTTGGTCAGAATTTATCTGGTATTTTAGTACAGATAAAGTCCTTAGAATGATACTAGACTATCAGACATTTTGGATATGATCGTAATGAAGAGATTTGATTTGTCGCTAACATATATTCTAAAATATTCCTAGTCGATGAAGTATAGAAATGGGATATCATCACTTTGGGAAGACTAGTGTATACTCTATTTCTCCTTTGGTAGGATGATGATCCATCTCTTGGATAATTGATGTGAGACATCAAGATATAGTATACAGGTAACTCATTAGTGAATGAGTTGACTGAACGACTCACTGAGAACGTCTAGTTGGTAATTATACTTAACTGTCAAATAGAAGTTCTAAAGTGATATAGTACAAAGTAGTCTCTTGATCTAAGGTATGAGTGCAATATCTTACATGTTAGTATAGGTATACTTAGACTTTTACATAACCACAATTCTCATTGAGTTGTGCATAATTGTTCTTGTTGGGTGCATCCTGAGACATAAGTAGATATTGAGATGCCAAGATGGGATTCGTCTCTCCCAGTATAGGGTGTTGATGTCATAAGATTATTTGATATAACTATAGCCTAAAAATCCTTGGCCAAGGTAAATAAGATGAACTGAGTGTCAGTTTGATCTTAAAGGTTATGAGTTTAATATCAACAAATACTAATCAAGCTATTAGGGTTTGACAGTTTACCATACCCTAGGCTTGATAGTTTGACATTGTTTGATGAAGAGACTGGACTGTATAATATTATCACTGAGTGGTCCTGATAAAATTATGTAAGCATCTTGCAGATATTTATCACAACTTATATCCGGGTAGTCTTCATGTGTAGCTAGCATATTTGTTGTACTTATGGATATGATCCACTACCGAGGCTTAAGTTGGGGCCTAAAGTCTCACCAAGCGCGTACTTAAATCCTATGAAATACAATGTATAGGGTTCAATGCGTATGATTGATATGCATATATAATTTTTACCGGATACACATAAACGGCTATATGTATCGGTAAAATCAGAATGCTATGTGCTTAATGGTATGTTTGGGAGTTTACTAAGGGAAGGGAAGGGAAGGTAAACAATGGGAAGGTAAGGGAAGGGAATTGTAATATGTTGTTTGGGAGTTGAGTAAGGTGAATGAAGGTGAAAGAAAGTAAATATATGTAAATTTACATAAATGACTTTATACTAATAACACATCAGCCCTTTTATTTGTTTTAATGGGGGTAAGAATGTCATTACACCTCTTTACCCTCCTTTACCCTCCTCTACCGCCCAAATCGGGGGGAAAGAAAACCAAGCAATTTTACCCTCATTTCCCCTTCCTTCCTCATCTCTACCCTCCTTAAAAAAACTCTCAAACAAGGTGAAAGCCTCATTTCTCTTCCCCTCCCCCTCTCTACCCTCCATCCAAACAGGGCATAAGAAATAAATTCTAGTATTTTCCCCATAAAGTTAACTTTTAGTCAACTGGTTGACTTTTTGGTCAACAGTTGACTTTTGGTCAACAGTTGACTTTTGGTCAACTCATTAATTTTTTTGGTCATATGATAACTTATTGGTTAATGATTGAAATATTTACGCAATACCGTATTTATGAAACACCATATTGATATGGTATTTTTATTTATAAAATACACACTTCATTTTACGCAATACCGTATTTATGAAACACCATATTGATATGGTATTTTTATTTATAAAATACACACTTCATTATACCTTGATTAATGAGTCATGAGATGAGTAAAATACACACTTCATTATACCTTGATTAATGAGTCATGAGATGAGTCATTAAGGTGGTATGATTTGGGCACATGGTTTTAGCACATAGTTTTGATTCTTCAAGACTCTTTGCATAACTCATGAGATGAGTCATTGCATGACTCATTAAAAGAATCATTACATTTAGATGACTCATTGCATGACTCATGAGATGAGTCATGACATATCTCACTCTATATATATGAGTTCTCTCTCTTATGGAAAGGTTAATGAAAAATTAGCTAAGTGGTTTTTTCCATAAGAGAATAAAAGAGAGCTCTACCTCTAACTAAACTCTAGCAATCTTTGAGTAAGAGGAAGTAGTAGGATTTTGAAGTACCCCTGGGTGGATATCTTACCTTGTGTCTCAAGAAGACTCTGATTTTATCAAGCTCACTTGAAGACTTGGAGATCCACTACAAGGAGGTTTACAACAATAAAGAGAAAGAGCTAGGGGTGTTCGATCTACCATCGAATCACGCTTTGAAAGTAAGGTTTCAAAGCTCTTGGTTGCTCTCTTTTTTATAGGGATCGTGTTAGATTTAATTAGGATGGTCCTAGCTTGTTATTCATGCTTTCTACATGCTTAGTATTATTATAGATATAGTCTTCCGTTGCGTATTTTGCATGTATTTAGCACGAATTTCCAACAGGAGGGACATCGCATTGAGACATGCTTCAAGCTTCATCCTGAGTTACGTTTCCTAGGTACCGGTCGTGGTCGACGACCCCCTCAGTCTCAATTGTCTCGCGCACCATGATTGCTAGCCAATGATATACCATCTACCACTTCTGACACTACTATTCAAGCTATTGAAAATCTTTGCCGTCAACATGATGCTTTTCAACATACCACCTCTACATCACTGTCTGGTTTTGCTGACTTATCGACTACACAAGTCTCTGGTATGAATGATCTTTAGATTTTTAACTCTGGTTGTTCCTTTCATATGACTCGTAATGCCTCACTCTTATCCTCTGTCTTCACTTCATCTTCTCTTCCTACTATCTACACGGCTGCTGGACAACCATTGCCTATCACTCAGTATGGCTTTATCGTCCTACAAAATGACCTATCTGGTCGTCTAACACTTGGCCCCGTCTATATGGCTTCTCAGTTGTGCTTGAATTTAATTTCTATTAGTTCTTTTTGTATGACTGGCCTACTTGTCTCATTTTTTTCTGATACTTGTCTTGTGCAAGATTCACAGATGGACAAGACTATTGGGGCTGCTCGTAGGAGGCACAAGTTGTATTTTCTAGAATATCTTTACCTTCCAGAGTCCATACATCCACATTCTCTAGTTGCTTCTGTTTGTGCATCAAAACCTTCTACCTCGCTTCCCGCTAATTTGTGGAATAGATGACTTGGTCATGTGTCCAATAAAAAACTAGAGTCTTATCCAGTCCGGAGTACTTGGTCCTGCTTCATCTAGTTCTCGTATTAAGTCATGTACTGGTTGTAAATTGACTAAATTTACTGCTCTACTATTTCCAACCAGTACATCTGTCTCCACTTCCTTATTCGATTTAGTCCGTTCCGATATTTGGGGGCTAGCTCCTCTACCTTCTTCATCTGGCTATTTATATTATGTTAGTGTTTGCGTCAAAAGTTGCATTTTTCATTGTCATTAATTAAACCTGTTATATCGTTTATCGATTACAAGTTCAAATTGAAAGAAAAGTTGATCTTTTTATAAGATCTTCTTACATAATAAAAAGGTAAAAATTACAACTTTAACAAATAATACGCAATATTAGTTTATCTCTTGCTACTTGCGTGAGATCTTTTGCTTGTGCCGGGGACGCGTTAGTCCGTGGACCACCACGATTCGGATCCGGTTGATAAGAGTTAATTAATGCTCTTGTTTCACAAAGAAAACAATTGCGGAAGTGAAAATCCCGACCAAGCAAGATTGTGGCTCTTCTCGAGATCAAAACAAAGTTTGATCCGGAAGAAAAAAAGAAAAAGAGTCTCAGATCTTTCAAAGGCTTCCTCTTTATGATGAAGTTTGCCAAGATTTACCAACTCTCCTCTGAAATCCGTAGTCTACTATTCAAATTTGACATCATCTATAGTTAATAACCGCTCAACCATACTTAGGGATAGCTTCTGGACAGTTGGGAAGGTCCTGGAATAAAAGAATCCTTAAAAAACATCAAAACCCGTGTTTTAAGGAAGTTTTGGGAGCGGGCCACCGCCTGGTGGCTCGGAGCTATGCGAGCCACCAAATGGTGGCTTGCAGCCTTGCGACGCAGCCTTGCAAGCCACCAATAGGTGGCTCGCAGCTTTGCGAGCCTTCTGGCTTTGTGTGTTGTCTTTCTGACAGTTTTGGTTATCATAGCCTCTTCAATTCGCTTGGTTTGAACCTGTTTTGTGGTGACGCGTGTTTTGTCGCTTCGTTGACTTGTGTCCTTTAGCGATTCACTTGTTTCATTAGCTTATAGGTGGTTGTCAAACGCGTGGGCTACTCAAAGCTGGCCGATGATCGTGTGGGCTTGTTGTCATGTCCTCAATGCTTAGCCACTTCGTTGTTTTGACGGTTCATCACCACGTCATCTTGAACTACGTTCGGGACCTATAGGCAGTTTTTGACGCCAATAGATACCATTCCAAAGTGTTTCAGTCTCATTCTTTTATAGAGGAGCCTGGAATACTTTGGATACGATACGTTTAGCCTTAAGTTCTTTGACTTCTTCAGCTTTCAGTCTATTCATTATTTTGTCAAATAGCTAAAATTCTTCTGGTGCTACGTTTATCATCTGACCATTATCGAAGTTTCAGACTTAGACTTGCGTGCTGATATCTAAATTAACTCGTGTCGTTGAATCGACGTTGAACCGATTATCTTCGTCGGGGATTCGTATCTGAATTACGATTGAACTCCCTAGGATCATCCTTTGACCTAAAATTGATCTGAGTCTTGTTTCGGCTAAATTATCGATGCATTGACCGGCATCGACCTTTACTATAATGCGTTGACTAGTGTTAACCTTTGCTGTAACGTGTTGACCGGTATTAACACAGTTTATACTCGTACGTTTACTAGAGTCTACACAGTTTAAGCTCTTAAGGTGTTGGAGCGTGGCGGTCCCAAATGTCAAGGCTGCAGGACTAACTATTAAAGCTAATTTATCTACATGTATGGATCTTATCCTGAAGTTGTCGGATCCTTAAGTCACGAGACCAATTAATGGAGCTGGTGTGTCAATGACTCTCACATTTATAGGATTTTTGGCAAACTCTCAACCATCAACGGATTTAGTGTGCCTTTACCGATTACTGTTTGAGTCCGGCTAGCATGCGGATTATTTAAATTCGTTCCGCATGTAACGTTGTGCTAAAAGAGTTAACTCTTTTAGTGCTATGATATTAAATACATAGATTTTGTCTTTCTTTCGGGAATAGATTACCCGGCAACACGTGTTAAGCGTTGATTTATCCCTACTTAGCGTTCAGGATAAAATTCTCCAGACTTGGATTCTGGTTTCTTTTTCACTCGGTAAAAGACTAAATCGGTAATGTTTGTTAGGCGTTGGCTTACACCTACTTAGAATTCGGGATAAAATTCCCCATACGTGTGAAGCACGGATTTTGAAGTTAAAAGATGGTGTCTTCTCTTGGGGCAAAGACGAACCCGATGCTGAAGAAAAAGAATTTTATATTCTATCTCTAGGTCTTCTTTTGGGGTAAAGACAAACCTGTTGGCCTTCTTGTTTTGATGATGTTTAACAAATAATTTACCACTAATGTTGTTTGTCTAGTATTTGTGTATTCTTATTTATTGTAGACAAACAACGTAGTTGGAGGTTGGATGGATTGCGCTTCAACGATCATATCAAGAGGAGGTTGGCGGAATAGTGGAGTGAAGTATTGCATTCAAGTTCAAGATCCAAGTTTTAGCTTCATCCGCAAGTGTACCAAGATAGAGCTTCGTTGAAGATCACAAGCTTGGGTATATTTAGTTTAGGTTTTTATACTTGTGTGTTGATACTTTAAGCTCATATTATTCACACACACGTATTTGTTGATTTTATCAAAATATAGGTGTTTTTGTGAAAACATTATTTTATTAGTTTATAGACTTTAATATCAGTTTATACATAGTTTATAAAGTTTATAAAATCATTTTGTAGAGTTTCAAAAGTTTGTTTAAATCAAATGTCAAAACATGTATGTTTTGTTTTCATGTTTTTGGACATATTTGAAAAATGATGGGTTTTCACTATTGGGGAATGCAATTCCAAAAATTCTTTTTGTAACATGTTTATTATCATGTTTATAAACATTTTCCAAAGTTTCATAATTTTTGGAATTTATTTGTTATTTTTAAAGGCACTTTAAAAATCAGTTTTCCAGCATGAACAGTGCCTGTGCATGTTTATAAGTCGACTTATAAACCCTGACAAGTCGACTTATGAACTCCTCTAGAAAGTGCATTTTCTCCTCTGCTAAGTCGACTTATAAAGCAAGGCAAGTCGACTTATATAAGTCGACTTATAACTTTTTATAAGTCTACTTATGAAGTGTTGCACAGTTATGTATTTTTGACCAGTTTACAAAATAAATTATTTCTCTCAAATGGGAAGTGATATTTAAGAAATTCCTTCTCTAACATGTTCATATACACGTTTAGAAGCTTCCCTAAAAATTTTATAATTTTTGGAGTTAATTTACTGTGTCAAATTGATTTTAGAAAATCGGGTGTTTCAGCAGTTTTTAGAATCTGAAATATCTGTATTCAAATATTCATTTCTCACAAATGAGAAGTGATATTTCAGAAATTATTTTTGTAAAATGTTTATTTACATGTTTAGAAACATCCCTCAAAATTTCATAATGTTTAGAGTTGATTTACTATTTTTAACTGATTTTACAAATCCAGATACGCATAATTTTCAGCATCTGCCAAAAACTGTATATGTCATAAGTCGACTCTAAGTCGACTTATCAGAGAGCCGTTGCACAGTAACGGCTAGTTTTCTGTTTTGTTTGTTTTTGGGTTTTTGGTCATTTCCTTGGGGTTTTGGCTGATGTCTTGGGTTGTTATAAATACCCCATTGCATTTACCTCTCCCATCTAACAAGAACAACAAGAGAAAAGTTTTTAAGAGGTTTACAAGTTTTGTTTAAGGGTTTAGTGTTTGTTTAAAAAGCTTTTAAGCATTTACAAGAGTTTGATTTGTGGAGCAAATTTCACAAGAGCAAGTGGAGATCATCCTTGGTGTTTGAGCATTCATTCTTCTCCCTCTCTCTTGTCATCTATAGAGAAGTTTCCTTAAACTCAATTCTAGCATTTTATAAGTTTGTTCTTAATTTCATAAGCTAGATTTCATATTGAGTTTATATTGTTTTATCTCTTTGTTCACACACAACCTATTGAGCTTATTGTATTTACATTCATAGTATAATTTGGGGTTGTGGGTTTGTGACTAAGAGTTGTGCTTAATTGAGTTCTCACCTTGTTAGAGAGAACAATCATTTGTCATATTGTGCCTAATTGTGAGGATTCACTTGTAATACACTTGTACACCGAGAGAAGTGTGTGGTGAGAGACGGGGTCGAATCCAAGAGGAGTGGCGTCGGTTGACGTGCCTAGGGAGAGGTTGTAACCGAGCACTTGAGGAGGAGGACACGGGCTAGGACCAACACTTAGTGTGTGAGGTGTGATTACATAGTGATTGTATTGTGAGGTGTAAACGTTGTTCGGGTGAACGTAGAAAACCCGGTTGTGATAGTGGAGATCTCCTCGAGGTGAGGAGCGGGGACGTAGGTCGTGGGGACCGAACCTCGTAAACATATCGTTTTGTTTGTGATTGCATTGGCGTTCTTATTCTTGTTTTCATATCTTATATCGCCTTTGTGTATTGCTCATCATATTACCCTATCACTTGTGTAGATTGTTTATTTTACCCTTGTGTTAGTTCATATATCCTTGCTCATATATTTGTAATATCTCATTGATAGGATATATTCATTTGTTCATATTGCTTATCCTAGCTTACGTATCTTGTTGTATTTTATACTTGCTAGGATAACTTATTAATTAGTTTTAATTGGCATTTAATCGGATTAGATTAGCATAAGACCCTAATCACCCCCCCTCTAGGGTCTAACAATTGGTATCAGAGCTTGGTGCTCTTTGATTTAAGGTCTAACCACCTTGAGTTAAAGATCCAAGTTATCTTATTTGTGCTAATCTAGTTATGATTGCATTTGTCTTGCTTGCATATGTTCATATATATATCTTGAATATGAATGTATTTTGTTTAGGCTATAAATCCAATGTTGCTCCTAAATTCATTAATTTTCCCTATGCACAATGGGCTTCTAGATTTAAACTATTTGTTGAATCTAGAAATATTGACTTATGGAAAATTATTGATTGTGCTTATATTGTGCCCACATTGGAGAAATCCAAGTGGAGCGATCATGATAAGAAAATGTTTAATATGAACAAGTTTTTGTTAGAGTATTTGCTTAATGCCTTTGACTCATCATTTTCTAACAAATTTGTTCATTTTGATAGTGCTTACAATTTATGGAAATTCATAGAAGCACATCAAGGCAACTTGGAGGAAATCCGACGTAGTTTGGAGGATTGTTCTTCAAGTGAGTGTGGAGCATCATCATGCACACGGCCACTAGGCGATAGCCCTAGTGTGGTAAGCGATTCGGAATCCGAAAGTGATATATCCATCAATGAACTCGCTTGTGCATATGAGAAATTATTGCATGCCTATACAAAATTACAAAATAATTTTATTGATCTTAAAAGCAAGCATGTAGAATTGAAATCCGATCATGAGAAGCTAGTGTCCAAATTTGACATCATTGAAAATGAAAATATAATGCTTAAAGAAAACAATGATATGTTAAATTTGAAAAATAAAAAATTAACCTCATCCATCACTAGCTTATCTCATGTTAAAAATAATGCCATGTTAGAAGTAGAGAACATACAAAATGATACCGCTTCTTTTATAAATAACAATATATGTTCTACTTCTAATAACAATACTTGTATGCATAATGATGAGTTGAATCATGTTAAGGATCACATATCATCTTTAGATTCAACCCTTAAAACATGTATTGTTAATCATGATAAGCTTATGAACATGTGTGCTAAGTCTCATGCTAAAACATCTAAACATCCTATTCATCATGCACACATGTATAGCAAAGTCTACAAATGCACAAATTGCGGTCGTAAAGGCCATCTTGCTAGATTTTGCTATGATGCACATAACCCCACCAAGATTCACTTTAATCCTCCTTGTGCATCTCATCAAGCTTCATCATCACATTTTGCACACACACATGCACATGCATCTATTTCTCATCATAAGCATGCTAATGTGTATAAATGTGTTCTATGTGGTCGTTTTGGCCATTTGGCAAAGTTTTGCTTTGATTTGAAAAAGAATTCTAGTTTGCCAAATGTTTCTAGTAGAACACATGTTTTTAAATGTGATGTTTGTGGTAGATTTGGCCATTTGGCGAAGTTTTGCTATGATTTGAAAAAATGTTCAAACTTGCCAAATTTCTCAAGTAAACCACCTTTGCTTAAAAATGTTTTACACTTGCAAAATAATTTTAAAAGACCATCCATGTTTGCAAATGATTCTAATGTTTCCCGTGCACAACCGTTTGGTCAACATAAGCAAATGCTTCCTTTCCATTGTACTTATTGCAATCGGAAGGGTCATTTGAGTAATTATTGCTATGACTGATCCCGTGCACCATATATGTCCAAGAGGGTTCATAACCCTAGGACTTTGAGCTTTAATGATAGGGGTCATGTCCCTAATCTCTTAGGTACCAAGAGTAATTTGGTGCCAAAATAATTTTTAAAGCCAAGAATTTTAGTGTTTTTTTTCTTTTCTTGATTTTGAAAATTATATCTTTAAAATCTTTTAGTTATGAAAACAATTTTTCTTGTATCAAAATCTTTTGTTTTCATGATTATTTTTTTTGTTTGATGAGAGGACTATGTTTATATAACCCTCCGGATTTATTGGGTGTTTATTCCCAAATCATGTTTACCGGATGCTAGAATGATTATATGGGTTGAAACAAGCTTAAGAGCTTGATATATTGTTGCATCTCTTGAAATTCTTTTGTCAAAGAGTTTGTTTTGATTTATTGCTTTGAATTCATTATATTTCACTTATATGATGATATTTATGTGTTTGTGCTTATGGATCATCTATTCGTGCCTTATAATGTATTCCATATGTGGTTTGATCAAATCCCACAAAGAAAATTTTCTTGATTGATCAAACATCGTTTTTGGATTTAAACTTTGATTTATGATTTCTTTTGGTTGATTTGTTTTCAGTTGAAAACTTTTTGCATGATTCTCATGTTCCTCTTCTTTTGATTTCATAAATCTATTCTTATACATGGTTTTTTATAATGAGACACTATCTTTATAATGTCATATCATTATGTGTCCTCATTGTATCTTGTTTGTATGTGAGTGATGCTTAGCATATCTTTTCATTTATGCTCGCTCACATATTTGCCATGATCTTT
>NC_033801.1:84729736-84736396 GCF_001876935.1 Asparagus officinalis | reverse complement strand
ATATATATATATATATATATAGAGATATATATATATATATATATATACATATGTTTTTGGTTTTATAGTTTTCGGGCTTATATATGAAACAAATGCATAGAATTGGAAAATACTATTTAGTTTCATGTTTATATGTATATATATGATTTCATCTTTAACAAGCTTATATTTAATAAAATCATATTTAGTGTTTTGAATATATTGCATAGAATATGCAATTTTATGAAAATATTGTATTTCTAGGTTGTAGACTTGAATATCAGTTTATACATGTTTTACTAAGTCTATAAAGTCAAAATATCAAAATATCAATTTTCAGGTTTTCATGTTTTGGACTATTTTGTAAAATGATGATATTTTTCATTTGGGAAGTCCTTTTTCGAAACCAGTCATTGTAGCATGTTTATTATCATGTCTACAATCATTCTCCAAAGTTTTACATTTTTTGGAATTTATTTGATATTTTTAAACAGCATTTTAAAATCAGGTTTTTTGAGTGTCAGTTTTCGGTCGACCGGATCGGTCGACCGAACCTGAGGTCAAAAGTTCACTGGGCGACAGAGAGTCTGTCGGTCGACCGGTCCGGTCGACCGATGAAAATTTTCGGTCGACCGACGAATTTTCCGGTCGACCGACGAGTGATTTTTCTGCTTCCAACGGCTAGTTTTTTGACCGTTGCCTTGGGGCTGTTTTGTCTTTTGCTCTGGGTTTTTGGCTGAGTTGTGAGAGGGTATAAATACCCCATTGTCTTCAACTCTCAAGCTAACTAAAAAATGTTTTAAAAGAAAAGAAAAGTTTAAGCAAGGGTTTAGGGTTTTACTGTTTGTTTTGAGTTTGGGTTTTTGTTTACAAAGGAGGAAGTTTTCACTGCAGATTGAGGGATTCATTCTCAATCCCCTTCATCCTCTTCTTTGTGTTCTTAGAGAAGTTTTCTAACTCTTTTCTCTAGCAATTTCATTATTGATTTTCATATTCTTATTATTGCTAGTATTTGAGTTTAGTTGATTTGATTTATACTCATTGTTACACACACCCACATTGAGCTTTTAGTATTTACATACATAGTATAGTTGGGTGGTGAGAGGTTGTAACTTTGAGTTGTGCTTTAATTGTGTTCTCATCCATATTAGAGAACAAATTATATTTGTTGCATTGTGAGATTGTTAGGTTTTCGGTGAGCTAGAAACCGAGTGTGTTGTGAGGTTTTCGGTGAGCTAGAAACCGAGTGTGGGGTGAAAGTTTTCGGTGAACTAGGAAACCGATTGTGAGGAGTGACGTTGATCGGTGAGCGTTGAAAACCGATACTGTGAGGTGTAAACGTTGTTCGGGTGAACGTAGAAAACCCGGTTGTGATAGTGGATTTCTCCCCGGGAGTGGGGAGCGGAGACGTAGGACGGAAGGTCCGAACTCCGTGATCATATCGTGTGTTTGTGATTGCATTGGCGTTCTTATTCTTGTTTTCATATCTTATATCGCCTTTGTGTATTGCTCATCATATTACCCTATCACTTGTGTAGATTGTTTATTTTACCCTTGTGTTAGTTTATATATCCTTGCATATATATATTCATCATATAGGATATATCTCATTGTGTATATTGCTTATTCTTGCACATATCTCTTTATATATCTATCTTGCAAGAATACAACTTGTTAATTATTTTTAATTGGCATTTAATCGGATTAGATTAGCATAAGACCCTAATCACCCCCCCTCTAGGGTCTAACAAAACCCGATGTGGGAGAGAAAGAATTTTATATTCTATCTCCCAAAGATGAAGAGGAAGAATTTTATATTCTATCTCCAGTTACAAAGGAAACTCAAAGTGGGATCTCCACTTCAAGAATCTAGGAAGGTGAACCTAAGAGTGGGATCTTCACTCTAAGAATCGAAAAGATTCGGATAATCCTAATTGTCGAAAGGTTTGATCGCTCGATTTGAAATTGGACCTCTCATTCATGGAAGAAATCGAGAGGAGATTTTAGTTGTGGTCCTAACTGTAGGAAGGTTAGACCAAGTGGGAGATTTGAGACGAACCTAACTGTAATAAGGTTTGATCGCTCTATTTGAAAGTGGACATCTCATTCATGGAAAGAATCGAGAGAAGATTTTGGTTGTGACCCTAATTGTAGGAAGGTTTGGCCGAGATAAACAGTGGGAGTGGGAGTACAAATCATAGTGGGAGTGTTGACTTGTACAAATTATTCAATAGGGATTCTTGGCGTCAAGTTATAAGGACTTAACATGAAGGGGTTTGATAATTGTCAAAGATTAGAAGACTAAAATTCCAAGCATTATGGTCGGACTCTAACAATGGGAGTGTTGAGTGCACAGACACAGTGTGAGTTTGAATGGATTAAACCAGAAAAAAATTTAGTGGACCCACTGTCAATTAATTTGATCAGTGAGGGACTTTGTGGTGAAATATTGTAAATCGTCAAACACTAGTGGGAGTTTTTATGAGAGAAGATTGATCCAAAGAAGTGATCAAATCTCATCTCAGCAAAAGAGTGCTTGGAAGTTGGTGAACTTGATCTCGACAATGAGATGTGTTTCATTCTTGAAAACATTCAGAGTACGAGTGGGAGTTTCTTATTTATCCCCATTTATAGTGACCTAGTTATCCTTAAGAATATCAGGCATGACACTCTCCAGGAACTCCCCGTTACATGGGTTATCCACCCCTAGCTTTCCTTACGAAACTGGGTCTAATGAGGAATACTTTGTATTCAACTAAATGGTTGAGTTATCCTTGAGAATATCACATACGATATTCTTCCAGGAACTTCCCGTTAAAATTAGAAAATAATTTAGACTCATATACCTGTTGGAGTATGCATGGAGCAGTTTATCCCCATGCACCTGTGTAAGGATTAAGAAGCAGTTTATACTTGTATACTCATCAGAGTCATGTGTTCTCATTTGTCTTATTCTAACGTTATGACGCCGGCTTCAACCAAGACTTGGATGCTATTTTTGAGAGTGAAGCAAGTCTTGGTAGGATGAAGGATCCTCCTGTCGTACGCACAGTAGTTTGGATCCAAAGTAATATTAGCTTCCTCCTGATTTGTGATAGGTGGCAGCTTGATCTTGTTGTTTTTAAGAAGGGACTCAAAAATGGCCGGAACGTCTTCGTCTTTGAAGGAGTACTCTTTTTAGAGTCTCGGATCCAAAGTCTTTTGTTGTCTCTGAGGTTGCTGCTGTGACGTGTGATTAACATCAACAGCTGGTGCAGGTGCATTTCCGTTTTCACAGGAGGCGAAGTTTGATTTTGGAGGGTTAGCCACCGATTGGCTTCTCTCGACTTTCTTCCTTCTAAGAAAGCGTTCGGCCTGCTCTCCGTGTACCTTCAATAGTGCTACTCCCATGACTTTCAAGATATTAATGGAGAGGTTATTCTGATAGGTTTGGAGGATGAAGTCTTCTGTAACCGGATCTCGGTAATTTATTGCCTTATTTCGAAAGCGCTTGACATAGTCGTCGACTATCTTTTCGTTTTTCTATTTCTCTTCAAAGAGTGTCCTGATTGATACATTGGTGTCATAATCAAAGAAATTATCGAGAAATGAGCTTTCCATGTCATCCCAGTTGTTGATGCTTCCAGGCTTGAGATGGCGGTACCAATCGAAGGCAACCCCACAAAGGATACCCACGAATGATCAAGCCATCAAGGCTTCATTGCCAGAAATCATGCCCAAGTGGGACTTGAAGTAGATCAGATGTTGAGTGGGCGAGCCTTTCCCGTCGAACGGCATGAATTTGATCAGGTTAAACTTCGTCGGGTACAGGATCAACTCCTACTCTCTCGGGTAAGGACACAGACCGGTCTTCTTCACCTCTCGAGTAGACATCAGAGCGTTGATTTTGATCTCGTGATCTTTCTTCTTTTTGTCCTCATCTATATCATACTTTGGATGATTTCTGAGAGGAACAATGCGGCCACCCCCGGCATTATCATCTTCGGTGGGACCACCCCTAGCGTTGTTGTCTTCAGTAGGGGCACCCCCAGCATTTTGGTCAATAGAAAAGTTATCAACATTGAGGTGTTCATCCATGTTTGAATCGCCACCTGCCCGGTAGGCATTGTTGTGATGACTAGATTCGCCAATCTGATTTGACAAAGCCCAAATCTATTGGTCATGTGTTTCTCACATCTGCTACATAGCCATTTTTATTTCAAATTTAAAATTATCTTTCTTCTTGACCAGAGCGTCTTCAAGGATTTTGGACATTTGCTCGGTGTTGATCATAAATGCCTCGCGGGATTGTCCTGGGCTGGATACCGTATTGTCAAAAGTGATTACAGAGTTAGCATCTGATGCTTCATCCTCCGAGGATAGTCCTCTATTTATCCTATGATAGTCCATTTGTCTAATGGTTCCCGATCGCAATCGGGTTAGACGATGTGATATAAGGGGGTTAGAACTAGAAGGTCGAGTCGACTTTCCCTTATCAGCCATATTAATTGTGACTTCTAGAAGTTCGTCACCTTGAACGGCCGATCGTTTCTTGTGTAAACGCTTTGTCTTGGACTTCGACGCTTCAGAGGAAAGCCTTTGGAATATCAAGACCCTCTGTGGAGTGGTCTTGGGGCAGCTACACGCTGATAATACACACCTGATTATTTTGGTATATGAATAATGATAGTCCACTTCCCAGGTACTTCTCTTTAAAGATTTGTTTGTACCCCCAGCCCAATAGTACAACTCATCGACATGATGACCGGAGCAATCTATCGCGTGTTCGCTCGACCTCTCAGGTATAACGTCATTGTCTGACAAACACATTTTCTTCTGAGGATTTGTTGCCTTGTTCGCATTCTTAAGAGTCACACGTTTGGAGCCACGCTTTCGTGAGCGCAGGACATCAACGAGCTCCTAGATTTTGACACGCAGTCCGAGGCAGCCTGTTATAAGAGTTTTCTCTTTATGAGAAGACTCTGAATTGTTACGAGGGCATGTGCGACGCCCAGCTCGATGAGTTGCTCGGGGTTCATTCACTGGGCCCAAGCGCTCTTTAACCGAAGCTTTGCCTTGACCTTCATGCAAAGAACCGAGACGATCTATAATCTTCATTTTGAATCGGGACAAGTCCACACTGTCTTGGGGCTCCACCGGAGGTGTAGGATTCACCGGGACAGGAACATGGGCTGTCGGAGACTCAAAAATGATCGCGTAAGGCGAACCAGGGGCAAGGAAGACTATGGTGGCTCGGACTTGATGGCTCGGCCTTGGCCGAGCTAGTAAGTGGTAGTTCGCATTTTCCAATAATTTCAGGCGCTATTTTAGCCTTTGGTCTCCATAGTTTGCGTAGTTTTGGTGGTTTTTGGGCCACCTCTTTCTTCTGCAGTTTCTTGGCCACCTGCACAAGGATTCTTGTGTGTGCCAGCAATGCACAGCGCTTCTGAATGCGTTCGTCAAGGGTCGAATGAGTCCTTTTGACGTGGACCCACTCATTTGTCGCTGGTTTGGAGGAGGAGGTGCTCGCTCGCTGTTGTGGCACTTGGCGCTTCCTAAACATCAGATCCGCTTCGTAACGAATCCCATCTATAGGCTCTAAAGCCTTGGCGAATCGACGTGCGAGGTGTTGGCACTGCCTTTGGCGAGATCTCTTCGATAAAGTGGGCGTGCCTTCAGCGACTATCTCCTTGATTGATGAGGAGTTCAGATCTGTAGATTCAACCTCGTTAGAGGCTGGAGGGGCGTTACAAGGCGTGATTGTAGTAGCAACAGCGGCATTGATCTCTGGCGGTTGCAACATATGGAGGATCTGGAGCAGGAGGACGACAGATACTCCTCGAACTTGGACTGGTCAAACTCGTACTCGACCTCTATGTTAACTGGGATCCGGATCCGAGATTGTAACGCATCAGCCTTCGCAGAAACGCTGTTGGCTCCCACTGTGGTCGCTAGTTTGTTTGCGTCAAAATTTGTTGCTTTTATTGTCATTAAACCTGTTACACCATCTATCGATTACAAGTTTAAATTAAAAGAAAAGTTGATCTTTTTATAAGATCTTCTTACACAATGAAAAGGTAAAAATTACAACTTTATCAAACAATACACAACAGTAGTTTATCTCCTCCTACTTGCGTGGGATCTTTGCCTGTGTCGGGATGCGTTAGTCCATGGAACACCGTGAATCAGATTCGGTTAACAAGAGTTAATTAATGCTCTTGTTTCACGAAGGAAACAATTGCAGAAGCGACAATCCCGACCAAGCGAGATTGTGGCTCTTCTCGAGATCAAAACCAAGTTTGATTCGGAGGAAAAAAAATAAAAAAGAGTCTCAGATCTTTTGAAGGTTTCCTCTTTATGATGAAGTTCGCCAAGATCTGCCAACTATCCTCTAAAATCTGTGGTCTATTGTTCAAATTGACAGCACCTCGCCCTCTTATTTCAGATCCCCCCAAATGAAGGCCCTAGGCTTGTATTTATAAGCTTCGATTGCAGTATTTTCTGATAAGATCTCATGATTTGACGTCATCTGTAGTTAATAACCACTCAACCATACTTAGGGATAGCTTCAGGACAATTGGGGAGCTCCTAGAATGAAATAATCCTTAAAAAAACATCGAAACCCGTGTTTTTGGGAATTTTTGGGAGCGGGCCACCACTTGGTGGCTCAAAGCTGTGCGAGCCACCATTTGGTGGCTCGCA
>NC_033801.1:84623921-84729720 GCF_001876935.1 Asparagus officinalis | reverse complement strand
ACCACCAATTGGTGGCTCGTAGCTTTGCGAGCCTTCTGGCCTTATGTGTTGTCTTTTTAATAGTTTTAGCTGTCGTAGCCTCTTCAGTTTGCTAGGTTTGTACCTGTTTTGCGGTGACGTGTGTTTTGTCGCTTCGTTGACTTGTGTGCTTCAGCGATTCGCTTGTTTCATTAGCTTGTAGGCGGTTGTCAAACGCGCGGGCCACTCGAAGCTGGCCGATGATCGTGTGGGCATGTTATCATGTCCTTAACGCTTAGCCACTTCGTTGTTTTGACAGTTTGTCATCACGTCGTCTTGAACTATGTTTGGGACCTATAGATAGTTTTTGACACCAACAGTTAGTTTTATCGATGATTTCTTTCATTATACATGGGCTTATTTACTAAAAAATTGCTCTGAGGTACCTACTGCATATTAAGCCTTTACTGCTATGATCTTCACTCAATGGAAAGCTCGTATTAAAGTTTTTCGATCTGACTGTATCAAAGAGTATTTATCCTCTACCATGCACTCTATCATGACCTCTCATGGGACTATCTTTTAATAGTCATGTCCCTACATTCATGAGCAGAATGGTATTGCTGAATGCAAACATCGCTATTTCCTCAATACAACTCGATTCATGCTCATTTCTTACTCTGTTACTCGTCGTTTCTAGGCTGAGGCCATCATCACCGCTGTTCACATTATTAAATGTCACTCTATCTAGCTTGCTTTCTGGTTCTACTCCTTATAGTCGTGTATATACTCATCCTCCTCGCTATGATCTGGCTCGCATCTTTGGTTATCGATGTTTCATTTTTTTAGCATCTTACAAACGTGATAATTTGTCTCCCAGAGCTGTTCCCTGTGTTTATTTAAGAATTAGTCTGAAACATCGAGGTTATCATTGTTATGATCCTGCATCTCATCGGGTTCATATATCTAGACACGTTCAGTTCGAAGAGGCTTCTCCATATTACTCTGGTTCCGATAACTTTAATTTCATCCACACTACTGATCGTTCTTCACCGCTAGCTATACCAACCACTTCCTTACATCGGTTCTCCTTTAAAGATCTTCCTGACATCTCTCCATCTCCTTCTAATGAATCTCCCTCATCGGAGCCTTCTCATACACCATCTACTCCCCTAGCTCCCTCTCCCTTGGACACGATGCCCACTACATAACATACTGATAACCTCAGCACACCTGCGCTAGCATCACCCCTGCTTGAGGTTCCTCTTGCTCTTTGTCGAGGCAAACGACCACATGTCATGCCTAAACGGTATTCTTCGGTTACTTCCTATTCACCTATCTTTCATAATTTTCTTGTTGTCATTCATACTACCATTGAGCCAAAGTCCTTTCAAGAGGCAGTTCAATTTTCAGAGTGGCGATAAGCTATGGCTGAGGAACTACAGCCCTTTCAGCAAACACATACATGAGATGTTGTTCCTTGTCCCCCTGGCATCTCTCTAGTTGATAGTAAATAAGTTTATAAGGTCAAGTATCGTCATGATGACACCATTGAACGTCAGAAGGCCCGTTTAGTGGCTCAAGGTTTTACTCAGCAACAGGGTATTGACTATGAGGAGGCCTTTGCTCATGTTGCTCAAATGTCCACCGTTCGTACTCTCCTTGCAGTTTTTGTTGCTCATCGTTAGCCCATATATCAAATGGATGTCAAGAATGCTTTTCTCCATGGCTTTTTATCTGAGATAATGTATATGCAACCGTCTCTAGGGTATAATATTCCTCCAAGACATGCATGTCTCCCTCGCCATACTGTTTATGGTCTCAAGCAGGACCTCGCGATTGGTTTGAGTATTTTCACGATGTCGTGCTCAAAGCAGGCTTTATGAAAAGTTATCAAGATGCTTCTCTGTTTGTTCATAATACATCACGCATGAGAGTTTTATTATACCTTTATATAGATGATATAATCATTACAGGTAATGATGTTGCTGGTATACAATACGCAAAATCTAAATTGTAACAACAGTTACACATGAAGGACCTTGGATCTCTTCACTATTTTCTTGGTCTAGAAATTTCTCAAGGCCTACAGAGAGTCCTACTGTCTCAACAAAAGTATCTCTCGGATATTCTAGCTCGTGCTAAGCTAACTGATGATACAACTGTTGATACTCCACTTCAACAGAGTATCAAACTTTGGTCTACTGATGGTGAGCCTCTATCTGATCCTACCCAATACCAACATCTTGTTGGTCAGTTAGTATATTTGTACATCTCTCGACCAGATATCTCTCATGTTGTTGGCATTATCAGTCAAATTGTTAATGCCCCACGTTTTGTACACTATGTTGCCTTATTACGGATTCTTCGCTATCTTCAGGGCACTAGCACTCGCTCTCTTCTGTTTCATGTAACATCCGATTTAGAGCTTCGTGCATATTCTGATGCTGATTGGGTTGGTGATCCAACTAATAAGAAGTCTACCAAAAGTTATTATATATTTTTTGGTGATTCTCTTATTTCTTTGTGGAGTAAAAAACAAGATATTATTGCCATTTCCAGCACCAAGGTAGAGTATCGTACAATGTCCACAACAACTAAAGAGATTATTCATCTTTGTCGTCTTCTCAGTGATTTTGGTATTTCTGTTCTGACTCCTACTCCTCTCTACTGTGATTATAATAGTACCATCCAGATTGCTAATAATCCAGTATTTTATGAGAGAACCAAACACATTGAGATCGACGCTCATTTTGTTCGTCAACAAGTTATCAAGGACAAGACAATTCAACTTCCTCATGTCTCATCTGCCGATGAGCTTGCAGATTTCTTCACGAATGCCTTACCTATTCATTGATACCAGTTTCTTGTACGCAAATTCACTTTGTTTGATCCAACAGAAATTTGAGGGGGGCTATTGATCTATGTGTTAGTAGTAGATTTAGTCCCACATCGGTTATGAGAGCACACCTCACCCTCCTCTACTTGTATATATATATGTGTACGCATTCAATACTTAATCTAAGGGAAATTTACCCCAATACTCACTCTCTCCTTTCACACATAATAAGAAGAATAGAAATAAGGCACATCAAAATGTGTTATTATAAGGCAAATATGCTTTATTCTCCTCCAGTCGACCATCCATCATAGTTAAAAACACTTTTCATAGCCAACTTTGTGCTGCAATATAACCATTATTTGACTTACATGAAGGTTTATTTTATAAGAACCTGGATATAATTGTACTATAATGATTGTGGAAATAGGAATCTGGATTCCAAATAGTGAAGACTACGCTTTATGGTAATAGTGATGGTGATGTTGCTGTGATGGTTGTGCTGATTTTGTTGATGGTCCTTCATCTTGGTCTTTTCCTTGAGATGAACCGGAAGAAAAATCCTCTCTCGATATTCTTCTTCCCTTATGATTGTAATGGTAGTGATTCGATAGTTTCACTTGTGCTGCTTTTGGTGATGGTTCATCAACTGAGGCCCCGAACAAGAGCTTGACTAGCCTTGTTGCAAACTCTATAGTTTTGTTTAGAGATGAAGAATCGGAAGAAAAGTTATCTTCCTCTAATTTTCTTGCGGTTTTTTTGCTGGAGCTCCCTGCAATGTTTTCCAAAAGAGCTTGGGCAGAAAGTGCTCCAAGAGAGCAGACCGCATACACCGATGCCAAGGATAATCTTGCCACGGTTAATGGAAGTGCCATAAACACTCTCGCTGATGCTGTCATCATTTTCTGTACTGGAACTGCCAGCAACTTTCTCAGGATATTTGCCATCGATTGATGTTCTGGCTCTACTGTAGAATGTACGTGTAGGGTTTTGTAAGGAGGAATTGCTCTCAAGTTTGCTTCCTTGTTAGAACTGGCAACAATTTCAGGTATTTCTTGCATGACTCCCCAAGATTTTCTGGGAACTTTGAAATGCTTTAAGCCTGACTCTCTATGTTCTTGATACAGAACTCTAAGATAAGGTGATTTTAGTTGGTAATTATGCTGATGTGTCGACAGCAAAGTAGAACAAATCATAGAAATTCTGGTGCAGCCAATATTTAAATTTATTTGGACTCTAGTTCAACTTCTGAATTTTTTTCTCGCACATACAATCAACGTCACTATAACAAAAATTACACGTGTCCACACTTTTCTTATGACATATAATAAAGTGTCATTTTATTTATAAAGGATTGAATAATAGTGACACAAATAAAAAGTGTGACAAATCATGACACATGTTTGTGTTATTATATATACAATTAAATATAATTGTGAATTGTTTGTGGATCTATTTATAGGTTTATATAATAAATTTTAGATTTTAATTATAATGATGATTAGACATTTATGATAGTGCATAAACTAAACAACTCCATAGTTAAGTGTGCTTTGGAGAGAGTAATCATAAGATGAGTGACCGAAAATTATAATGTTGAATAATGATACCCTTTATATATTTATGGTCTAGACAAAACTAAGTATCATCACTCTTAACACATGTATGCGTCACGAGTTTTGTGACACACATATATTTATGGTCTAGACCTTCTGGAATGTTATAGTGTTGAATAGTGATACTCTTTATATATTTATTGTCTAGACATAACTATGTATCACTACGTACTCTTGACACATGTATGCGTCACGAGTTTTTTAATACATATGCGTGTCACCACATTTGACGTATGTATGTGTTGTGAGTTTTGATATACATATATGTATAGTAAATTTTATGACACATGTATGTATCACAAGTTTTGCAACGCATTCTCACATGTGTAGTAAGATGCTTTTCACATATGCTCTACCCACACTTTTCGTATGCATCATGATCTATTTGTATGACACAAAAATATGCCACTTTGAGGTAAAAAATATATCATAATTTTAAAAATTTGTTGTAGAGCGTTGTTTATGTGGTCTTGAGCTTAGACAATGGTAGGCTCATGACCTTAATAGTGCCAAGAATACAAAGCATACAAGTAATTACACTACACACCTGCAAGGGTTATGTGATGCATCAAAGTGCTCAAGGACTGCACAAGTTATCTTCTCATCCTCAATATAAAGCATTCAATTACGTTAATCTTTGCAGGATTTGTCAGTTGGATTCCAAATAACTGAGAGGTGCACTTGATCCTCATGGTAGCAATACATATAGTAGCCTATCCACTATAGGTAAATAGTAAGCTCATTCTTGTATCTAAACTAAAATGCATAAGCAAGAAAGTAACCGGAACTAATTCAATTAAAGATACAACATATGAATTTGACTCTAATTAAAGATGATTAAAATACTTGTCTGACTCAGATAAAATGAGAGAGAATCGGCTGAGGTGGTTTGGTCATGTACATTGGACACTTCTTAGTACACGTGTTAGGAAAATTGATAGTGTCGAAGTCAAATGGTAAAGAGATCGAGATGTAGATTTAAAAGAACTTGGTTGTAAATAATTAAAAAGAATATCATAAAAGTTATTTACACTACTACAAAACATGCAGCCCCAACGGTTCAAACCGTTGGGACAGATAGTGACCCCAATAGTTGAAACCGTTGGGGCAAAAAAAAGACCGTTGGGGCAAATTGCGTTGGGGCAAAGTTAGCCCCAACTGTTGTTTTAGCAGCACCAACGGTTATATCCGTTGATGTCATTTTTTTATTAATTATAATTTTTAAAATATAAAAACCCAGCACCATTGGTTTCAACCGTTGGTGCAAAATACAACACCAACGGTTGAAACCGTTGGGACAAAAACGTGCACAGCTCGTGCACCTTATCAGCCCCAACGGTTTGAACCGTTGGGGATGAGCTATCCCATCCCCTACAATCTCCAAACATGCTATTTTTCCCCAATGTGTTCACAGCGTGTTCAAGATCCTAACACAATTATACAACCAAAAACATAAATATGTCATAGAATAAATTTAAAACCCTAACATCATACGCAATTATAAGCCAAAACAAAAAATTTACTAAAATAAAATGCGAGTAGTAATTTTTATACAACTAAATCACAAACATAAAGAGTATCTAAAATATAATGTCTCAAATATCTAAAAGTGCAAGTCACTGCTGACTGAATCAAAGAAAATCAACTAAAGCCTTGTGGATGTCCTCCTCGCTGTAGCCCTCATGCATTAAGCTCCTTAACAAGCCCACCAGTCGACTTGCAAGAGAATTTTGTGCTGAAATATCCTGAGGAGAATGTTGAGCAGCAAAAGTAGAACCCTAAGCATCCGGAGAAGAAAGAGCAGAAGCCGATTGAGTAGCCAGAACAACAGAAGGTGGATGGGTGGTATGACAATCAACCTGAAAGTATAACCAATGATATTTAGATGGCACGTTCAAATGAATCTCACACAAATCTGTAATTTAATAAATGAATGCATGTATAAACCAATCCTAATAAGGGCTTTAAATTGTCTATATATTACTTAACAAATCATGGATCCTCAGTGCAAATTATTAAGATCATTTGTTTTCTAAAATTAGTAGATGGACGCGCCTTACCTTTTTATTCTAGCTATGGCGAAACGAAGTTTCATTTCTTTCTTCAATTTCTAATGAACTTCGCCCAGCATATCGGTGAACTCGATGAACCACTTCGGGCAACCGATTTTTCATAAGGATATTGAATAGTTACAGGTAAACGATTTGTATGGGATAAGGTAATTATGAAACTTTGACCAATCCGCACTTTGACACCTGAAATTCCGTAACGAGTAGAGACTTCCGCAGGAGCATAATCGATTTTCTGGTTAAATACATTACGAGATGTTTTTCCATAAGTTGTCCAAGTTGCCAAGAAATAGTTCCTTTGCACGAGTAAGAAACCGATGTATTTCCACGGGTCGCCCTCGTTCCGTAGTTGAGTTCTTTCGCATTTCTCGTATCGTTTTTCGTGGATTAGCATCTCGAGGTCCAGTGCTGGTCCACCCCCATGCATTTCCCATGCACGGGTTACTTTATGCCTAGCGCGTTCGGCTACTACTAATTTCGGGGGTGTCTCCGATCCAATTATGCCTGTGAATCCCCGGAACCAATTTCTAAAAATGAGATTAATCGTTTCAGAGATATCAAAAAACGAAAAAAAATGTTTTGTCTATTCGGTCGAGCAGTCTTCTTGCTGTGGATCCATCACCAATTTCCCTGCATGTTTGGAAAGGAGTGCTTTCCTCCATGGCCTGAGCCTTCGAATACCCAGCCCTCCGTCCGCTTTTGCTTGACCTCCCACGCAAGAAAAGAAGGCGCTTTCGGAGAAAGAAAGTCCCCAAGCTGTTGAAACTGCTATTGAACGCGGGAGAAAGAGTTGCCGGATATCAAAAGACCATTCTAGCATTCTGATTCCTGCATGTTGATCACAAATACAAGTACCAGGAGAATATAAAATACATCTTTTAGCCAAATACGATGCATGTACGATCCTTAAATGTCAAACCCATGGAGATGCACGTACCATAGTAGCATTTTTGAAAGGTTTTGCGCGAATGCAGAACAAAAGAACTGCTAGGAGAAATAGACATGCAAACAACTAGATTTAATAAAACCTGTACGTTAATAAATCCACTGAACATCTCTGCAATCAAAAACCTACAGCACTTAGCAATCATTAATCATGCAGAATGAAGATTATCTACAAAAGATAAGTTCTGGGAACATCACAACCATCGAGGTTGTACCAAGTCCAACTAAGTGCATAAAATATTTCAAACAATTTACATATACAGAAAAGTTCCTGCAGGAAACACCATATCCATCCAAAGCATGCCATATTGACGCAACCAAAAACCAAAGAACAACTCGATCGGTGAGCAAAATATTTCAAACAATTTATGGAAAATACACTGAAAACTATCAGCAAGCAGTTTGTAGCAAGATCTGCATGCAGGCAGAAGTCTCCTACATATGGTCACAGTATGATCGCAAAAGTTCACGCTGAAGGTAAAAGTCTGGGAGTCACCAACTGAGGTACTTTTTGGTTTGTGTTTTAGGTTGAAAATACGATGTGCATGAATCCCACCCACAAATGGATTGTCATATTTGTTGAAATAGGTGGAGCTTGTGAGTTGTTAATCAGTCCGGATTGTTAGTTTGAGTTTAAGTTAGTAGATAGAATTCTAGTTAGAATAAAATACTAGTTAGTAGATAGTTTTCTAGTTATTGGATAAGATTAGAGTTGTAATCTTAATCCTATATATATGTAAACCATATTGGTGAGTTTAGATAAACGTGAATAAAACTTCAAAGGAAAAAGTTCCTGCCAAAATTTCGGCCTGTGTACATCTTCCAAAACAGAGCATTGACTCTCTGTTTGCTGTTGTTGTTCGGTCCCAAAGGAAAGAACCCAGGTTCGGTTTTGTTTTGTAAACAAGTGCAGGTTTTGGTTTTCTGTCCTGCAGTCTCTCCATCATTGAGATTTCGGCCACTTCAGTCCAAAATCTCCCTTGTGTTTGCAAGTTAAGAAGCTTAGGCCGGTCCTATTAGAGCCAACAAGTGGTATCAGAGCCGTGTATGCCTAAGTACCAACCAAGATCTGAAGAGATGACGAATTTGGAGAAGATGACGACCAAGGTGGGTTCCCTCTCTCTTCAATACCCGATGCTATCGAGGGATAACTATGCTTCGTGGGCAATCAAGATGAAAGTCTACATGAAGGCTCAAGACGTATGGGACGCCATTGAGCCCGCGGTAGGCGCGTCCGTGGAACACAGGAAGGATCAGATGGCGCTGGCGGCCATCTATCAAGGGATTCCTGAAGAGACTTTGATGGTGATCGCAGAGAAGCAAACGGCAAAACAGGCATGGGAGACGTTGAAAACAATGCACCTAGGAGCGGATCGTGTGAGGAACGCGAAGGTGCAGACCTTGAAGTCCGAGTTCGAACTTCTCCGGATGAAGGAGAATGATAACGTCGACGATTTTTCGACGAAGTTGACAGGAGTCGTCAACAAGATCCGGGCTTTAGGCGGCGAGATGGAGGAGAACTACGTCGTCAGAAAGCTACTTCGGGCGGTACCGGAGAGATTCCTTACTATCGTCTCCACGATTGAACAGTTCGGGGACATCGACGACATGACACTCGAGGAGGCGATCGGGCGCCTCAAAGCCCACGAGGAGAGGGCACGTGTTTTTCGAAACAACGTCGACGATCACCTATTGTTGACGCATGCGGAGTGGCAAGCAAGGAGCAAGAAGAACGGCGGAGGCTCATCTCACCCGTGCATATGACGAGGAGCCAACCTTGATGATGGCTATGTTAGAAGAATCGTCAAGTGTCGTTTTACTTAATGAGGAGAAGGTGATGCCGGATTTACTTACAGCGGGGGAGGCACATGCTGACAACAACACTTGGTACCTTGACAACGGAGCTAGCAATCACATGACCGGCCACCGAGACAAGTTTAAGGAGCTCGACGAGAACATCAAGGGAACCGTCAAGTTTGGTGATGGATCCGCGGTAGAAATCAAGGGGAAAGGTTCTATCCTCTTTCAGTGCAACAACGGCGATCAAAGGCTACTACCTGAGGTATATTATATTCCAAGTTTGAAATCTAACATTATTAGCCTTGGTCAGATGACTGAAGATGGAAGCAACGTTGTGATTTCTGGTGAGTTCCTGAGGGTGTTTGATAGGAACGGTGCTCTCTTGATGAGGGTGACACGTTCAACTAACCGATTGTACAGGATAGAGTTAAAGACTTGCAAGCCGGCGTGTTTGATGGCGAACATTAACGATCCAGCTTGGTTATGGCATGCTCGCCTTGGGCATGTCAATTTCTTCGCCCTCAAGATGATGACTGAAACCGATTGTACAGGATAGAGTTAAAGACTTGCAAGCCGGCGTGTTTGATGGCGAACATTAACGATCCAGCTTGGTTATGTCGCAAGCAAATTTCAGAGCTCAGAAGCCGCTGGAGTTACTACACGCTGACCTATGTGGTCCTATCACCTAATCTACACTTGCTGGGAATAACTACTTCCTTCTTATCGTTGATGATTTCAGCCGATGGATGTGGGTATACTGGGAATAACTACTTCCTTCTTATCGTTGATGATTTCAGCCGATGGATGTGGGTATACATGTTGAAGGTCAAGAGTCAAGCTTGTGAAACCTTCAAGAAGTTCAAAACAGAGGTTGAGAACGCATGTGACCACAAGGTGAAGACATTGAGGACGGATCGTGGTGGTGAGTTCTTGTCAAAGGAGTTCACCAAGTTTTGTGAAGACTACGGCATCAAGTGTCATCTCACTGCACCGTACACCCCGCAGCAAAACGGTGTAGTGGAGAGGCGTAACCGCACGGTGATGGACATGGCGAGAAGCCTACTTAAGAGCATGCATATGCCTGGAACCATGTGGGGCGAAGCGGTGAGGCACGCGGTGTACATCCTCAACCGACTACCAACCAAGGCATTGCACGACCACACACCCTACGAAGCTTGGTTTGGTAAGAAACCCCACCTAGAACACTTGAGAGTTTTTGGATGTATGGCGCATGTGAAGATTGCAGGTCCTTCTCACAAGAAACTCGACGATCGGAGCATGCCAATGGTGTATATTGGGGTAGAGGAAGGAAGCAAAGCGCATCGCCTATACGACCCTCAACATAACAAGATACGTGTCAGCAGGGATGTCGCGTTTGAGGAAGGAAAAGAGTGGGAATGGAGCGCCGATGGAGTCGAAAGATCACCCAAGCAGCGTTCCCCGCCGTATTGGAGCCGACGAGAGGCCAATCTGGGCAGTTTTCAGACCGAACAAAACAACCTGCAGCTGGCCGAGACAGTCCACAGTCTGCTGCAGGTTCAGGATCTGCTGCAGAAGTAGCAGATCCAGCGATGTTAGAGCTGTCCGGACCTCCTGAAGCTGCAGTGATGACTCCTGTACGCTATCGGTCCCTTGCGGACATCTATGCGGAGACAGAGGTGATTGATCTTCCTGCAGAGGAATTGTTCCTGATTTCTGAAGAACCTGCGAACTATCTCGAGGCCGCATCAAATCAAGAATGGCGGACTGCCATGGAGAAGGAAATGGAGGCCATCGAGAAGAACAAGACTTGGGTACTCACGAAGTTACCGCGGGGTTCCAAACCCATTGGTCTCAAATGGGTGTACAAGCTGAAGAAGGACAATGAAGGCAACATTCTCAAGCACAAAGCAAGACTTGTAGCAAAAGGATACGTCCAGCAGCAAGGCGTGAACTTCGATGAGGTGTTTGCACCTGTGGTGAGGCTTGATACCATCAGAATAATCCTCGCTATATCAGCACAGAACGGGTGGGAGGTGCACCATTTGGATGTGAAGTCGGCATTCCTAAATGGTGATCTCCAGGAAGAAGTGTATGTGGTTCAACCTGAAGGGTTCGTTGTGAAGAATCAAGAGCACAAGGTCTACAAGCTTTCAAAGGCACTCTACGGTCTACGCCAAGCACCTCGGGCATGGAACACGCGCCTCGACAAGTGCATGAAGGGCATCGGATTTGCAAGATGCACTCAGGAGCAGGCGGTATACACAAGGAGTAACAGAGGGGATACACTCATTGTTGGCGTGTACGTAGATGACTTGATCGTTACGGGCTCGAGGGCGGATGAGATAAAGTTTTTCAAGCAACAAATGATGAAGGAGTTCGAGATGAGTGACCTTGGTTTACTTTCCTATTATCTTGGTATCGAGGTGGATCAGCGAGATGATTGTATTGCACTAAGGCAAGCGGCCTATGCGAAGAAAGTTTTGGGTCAGTTCGGCATGATGGATTGCAACCCGACGCAATATCCTATGGAAACAAAGCTAAAGCTTGGAAAGGATTCCGTAGGAACACCGGTGGACGTGACGGAGTATAGATGCATTATCGGATGCTTAAGGTATCTAACTCACACCCGACCCGATATCACATATGCCGTGGGGATTGTGAGTAGGTACATGGAGCACCCTACAGTTTTGCATAGACAGTTTGTCAAGCATATTTTGAGGTACGTGAAGGGTACTATGTCCTACGGATTGGTGTACAAACGAAGTCGAGGCAATGAAGAGCTGGTGGGATTCACTGACAGTGACCTTGCGGGAGACGTTGATGATAGGCGCAGCATAGGCGGCATGGCATTTTATCTAGGTGACAGCTTGGTCACATGGACATCACAGAAGCAGAAGACGGTGGCATTATCATCCTGCGAGGCAGAATTTATGGCGGCAACTGCAGCAGCGTGCCAAGGCTTGTGGTTGAGGAGCTTGATTAGCGAATTGATTGGGTGTGAGCCCAAGCCGGTTACACTTTATGTCGACAACAAGTCCGCGATTGCCTTGATGAAAAATCCAGTTTTCCATGGAAGAAGCAAGCATATCGACACACGTTTTCACTTCATTCGTGAGTGTGTTGAGCGAGGACAGATTAAAGTGGAGTTCGTGAATACTAGTTAGTAGATAGTTTTCTAGTTATTGGATAAGATTAGAGTTGTAATCTTAATCCTATATATATGTAAACCATATTGGTGAGTTTAGATAAACGTGAATAAAACTTCAAAGGAAAAAGTTCCTGCCAAAATTTCGGCCTGTGTACATCTTCCAAAACAGAGCATTGACTCTCTGTTTTCTGCTGTTGTTCGGTCCCAAAGGAAAGAACCCAGGTTCGGTTTTGTTTTGTAAACAAGTGCAGGTTTTGGTTTTCTGTCCTGCAGTCTCTCCATCATTGAGATTTCGGCCACTTCAGTCCAAAATCTCCCTTGTGTTTGCAAGTTAAGAAGCTTAGGCCGGTCCTATTAGAGCCAACAAGTGGTATCAGAGCCGTGTATGCCTAAGTACCAACCAAGATCTGAAGAGATGACGAATTTGGAGAAGATGACGACCAAGGTCACTTCAGTCCAAAATCTCCCTTGTGTTTGCAAGTTAAGAAGCTTAGGCCGGTCCTATTAGAGCCAACAGAGCTTAGGCTTTTGTGTGGATATAGAATGTGAACGACTCCGTTAATTTCCACCTAAACCTTGAATCTAATAATTTCATATTGAATTTTAAGTTAACAAAGCGAAGGATATTATGACCCACTAACATGTGAACATACATATGCTAATGAAAGTGTTCTAGAAAAAAATCTTATTTTCTGAATTGAAAATAAATTTATATTACAAAATTTCTTAATACCAACTAAGTACAATTAGAAATTACAAAATTTCTTAATACCATTTCTTTTTTTTGGAAAATCAATTCTGATAGGATTCCGTGAATTTTTACATTTTACATTCCTTAAGTATATATTTGTAGGGCAACGATGGAAAATACACCATTTATGTACATACATCACGGGAAAAACCAGTCCATGTGAGTCGCTTATTTATGGGTCGAGATATTCACAGTGAGAAGGTACTTAAACCCTTCATTTACTCTCAACTTAGTTTCTGATTTTTTTTTCTTTCTGAAGAATTGTTTTCTATAGCAATGTAAGATATGCTTAATCACATAGGTGAAAGTTCGTGCATGCATGCATATCTGCTGTTGTATTTTTCTTTGGCCACATATAAAATTCAGTTACTTGTGTATCACTATATGGTCTCTTTGGTTTAAAAAAACTTAAAAAAAATTCTGCAGTACTTTGTTTTGCCTGTTTAAATGTAAACTTATCAGCAGAGTTACTAAATACTTCCTAACGAAGGTGCAAATAGGAATTTTTCGTACATGCTCTCTTTTTTGCGTCCTGTGTGCTGTGCATAGAACCAGAAACAAAAGATTAGAGCTTCATCTGAAGAGAAGTGTCTTGATTCCACGTTGACCTTTTTCCTATTATTATTGTTGCAATTTGTCACACTACTTTAACTCACAATTCTCGAGATCATGCAAAAATCTAAACCGTGGATCAATTTTGCATATCTTATTTAAGTATCAGTTATGTTGTCGCTAAAATCACTGACACTATCATGTCTTTCACCTGCTAACTATATCTTTCAATTCTCCTTCGAAGTCTCATCAAGCATCGTATATACTACTAATTTCAGCAAGAAATAGATGTAAACCCGCAGAATCAGAAGGACGAACTGAGAGGCTAAGGAGAACCATTGAACTGAGCTTAGAAACAAGGTGGCTTTTGGAATCAAATGCATAATCAGAATACATCTGAAAATACCCCAATTAGGGTTAGGGTTTTGAGGTAGAGGACTTACAAGTCAAGCATCCAGCAAAAATGAGGAGCAGGAGAGGCGGCGAGGGACGATTTGGGGAGGAAGAACTAGGGTTTTTTGAGGGGCACTCAGCGGCAAACTGCAAGGTCGACAGCGATGGCGACCTCCGACGGCAACGGCGAGTTCAAAGTTGGCGGGGTGCGGAGAAAGAGAAGGCGCACATGAGTTTGGGGTTTATTGATGAAAGAGAGAGAGAGAGAGAGAACGCGGGTTTGGGGGGTTTGCGTTGGTTTTTTTCTTTTTTGCAAAAATAAATGGGGGAAAATATCCCTCTCTTGTGTGTGTAGGCTAAACCAACTTGTCCTAACGGTTCTATCCACCCGTTAGGGCTGGACCTCCTTTTACTAGTGTTAGCATAGGAGATTACCCAAAACAGAACTAAGTGAAATAATATGATTCATGTAGCTGACACCAAAAATTTGATGAAGGTTTAATTTGTTGCTGTTATAAATACTTAACATTTGCCAAAAACATTAGGTCAAATAAAACCTCATATTAAATCAAAATCCCAAACTTTTTAATGTGTCCTAAATCAACTTATCTACTTTAAAAGAACTTGATGTCAAATTTAATTTAATTGGTCCTTAAAATGCATTGGAAAGTAAAGCATATTGTTGTTGTGTCTGTTGGTCTTCTTGTTTTGATGATGTTTAACAAACAATTTACTTCTAATGTTGTTTGTCTAATGTTTATATTTTCGTATTTATTCTAGGCAAACAACGAGTTGGAGGATGGATTGAATAGAGCTTCAACGATCATATCCAATGGAGGTTGGCGGAATTGTGGAGTGAAGCCATACAATTTAAGTTAAAGATCCAATTACAAGCTTCATCCAAGTTTACCAAGTTGAGCTACAATGAAGATCAAGATGAAGCTTGGGTAACATTTAGTTTAGGAGTTTATATTATGTGTGTTAGTACCTTAAGCTTAATATAATATACACACACATATTTGTTGGTTTCCATGTATATATATAGTTATATATATACATATATGTTTTGGTTTGATAGTTTTCAAGTTTTACTATGAAACAATTAAATATAATTAGAAAACATATTTTTGTTTCATACTTACATGCATATATATGATTTCATCAATATTAATTTTATTCAGTTCAATGAAATCATGTTTTAGTGCATTATATGTGTATTTTGATAAAATACTATACTCATTCTTTATAGACTTCATAATAATATTTTACATCTTTCTTCAAGTCTATAAAATCATTTTGTATTGTTTCATAACAGGGTTAAGCTAAAATATCAAAACTCATATGTTCACATTTTCATGTTTTAGACTATTTTGCAAAATGATAATATTTTTTATTTGGGAGGTCCTTTTTGAAAACCAATTTTTATAACATGTTTATTATCATGTCTACAATTATTTTCCAAAGTTTTACATTTTTTAAAATTTATTTGGTATTTTTAAACAGGGTTTTAAAATCAAAAAATTAACTTTCAAACCTGTTTTCTCATAGGCCAGCTTACGGTCGACCGCCATGATCGACTGCGCCTTTGTTTTTTCCAGCGGAGCCATCAACAACTTTTGCGGTCGACCGTCACGGTCGACCATCAGCTCGAAAATTCCCACGGTCGACCGTTAAAGTTTCTGGAAATATAATTTTCCAAGTTTTGAAAGTGGCTCGCGGTCGACCGTGAGATTTTCACGGTCGACCGTCGTTCACTCTAACAGTTATTTTTGTACAGAATCTGATTTCTGATTTTATGAGCTTTTTGGTTTTTTGTTTAGAGTTTTTGGCTGAGGTTTTGGGAGGCTATAAATATCCCATTGATCTCAGTTCTCATACCTAACCAAGAGAAGTTTTTAAAAAAGTTTAACAAGGGTTTAAGCATGTTTTAGTTTGTTTTAAGTTTGGGGTTTGTTTTTACAAAGAGGAGCTTACATCAGTTGTTGAGGAGTTCATCTTTAATATTTTATCATTCTCTCTTTGTGTTTATAGATAAGTTTTCTAACTCTTTTCTCTAGCAATTTTATTATTGATTTTTATATTCTTATTATTGCTAGTTTGCTATTTGAGTTAGATTTTATTTCACTCATTGTTTACACACACCTACTTGAGCTTATTGTATTTTCATACATAGTATATTTGGGTTGGTGAGTGTTGTAACAATTGAGTGTGAGCTTTTATTATGTTCTCATCCATATTAGAGAACAATCATTTATTGTAATTGTGCTTATTGTGAGAATCACTTTATAATATACTTGTACACCGAGAGAAGGGTGTGGCGAGAGTCGGGGATCGTCCTAAGAGGAGTGGCGTCGGTTGATGAACCTAGGGAGAGGTTGTATCCGAGCACTTGAGGGAGACACGTCTAGGTCCAACACTTGAGAGGGTGTAGAGTGGGATTGCAAGAGTGTTGATTGTAAAGTTTTTGGTAAACTAGAAAACCGAGTGTGAGGTGTAAACATTATTCGGATAAACGTAGAAAAATCGATTGTGATAGTGGAGATCTCCTCGAGGTGAGGAACGGAGATGTAGATCGTGGGGACCGAACTCCGTAATCATATCGTTTGTTTGTGATTGCATTGGCGCACTTATTTTTATGTTCATATTTTATATCACCTTTGTATATTACTTGTTGATTATATTGCCCACTATATAGTTTAGATTGTTTACCCTTGTGTTAATTATATATCCTTGCATATATCCCATAGTATATCTCATTGCTAGGATTTTTACCTTTGTTCATATTGCTTATTCTTGCTTGTAACATATTGTATATCTCTCTTGCAAGAATAATTTATTAATTAGTTTTAATTAGCATAAAATTAGATTAGATTAGCATAAGACCCTAATCGCCCCCCCTCTAGGTTTTAATAATTGGTATCAGAGCTTGGTGCTCTTTGATTTAAGGTCTAATCACCTTGAGTTAAAGATCCAAGTTAACTTATTTTTGTGCTAATCTAGTTTTGTGATTTTATTGTTAACTTGCTTGCTCATATATATACATTATGGATATGAACGGTGTACCTAGTTTATATTATGCCATCAATATTGCTCCTAGATTAGATATTTTTCCCTATACCCAATGGTGTATTCGATTTAAACTTTTTGTTCAATCTAGACACTTTGATTTATGGGAAATTATAGATGATGCTTATATTGTGCCCACTTCGGAGAAATCCAAGTAGAATAAAAATGATCATTAAATGTTTACAATGAACAAGCTCTTGTTAGAATTTTTACATAATGCGTTCGATTCATCTTTTTCTAACAAGCTTGATTCTTTTGATAGTGCTTACACATTGTAGAAACTTATAGAAGCACATCAAGGAAATTTGGAGGCGATCTAACAAGCTTTGGAGGATTCCGCTTCTAGTTCATGTGGGCCTTCATTTTTATGTACACGGTCACTAGGCGATAGCCCTAGTGAGGTTTGCGAGTTCGAATCCATTAATGATTTATCTAGTGATGAACTTGCTTGTGCTAGTGAAAAATTATTACATGCCTATAACAAATTGCACAAAGATTTTATTAAATTACAAAGCAAGCATGTTGCATTAAAATCCGATCATGAGTTATTAGCTTCTAAGTTTGAAACTATTCATGATTCTTTAATTTTAAATGTTGCTAGTTTAACTCATGAAAAAGATAATGCCATATTAGAAGTAGAGAACATAAAAAATAAAGTTGCTTCTTTTGCAAATAACTATAGATTTTCTACTTCTAATAAAAATGTATATGTGCCTAATGATGAGTTGAATATTGTTAAAACTCACATTTCATCTTTAGACTCAACTCTTAATACATGCATTGATAATCATAAGAAACTTATGGACAAGTGTGCTAATTCTAGTGCTATAACTTATAAATCACCTACACACTATGCACACTTGTATAGCAAAGTTTACAAGTGCTCCATTTGTGATCGTAAAGACCATTTAGCTAAATTTTGCTATGATGCACACAAATATAAAAATATCAATGCTTCTTGTGCATCTCATCAAGTCTCTTCATCACATGTACACACACATGCACCTATTGATCATCATAAGCATGCTCATATGTATCATTGTGATCTTTGTGGTCGTTTTGACCATTTGGTAATGTTTTGCTTTGATTTGAAAAAGAATTCAAGTTTGCCAAATGTTTCTAGTAGACCACATATTTTTAAATATGATGTTTGTGGTAGATATGGCCACTTAGAAAAGTTTTGTTTTGATAATATTTCACATTTGCAAAATAATCTTAAAAGATCATCTATGTTTGCAAATGTTCCTCGTGCACCTTTTAATGGTCAACGTAAGCAAATGCTTCATTTCTATTGTACATATTTTAATCAGAAGGGTCATTTGAGTGATTATTGCTATGACCGATCCCGTGCACCACATATGTCCAAGAGGGTTAATAACCCAGGGCTTTGAGCTTGAATGATAGGGGTCATGTCCCTAACCAATCCGGCACCAAGAATTCTTAGGTGCCAAAATGTTTTTTAAACCAAGAATTTTAGTACTTTTACTTTTTCCTTTTCTTGGTTTTGAAAATTATGTTTTAAAATATTTTGGTTATGAAAACAATTTTTCTTTTATCAAATCTTTTGTTTTCATGATTATTAGTTTTGATTTTAATGAGAGGTTTGTGTTTATATAACCCTCCGGGTTTATTGGGTGTTTATTCCCAAATCATGTTTACCGGATGCTAGAATGATTATATGGGTTGGAACAAGCTTAAGAACTTGATATATTGTTGCCTCTTGATTTTTTTTTTCAAAGATTTTTTTTTGAATTATTGCTTTGAATTCATTATATTTTACTTATATGATGATATTTATGTGTTTGTGCTTATGAATCATCTATTCGTACCTTATAATGTATTCCATATGTGGTTTTATCAAATTCCACAAAGAAAATTCTCTTGATTGATCAAACATCGTTTTTGGATTTAAACTTTGATTTATGATTTCTTTTGGTTGATTTGTTTTTATTTGAAAACTTTTTGCATGATTCTCATATTCCTCTTCTTTTGTTTTCATAAATCTATTCTTTTATATGGTTTTTATATTTTTTGTGTTAATGAGACACTATTTTCCTATTGACATATTTATGTATGTTCTCATTGTCTTTTTGTATGTGAGTTGTGTTTAATATGTTTCTTGCTTGCTCACATATGTATGCCTTAGCATTCATTGCATATATTCATTAAGGTATTTTGATAGGGGGAGCAATCCCTATATCTTTCTATGTGTTATACTCACCCATACATATTGATAGGAGGAGCTTTCGCTCTCTTCATCCCTTTGTCCCCTTTTTTGATGTTGTCAAAGGGGGAAAAATATTGTGAGTATATTCTTTCTTGTTTATATGCATGTGAATTATAATTTATATATTCATTTCCTTTCATGCATATATCCTTTTTGTAAATTGTTTGTCATCATCAAAAAGAGGGAGATTGTTGGCCTTCTTGTTTTAATGATGTTTAACAAATAATTTACTTCTAATGTTGTTTGTTTAGTATTTATGTTTTCGTATTTATTCTAGACAAACAACGAGTTGGAGGATGGATGGAATAGAGATTCAACGATCATATCCAATGGTGGATGGCGGAATTGTGTAGTGAAGCCATACAATTTAAGTTAAAGATCCAATTATAAGCTTCATCCAAGTTTACCAAGTTGAGCTACAATGAAGATTAAGATCAAGCTTGGGTAATATTTAGTTTAGGAGTTTATATTATGTGTGTTAGTACCTTAAGCTCAATATAATATACACACACACATTTATTGGTTTCCATGTATATATATAGTTATATATATACATATATGTTTTGGTTTGATAGTTTTCAAGTTTTACTACGAAACAATTAAATATAATTAGAAAACATATTTTTGTTTCATACTTACATGCATATATATGATTTCATCAATAACAATTTTATTCTGTTCAATGAAATCATGTTTTAGTGCATTATATGTGTATTTTGATAAAATACTATACTCATTCTTTATAGACTTCATAACAATAGTTTACATCTTTTTTCAAGTCTATAAAATCATTTTGTATTGTTTCAAAATATGGTTAAGTTAAAATGTCAAAACTCATATGTTCACATTTTCATGTTTTGGTCTATTTTATAAAATAATGATATTTTTCATTTGGGAGGTCCTTTTTAAAAACTAGTTTTTGTAGCATGTTTATTATCATGTCTACAATCATTCCCCAAAGTTTTACATTTCTATGTTTGGACCTCCTTACAATATGATGATATTTTTCATTTGGGAAGTCCTTTTTGGAAATCAATCATTGTAGCATGTTTATTATCATGTCTACAATCATTCCCCAAAGTTTTATATTTTTTGGAATTTATTTGATATTTTTAAACAGGGTTTTAAAATCAGAAAATCAACTTTCAAACCTGTTTTCTCATATGTCAGTTTACGGTCGACCATCATGGTCGACCGCGCCTTTGTTTTTCCCTACGGAGCCATCAGCAACATTCGCGGTCGACCGTCATATTCGACCGTCAGCTCGAAAATTCCCACGGTCGACGGCCATGGTCGACCGCCAAAGTTTCTGGAAATTTTCCAAGTTTCGAAAGTGGCTCGCAGTCGACCACGAGATTTTAACGATCGACCGCCGTTCACTCCAACGACTATTTTTGTACAGAATCTGATTTTCGATTCTATGGCTTTTTGGTCTTTTGTTTGGAGTTTTTAGCTAAGGTTTTGGGAGGCTATAAATACCCCATTGATCTCAGTTCTCATACCTACCCAAGAGAAGTTTTTAAACAAAAGTTTAATAAGGGTTTAAGCCTGTTTTAGTTTGTTTTAAGTTTGGGATTTGTTATTACAAAAAGGAGCTTACATCAGTTATTGAGGAGTTCATCTTCAATATTTCATCATTCTCTCTTTGTTTTTATAGAGAAGTTTTCTAACTCTTTTCTCTAGCAATTTTATTATTGATTTTCATATTCCTCTCTTTGTTTTTATAGAGAAGTTTTCTAACTCTTTTCTCTAGCAATTTTATTATTGATTTTCATATTCTTATTATTGCTTTTCTCTAGCAATTTTATTATTGATTTTCATATTCTTATTATTGCTAGTTTGCTATTTGAGTTAGATATTATTTCATTCATTGTTTACACACACCCACTTAAGCTTATTGTATTTTCATACATAGTATATTTGGGTTGGTAAGTGTTGTAACAATTGAGTGTGAGCTTTCATTGTGTTCTCATCCATATTAGAGAACAATTATTTATTGTGATTGTACTTATTGTGAGAATCACTTTGTAACACACTTGTACACCGAGAGAAGTGCGTTGTGAGAGTCGGGGATCATCCCAAGAGGAGTGGTGTCGGTTAACGAACCTAGGGAGAGATTGTATTCGAGTACTTGAGGGAGATACGTCTAGGTCTAACACTTGAGAGGGTGTATAGTGGGATTGCAAGAGTGTTGATTATAGAGTTTTTGGTAAACTAGAAAACCGAGTGTGAGGTATAAACGTTGTTCGGGTAAACGTAGAAAACCCGGTTGTGATTGTGGAGATCTTCTCGAGATGAGGAGCGGAGACGTAGGTCGTGGGGACCGAACTCCGTAATCATATCGTTTGTTTGTGATTGTATTGACGCACTTATTTTTATGTTCATATCTTATATCGCCTTTGTATATTGCTTGTTGATTATATTGCCCACTATCTAGTTTAGATTGTTTACCCTTGTGTTAATTTTATATCCTTGCATATATCTCATTGCTAGGATTTTTACTTTTGTTCATATTGCTTATTCTTGCTTGTAACATATTGTATATCTCTCTTGCAAGAATAATTTGTTAATTAGTTTTAATTGGCATAAAATTAGATTAGATTAGCATAAGACCATAATCACGCCCCCCCTCCCCCCTCTCGGGTCTAACAGTGTCTAGATTCCGTATTGAACAGATCAAGATCAAAGTACAAATTGGTGAGTGGTATTTTTGCTTTTTTGACTACCTATTGTAATATAACCCTAAAAGAGGAAGGTAGAAGGAAAATAAATAAGGTAGATATGTGTTGGCCTTTTTCTATTGATGATGTTTTAACAAATAATTTACAACTAATATTATTTATCTAGTGTTTGTGTTTTCTTATTTATTCTAAGCAAACAATGTGTTGGAGGTTGGATGAAATCGAGCATTCACGATCATATCCATTAGAGGATGGAAGGAATATCAATATGAAGCCATTGCACATTCAAGAAAAATTCAAGATCAAGCTTCAAGCTATATTGAAGACCTTCTAGCTTGGGTAAATTAGTTTAGGTGTTATATTATTTATGTTTAATATTTCAAGCTCAATATTATATACACACAATATACATGTTTATCTGTTTTTTGGTTTATCCACAAATAAAGTTTTTACAAGAAAATAGATATATTTTCATATACATACATATTTTTTTCATGTAGATAAGTTGTTTTAGCATTATAGATATGAAACAATAGTTATATTCATATACACTTTCATATATTTCATATTCTAATGTATTTTTGATAAAATATTATATTCTTGGTTTATGGACTTAATAACACTAGTTTACATCTTTTCCTAAGTCTATAAAATCATTCATAAAGTTTCAAGATATTGTTTAAGTCAAAATGTCAAAAACAAGTGTGTTGACATTTTCATATTTTGGACTATTTTGCAAAATAAAGAGATTTCTCATTTGGGAAGTGGAATTCCAAAAATACTTTTTTTTAAATATGTATTATCATTTTTATAAGCATTTCCCAAAGTTTTACATTTTTTGGAGTTAGTTTGCTATTTTAAAAGGAGTTTAAAAATCAGATTTACTATTTATAATAAGCTGATAATATGTTATCAGTCGACTGATGTAAGGGTTTAGTCGACTGATAAAAACACCTTGAATCATCAAAAGTTTTTATTTTTGTAACAGATAAGCTATCAGTCAACTGATAAGGTTATCAGTCGACTGATACTGTTCATCAATCGACTGACGACTTCAATGGCTAGTTTTTTTAGTTTTATCCTGTTTTGGGTTTTTTGTCTTTTTGCTTTGTTTTTCTTGTGTTTGTGCTCTCTATAAATACCTTTCATACCTCGGACCTAGTACAATCTAAGAAAATTGTTTATACAAGTTTACAAAAGAGTTTAAGGGTTTTGAAGTTTGATTTAGTGTTTGTATTTGTGAAGAAATTTTCACAAGAGCTTGAGGAGATCATCATTTGTGTTTGGGCATTCAACTCATCTCCCTCTCTCTCTTGTCATCATAGAGAAGTTTTTCTAAACTCATATCTAGTTATTTATATGTTTGGTTTTCATTTCCATAAGCTAGAATTTATTTGAGTTTAGTTTAGTTTTTTATTATACTCATTGTTCACACATAACCTATTGAGCTTATTGTATTTGCATACATAATATAATTTAGGGTTATGGGATTTTGACTTTGAGTGTGGGCTTAATTGAGTTCTCTCTTTGTTTAGAGAACAAATTATTTATTGTTGAGCGTTATTTGTGAGAACATTTTGTAATATACTTGTATACCGAGAGGAGTGTGTGGTCAAAGACGGGGTCGTCCAAAGAGGAGTAGAATCGGTAGTAAAGCCTTGGGAGAGATTGTAAATCCGAGCACTTGAGGGAGACACGGTCTAGAGACCAATACTTAGAGGGTGTGAGTGAAATTGCAAGAGTGTTGATTGTAAATTTTTCGGTGAGCTAGAAAACCGAGTGTGAGGTGTAAACATTTCCGGGCGAGCGTTGAAAACCCGTCGTGTTAGTGGATTTCTCCCAACGAGTAGGGAGCGAAGACGTAGGACGGAAGGTCCGAACTCTATGATCATTTCTTGTGTGTTTGAGTTTGGCTTGTGTACTTATATTTTATTTATCTCTAACGTCATTCTCTCTTTATCTAATTTATCCATTATATTGTTTGTATTTATTTATAGTTTACTTACCCTTATTTGTATATCATCGCATATATATCTTATTGCATTTCTAATTTGCTAGGATATTTGTTAATTAGTTTTAATTGGTATTAAATCGAATTAAATTAGCATAAATACTATTCACCCCCTCTAGGGTTCTTTCCTAGTGGTATTAGGGTCTAACAATTGGTATCAGAGCTTGATGCTCTTTGATTTAAGGTTTAATCATCTTGAGTTAAAGATCCAAGTTATCTTATATTGCTAATCTTGTTTTGATTTCATTTATATCTTGCTTGCACATATATACTTTATGGACATGCATTATGAATCTTGTTTAGGCTATGATCCTAATATTGCTCCTTCTTTTAATGTTTTTCTTATTCCCAATGGTGTTCTAGATTTAAAATATTTGTTAGATCTAGACATTTTAATTTATGGGAAATCATTTATAGTGCATATGTTGTGCCCAAATTAGATAAATCTATTTGGAGCACAAATGATAAAAAAATGTTTGTTTTGAAAAACTTTTGTTAGAATTCTTGCTTAACGCTTTGATACATCTATTTCTAAAAAAATTGCTTGTCTAGTTAGTGCCTATACATTATGGAAACATATTGAGGCATATTATGGTGACTTGGAGGCGGTCCAACAAGCTTTGGGGGATCCCGCTTCAAGTTCTAAAGGAGTATCATGCACACGTCCACTAGGGGATAACGTTAATGTGGTAAGCGAGTTCGGATCAATAATAATTTATCTAGTGATGAACTTGCTTGTGCTTCTGAAAAATTATTGCATGCCTATAACAATTTGCATCATATCTTTTTAGATTTAAAAAGCAAGCATGAAGATTTAAAATCCGATCATGAGAAGTTAGCTTCCAAATTTGATATCATTACTCAAGAAAATGTTGCTCTTAAAGAAAACAATGGATCATGAGAAGTTAGCTTCCAAATTTGATATCATTACTCAAGAAAATGTTGCTCTTAAAGAAAACAATAACATGCTAAATTTTGAAAATAATAATTTAAAATTGGATATTGCTAACTTGACTCATGACAAAAACAATGTCATTTTAGAAGTAGAAGCTAGTAGAAAACAATTGGATATTCTTGTAAATGATTTCGTTTTTTCTACTTCTAATAACAATACTTATATGCATAATAATGAGTTGAATCATGTTAGGGATCGCATATCATCTTTAGATTCAATTCTTAAAACATGTATTGTTAATAACAAAAAGCTTATGGACATGTGTGCTAAGTCTTATTCTAAAACATTTAAACATCCTATACATCATGAACACATGTATAGCAAAGTCTTTAAATGCACAAATTGTGGTCGTAAAGGCCATTTATCTAAATTTTGCTATGATGCATACAAACATAAGAATGCTAAAGCTCATTATGCATCTTATCAAGTTTCTTCATCATATACATATGTATATGCACACACTCATAAAGTTCATCATAAGCATGCTCATGTGTTTAAATGTGATCTTTGTGGACGTTTTGGTCATTTGGCAAAATTTTACTATAATTTGAAAAAGACTTCACCTTTACCAAATGATTTTATTAAACCACAAAAGTTTAAATATGATGTTTGTGGTCGTTTTGGTCATTTGACCAAACTTTATTTTGATTTGAAGAGAGTTTCTCATTTGCAAAATAATTTAAAAGAAAAACTATTTTTGCAAATGATTCTTGTGCACGCCCACTTGGTCAACACAAATATTTTTATCAATTTCATTGCACATTTTGCAATCAGAAAGGTCATTTACATGACTATTATTTTGATCATGTTAGTGCACTAAATGCACCCAAATAGGTTCATAACCCTGGACTTTGAGCTTTAATGATAGGGGTCGTGTTCCTAAACTCTTAGGTACCAAGAGTAATTGGGTACCAAAACAAGTTTGATTTTAAATCAAGATTCTTAGTGTTTTTAATTTTTCATTTCTTGGTTTTTGATAAATATGTTTTGAAATTTTTGTAAATGAAAATACTTTTTTTAAGTCAAATTCCTTTGTTTTTATTTTATTGGTTTTGATTTTTCATGAGAGGTTTGTGTTTAAGCAACCCCCTGGATTTGTTTCATGTTTACTAGGTGATATATGTTTATATGAGTTGATGTGGTTGCCTCTCTTGATTTCTTGTTGAAATTGATTTTGGTTGGATTTCAATTTGATTTATGATTTCATTTGAGTGATTTGTTTTTTATTTTAAAACTTTTTGCAAGATTCTCATGTTCTTCTTCTTTTGATTTCATAAATCGTTTTATACATGGATTTTATATTTGTGTTTTGAGACACACTCTTCCATAATAATACATCCATATGTGTTCTCATTATCTTATTGTATGTGAGTGATACTTAGCATGTTTTCTATATCTATGCTTGCTCACATATGTTTATCTTGGTCCTATTGCATATATTCATTAAGGCATTTTGATAGGGTGAATTTTTCCCTATATTTGTTTTTATACTCGCCGTGTCGCTCTCTTCATTCTTTTATGGTGTTTCCCCATTTTTGATGTTGCCAAAGAGGGAGAAACAAGTGGTTTGTGAGTATATTTATGAGTATCGTGTCTTATTGTATATTTTATATACCCTTTGCATAAATTAGTTGTCATCATTAAAAAGAAGGAGATTGTTGGCCTTTTTGTTTTGATGATGTTTTAACAAGCAATTTACAACTAATATTGTTTATCTAGTGTTTGTGTTTTCTTATATATTCTAGGCAAACAATATGTTGTATGTTGGATGGAATCGAACATTCACGATCATATCCATTAGAGGATGGAAGGAATATCGGTATGAAGCCGTTGCACATTGTTTGTTGGAAAAATTGCAAAGAAGAGAACAAAGAAAATTGACTTGTATTCCTTTGATTCTGATTACAATTTGATTACAAAAGAGAAGAGAACGAATTTGATTCTCTCCTTTGTTTAAAACTGGGTTCTTCTCGGTAGCGATGGAATGCCTCCTTCGATTGCTCGCGTCGAATTTGCTCTCCGTTGACGATCCAACCGTCTTCTATCTCGTGGGAACGATGAACTTCTGTGGAAAGTTTAATGGATAACTCTGAATGAGTTTAAGAACTCTGAACGAGTTAGAATTCTGTTAATATAGTTGTTAGAACCGAAAATTCGGTTAATGACCAAGTTGATATTCTGTTGTTGAAGAATCCTCTCAGATTTGATCTTCTGAATTTGATTCAAAAATCCTATCTCCAAGGATTTTACTGCTGCTGCTGTTGAATTACCCAACCTGAGTGGTTGAGATCCTCCAAAATCTAACCTGCTGCCAACTCTTCCGTTCCAAAAAGCCAGCCCTCAGTGGTCGATCTGAGCCCAGAAATTCCAACCTTGAACTCAGTTGAGTTTACTTACTTTTATAGGGGATTAAGGGGGTGTAACTGCCCTCTAAATCTGCTCCTAAGTGGGCGTGATTTCCTCAGATCGTGGGGAAAACGGTTCTGAAACCGTTCGACTCATATTTAAATGAGTCAAACGCCCAACCTGGCGTTCAGGACCCTAACCTCGCGTCTTAGGATTGAGACACGAGGTTGGGTGTTGACTGAACATCCAGAATGCGAGGGTCGCTCACGTTTCGCTTGTTGTAACGCGGGTCTGACTCCAGCGTTTTGATATTATAACGCGGGTTTGATCCTGGTGTTTTGATGTTGTAACGTGGGTTCGACCCTCGCGTTTTGATGTTGTAACGCGGGATCGACTCTAGCGTTTTGATGTTGTAACGCGGGTTTGACCCTGGCGTTTTGATGTTGTAACGTGGGTTCGACCCTCACGTTTTGATGTTGTAACGCGGGATCGACCCCGGCGTTTTGATGTTGACACACGGGGAGGACCTCCGCGTCTTGTCTTGAAGAGATTATCACAAAGTAATCTCTTTTGTCATAGCGTTGCAAAGATCATTATCTTGTAATCTTCGTCTTGGCTCCTTGAGAATATGAGAGTCGTCAGATTGTAACTCCCGATGTTGATTGTGAATGCTGTTAAACTAGAGCTCTCATCGGTTGTCGTGAAGGTCGTCAGATTGTAACCTTCAGTGATCTACGTGAAAGTCTTCAAATTATAGCCTTTTGGAAGTCGTCAGATTGTAACTTCCATCATCGGTGTTTGATGGAGGATAAGCTATCTATTGTGATTTTTAGACAGCCTACACACATTCAAGAAAAATTCAAGATCAAGCTTCATCCGTATCCAAGACAAGCTATATTGAAGACCTTCTAGCTTTGGCAAATTAGTTTAGGTTTTATATTATGTGTGTTTAATATTTCAAGCTCAATATCATATACACACACAATATATATGTTTATCCGTTTTTTGGTTTATCCACAAACAAAGTTTTTACAAGCAAATAGATATATATTCATATACATACATATTTGTTTTCATGTGGATAAGTTGTTTTGGCATTATAGATATGAAACAAAAGTTATATTCATACACACTTTAATATGTTTCATATTCTATTGTATTTTTGATAAAATATTTTATTCTTGGTTTATGGACTTAATAACACTAGTTTACATCTTTTCCTAAGTCTATAAACTCATTCATAAAGTTTCAAAATATTGTTTAAGTCAAAATGTCAAAAACAATTGTGTTGGCATTTTCATATTTTTGATTATTTTGCAAAATGAAGAGATTTCTCATTTGGGATGTGCAATTTCAAAAATACTTTTTGTAACATGTGTATTATCATGATTATAAATATTATCCACTATTTTACATTTTTTGAATTTATTTACTATTTTTAAAAGGAGTTTAAAAATCAGATTTACTATTTATAACAAGCTGATAATGTGTTATCAGTCGACTGGTGCAAGGGTTCAGTCGACTGATGAAAACGCCTGGAATCATCAAAAGTTTCTGTTTTTATGACTGATAAGCTATCAGTCAACTGATGATTTGTTAGCTGCATATAACGGTCAGCTCGTTAGTCGACTGATATTGTTCATCTGTCGACCGATGGATCCAACAGCTAGTTTTTTTAGCTTTGTGCTGTTTTGGATTTTTAGTCTTTTTTGCTTTATTTTTCTTATGTTTTGGGGTCTCTATAAATACCCCTCATACCTCAGACCTAATACAATCTAAGAAAATTGTTTATACAAGTTTACAAAAGAGTTTAAGGGTTTTGAAGTTTGTTTTAGTGTTTGTTTTTGTGAAGAAATTTTCACAAGAGCTTGAGGAGATCATCATTTGTGTTTAGGCATTCAACTCATCTCCTTCTCTCTCTTGTCACCATAGAGAAGTTTTTCTAAACTCATATCTAGTTATTTATATGTTTGGTTTTCATTTCCATAAGCTAGAATTTATTTGAGTTTAGTTTTGTTTTTTATTATACTCATTGTTCACACACAACCTATTGAGCTTATTGTATTTGCATACATAATATAATTTGGAGTTGTGGGATTGTGACTTTGAGTGTGGGCTTAATTGAGTTCTCTCCTTGTTTAGAGAATAAATTATTTATTGTTAAGCGTTATTTGTGAGAACACTTTGTAATACACTTGTACACCGAGAGGAGTGTGTGGTGAGAGACGGGGTCGTCCCAAGAGGAGTGGAGTCGGTAGTAAAACCTAGGGAGAGATTATAAATTCGAGCACTTGAGGGAGACACGGGCTAGAGACCAATACTTAAAGGGTATAGAGTGGGATTGCAAGAGTGTTGATTGTAAAATTTTCACTGAGCTAGAAAACTGAGTGTGAGGTATAAATATTTTCGGGTGAGCGCTAAAAACCCGTCGTGTTAGTGAATTTCTCCCCGAGAGTGGGGAGCGGATACGTAGGACGGAAGATCCGAACTCCGTGATCATTTCTTGTGTGTTTGAGTTTGGCTTGTGCACTTATATTTTGTTTATCTCTATCGTCATTTTCTCTTTATCTACTTTATCTGCTTTATTGTTTGTATTTGTTTATAATTTGCTTACCCTTATTTGTATATCCTTGCATATCTACCTTATTGCATATCTATTTTGCTAGGATATTTGTTAATTAGTTTTAATTGGTATTAAATCGGATTAGATTAGCATAAACCCTATTTACCCCCCTCGAGGGTTCTTTCATAGTGGCATTAGGGTCTAACAATATGTGCAATTCTAGGTGTGTGAGAGGGAGAGAAGAGAGAACTAGGAAGTTTATCTCTTTGTAATTGTATTGGTGACTTCTCATATAGTGAATCAAATTCTCTTCCATCTGACGATATAACTTGAAATTTTTTGGGTTGAACCTCATAAATCAAGTCTTGTACGATTGTTTTATTTGTGCTTTGTACCTTTATATTCTCCTAACATCCCGATCTCCTAGATCCTACATTTCTACTTTAGGATCAACCTTGCGGTAGCAAATCACCAATTTGTATCAGAGCTTTTATTAGAGATTCAAGCCCATGTGGAATCAAACTTCAAGTGTGGGAAGTTTAACGACAAGGGGAACTTTTCTTTATGGCACTGCAAATGAGGACATTCCTAGTACTGCTGGCAAGTAGCCTTGTAGTTTAGCTCGGAAAAAAAATTTAAAGAGTTAAAAATAAAGCAAAAGGCAAAATGGTGAAGGAACGGGTGGTGCACCGGGTAGTCTAACTGGTTGATTGGCTCTAGCGGTACACTAGCTAGTGGATCAGTCCTCAGACCATTTTTGTACTGTTTTGCGTTTCGGAATCCTTTTAGGGCTAGGACTCCTAATTGGTATTGTATCTAGTTTTAACCCTATAAATATAAGTCCCTCGGATCTAGGGCCAGGTGATCTAAGATAGGAGAGAGTTGCATATTGTAAAAGAGAGGTAAAGGAAAAAAAAGGGAGAGAAATCTAGAATTTATGAGGATCTTTTGGAGAGGCTGAGTCTTCCAGTTTCCTTCAAAAATGCAAGAAAGATTGTATCTTTGTAATCTCTTATATAAAGAAGACTCAAATCTCTCCCCCTCAACATAGGTGATTGTTGAACATGTAAATCCATGTCATGCATCTTGTTTGCCTTCTCTACAGTATATTGCCTTTTCTTTTTTGTAACGTTGGTTTCTCGTTGTTTCCTTCTCGCCGACTGATATATTTCCCTTGGAAGATGGAGATCTAGTTGGGAGATCCCGAAGATGCTCTTGCATCATGCCCATATTCTCAATAGGTACAACTAGGGCTCTACAAGCCGTTGTGGGAGATGGAGAAGATGATGGAAGCCCATTCCAGGAGTATCTATGGATGATATGTTTGCTTTAGTACTTCGCTAGCATGAGTTGGGCCTCAAGAATGAAGTCACATCTATCTATCTAATCTAATACTATTATAAAAGTGTGTTGGTATGTTAAAACATTTCTTCCAAAAATACCCTCCAAACAACATACATGCATCCAAAAAACACATACTTGCATACATATAAACACATACTATACATGCATACATTCTTAATAATTGCATAACTCTCCTATTAATTGTCCACTAATATTAACTTCTATTTTTTGTAACCCCTCCACTAATCCAATATTAATGTTATCATAAAAAATTTGCATATATATAAACACATACATATACATGCATATATTCTTAATAATGGCATAACTCTCCTATTAATTGTCCACTAATATTAACTTTTATTTTTTGTAACCTCTCCACTAATCCAATACTAATGTTATCATAAATTTTTTTACGATTGTAAGTTGCATTTGACATAATAGCTGAGAATTAAATGCACACACATATGACAATCTTCCAAAAATGCCCTCCAAACCACATACATGCATCCATAAAACACATACTTACATACATATAAACACATACATATACATGCATACATTCTTAATAATGACATAACTCTCCTATTAATTGTCCACTAATATTAACTTTTATTTTTTTTGTAACGCCTCCACTAATCCAATACTAATGTTATCATAATTTTTTTAAAAATTATAAGTTGTATTTGACATAATAGCTGAGAATTGAATGCACACACATATGACAAACTAATAATATACGTTTCAATTTGCAAACAAAGTGTCAACTTAAAATGCTTACATGCATACATTCTTAATAATGGCATAACTCTCCTATTAATTGTCCACTAATATTAACTTCTATTTTTTGTAACCCCTCCACTAATCCAATATTAATGTTATCATAAAAAATTTGCATACATATAAACACATATATATACATGCATACATTCTTAATAATAGCATAACTCTCCTATTAATTATCCACTAATATTAACTTCTATTTTTTGTAACTCCTCCACTAATCCAATACTAATGTTATCATAATTTTTTTAAAATTGTAAGTTGTATTTGACATAATAGCTGAGAATTGAATGCGCACACATATGACAAACTAATAATATACGTTTCAATTTGCAAACAAAGTGTCAACTTAAAATGCTTACATGCATACCTTTTTAATAATGGCATAACTCTCATATTAATTGTACACTAATATTAACTTTTATTTTTTGTAACCCCTCCACTTAAAACACACAGATGACAAACCAATAATATACGTTTCAATTTGCTAACAAAGTGCTAACTTAAAATGCCATTAGTGCATGCATTCATGCATACTTGAAATGAGAGTTACATTTTCAATTGTAGTTTTTATTTAAGTGACAATTACATTTGACTGTTACGAAATCCAAAGAGCCTGTTTTTTTATTTATCATAATAGCCCTTACTTGCAACCTATAAAAATTTACTCATTTGATGATTTAGATTTACACTCACCTCTTACAACCCTAACAGTATTCTATACTAACCCCATGGCTTTACTATAATATTATTTGGATGATACAAGCTCGTCAGTGAAAACATTATCCCTTCAGAAGAGATAACGACAAGGGGGGTGAAGACGATTGAAGTTGTGCTAAGGAAGTACTGAGCTTTACTCAGATTATACTTTATACTGATGTGATTGTTAGACTGACGGTTATATGCAGATTGATGATACAATTGATACAGGGAAATGTGGAGAATTCGGATTGAGGCTAAAGTTTAAGGTCTTTTTTTTTTGGGGGGGGGGGGGGGGGGGGGTTTCTAATGAACTTTTTTTTTCTATTTCTATAATTTTTACTATGTACTTAATTGTGATTTGAGAGAAATATTGTATTATCTATGAACTTAGTAGATATATTTTTTGTAGCATATTACTAATTATATGATAATAGAAGAGAGAGAAGGTGAAAGTGAGAATTTTATTTTGTTGTAGTGGATTAGAAAAATAAAGATAATTAATATAAACTGGAATAACATGACACACTTAACATAAAAGTAAAAAACAAACTTGGAATGTTATCTTTTGGGCAAATTTTTTTATATAATAAGTATATTATAACCTAATGTTAAAACTATATTCTAAATTTGCACATAAAACTACCAGTAGTTATTAAATACCATTCATTATCTAATGTTAAAACTATATTCTAAATTTGCACATAAAACTACCAGTAGTTATTAAATACCATTCATTATCTTAAATTATAAAGTAAATAGAACTATGTAACTACCAGTAGTTATTAAATACCATTCATTATCTTAAATTATAAAGTAAATAGAACTATGTCTTTTAAGATTAAAAAAATTTGTATCTTTTAGGTGTTCCATGATTTACCAATGTTCACAAAATAACCCTGAATTTTTTCACAAACAACCGAGGATCTTCATAATTTTCACAAAGACCATTGAAATTTCATATATTTATAGAAAAATACTGAAACTTCATAATTTTTTACAGATAAACCTCTCTATAGTTCAAAACTTAAATCTTAAGAACATTGAAAGAAGTATATGATCTAAATTGTAAGAAAATTACAAATAGGTCCTCAAATGTTGTTATAGTTACATTCAAAATGAAACTCTTCCATTAATTAAATAATGAATTGTGTAAAGTATTAGAATATAAAATAAATATGTCCATGTGCAACTCACGTGCACTATACTAGTTGACTTATACATGGTAACAATGTAACTTGGTCTAGCATGGATTATGGTTCACCTAGATAAACATGTGACGCGCTAATTTCATTTGTCTGGAAATTTTTAAGTTAAGACACCATATCCATTAGCCATTTGTATTATGCTCAAGTTGGAATTGAAATTGCCCTAGAGGGGGGTTGGTGAATAGGGAATATGCTAATCTAATCCGATTTAATATCTACTTAAAACTTATTAACAATTATATCCTAGCAAGTATAATATTCAACAACTTATGAGCAATGATATGTAATTAAAGCAAGCGTGATATAAACATGAACAAATATGCAAATGAGATAGTGAAAAATGACAAACGCAAATATACAATGTGATCATGGAGTTTGGTCACTCCCGACCTATGTCTCCGCTTCCCACTCTCAAGGAGAATCTCCACTATCTCAAAAGATACTACACAATCGGTTTTTAACGCTCACCGACAAACGTTTATAACACACACAATTATAATCAATCAATACACCATCTAAGTATTGGCCTAACGCTCACCGACAAACGTTTATAACACACACAATTATAATCAATCAATACACCATCTAAGTATTGGCCTAACCCATTTCAACTTCCTCAAGTGCTTGGAGTTACCACCTCTCCCTAGGCTTTACTACCAACGCCACTCCTCTTGGAATTGACCACGTCTCTCACCAAGCACTTCTCTCAGTGTTCTTGTGTATTATAATGTGATCTCAACAAATAGGCACAAATATAAAGTGTTTGTTCTCTAAACAAGATGATAACTCAATTAAGCTTACACTCAAGGAATCACTTACCACAACCCAAATTATACTTAATGTGAAATACTAAAAGCTCAAGGAATGTGTGTGCATTCAATGAGTAAAATGAAATGTAAACTCAATCTAAAGTCTAGCTAAATGAAATTTATGATCAACAAATATATTTATAAAGCTAGAAATTGAGTTTAGCAAAACTTCTCTAAAAATTAAGAGTGGAAGAGATTGAGATTGATCAGCCCAAACACGAAAAGATAATCTCTTCTTCCACTTGTGAAAACCACTTCACATAAACACTTGTAAAACACTTGAAAACACTAAACAAACTTATAAACTTGTTTTAAATTTTTCTTAGTTAAGTTCAGAAGTTTGAGGGTAAGGGGTATATACAGGTTCACAAAACAAACCTAAAAAATCAAGAAAACCAAGAAAAAAGATAAAAATCCTAAAAAATTAGGAAGCTAAAAAAACTAGTTGTTACCGTATCATCAGTCGAATGATACTGTTCATCAATCAACTGATGAGTTGACCGTTACAGGCCGCTCATCCGTCATCGGTCGACTGATAACCTGCATCGGTCGACTGATGGTTCATCAGTCGATTGAGCAGAAAATTTTTACTTTTCCAGGCACTTTCATCAGTTGACTGATGATTTCATCAGTCGACTGATAACGTGCATAGGGATTTTTTGAACAGTAAAAAATTGATTTCAAACCCCTTTTAAAAATAGGAAATAAAATTAAAAAATTATAAAACTTTAGGAAATATTTATAAATATGAAAATAAACATGTTACAAAAAAATTTCAAATTGCATTTCCCATTTGTGAAAACTCTTCATTTTGTAAAATCTCACAAATACGTGTTTGTCTAAAACACTTGTTTTTTGACATTTGACTTAAACCAAAATTTGAAATCTTTTGAATTGATTTATAGACTTAATAAAAGATGAACTAGGATTATTTAGTCCATAAACCAATAACACAATATTCAAATTGTTATAAAACCAAAGAATGTGTGTGTGCATATAATATTGAGCTTAAAGTATTAACACACAAAATATAGTTCCTAAACTAATGTACCCAAGATGATGATCTCTCGTTGAAGCTCGATCTTGGTAGCAAGAATAAAACTTTATGATGTGTTGACTTGAATGCATATTGCTCCATTCTAAATTCCTTCCATCCTCCAAGGAATATGATCGTGTAGGCGCAATACAACTAACCTCCAACGAAGGGATTTTGTTTAGAATACCTAACAAGCAAATATAAATACTTGACAAACATTATTAGGAATTGTTTGTTAATCATCAAAACTAGATTAGATAGTAGGCTCATAAATATGAGACCTAACAATCTTCCCCTTTTTGATGATGATAAACAATCTACACAAAGAGTATATAGAATATGTATGATACCAAAATAATATACAAATTATAATCCTCATGCATAAAACCAATAGAATTATATACCCACAATTGACTTATTTCTTCCCCTTTGTCAACATCAAAATGGGGAAAACAACAAGAGAGAAAGAGAGCGTTAAGCTCCCCCTACAAATAAGCATAGATGAGTATAAAAACAAGTATATGGAAAACTCCCCCTACCAAAATGCCATATAAAAAGTATATTATATAAAGTACTAAGGCAAATATGTGAGCAAACATGGATATAAAAACATATGCAAATCATAGCTCACACTCAAAGGAGACACATATATATATTTATCAAAAAAAATTGTCTCAATACATAAAAACCGTTTAAGTAAAGTTAAAGAATATGGCTTTAACAAAACGAGGATCCAAAGCGTTATCCGAAAAATATTTGTGAAAAACTATATAAAAGATAGTCATGAAAATAATTAGGAAAATATTTATGAAAATTCATGAAGGAAAATCATGAAAAATTATAAATCCATGAAAGCTAAGAATTATAAACCATGATTTAAATCACAATAAAAACACAGTTGATCAAGAGAAATATGCTTAGGATAAAAACAAAATAAACATCAATTATGCTATATTCGACAAGTACATATGAAAGGCAAACATACCAATCTTTTGAAATTTGTTTCAACACATATAAAACTTTTTGCATCCAATAACATGATAGGAAGAAAAAAAAGATCAATGAATTCAGGGATAGCTTATAAGCCTTTTCATATAAAAAACATTTTAGAAGAGCGTTTCTTGACATGCATTTGAAATAGATTGAAACTTTATGTCTATCAAATGCTAAAAACATAGAGGTTGACTCTATCCTTGCAGCTAGTGCAAAGATTTCGTCATAATCAATACCTTCAATGACAAAACCAAAAAAAAAAAATCATAATCTGTAATGAGAGCCAAAATCAATCAATAAGAATAACAATTCCAAAAATAGGTTTTGTTTTTATTTAAGTAAAATTTTGATCAAAATATTTTAAAAAATAGATTTTGCAAATACGTTTTTTAAAAGAAGAAACGAAAGCGGAAAACGCTAGAAACTTGTTTTGAAATCAAACGGTTTCTGGCACCCAAATATTTTTGGTGCCGGAAGGTTTAGAGATATGACCTCTATCAATAAAGCTCAATGTCCTAGGGTTATGATCTCATTGGGCGTATGTGATGCACGAATTCGGTTATAACAATAATTACTCAAACGACAATTTCTATTGCAACAAGTGCAATGGAATAGACCCATTTGTTTTTATGGACAATGAGATTGTGTACGAGAAATATTTACAAATAAAATGGTCTTTAAAAATTATTTTGCAAATGAGAAACTTTTTTAAATCAAAACAAAACTTGGTCAAATGACCAAAACGACCACAATAATCACATTTATACACATAAGTATGCTTATGATATACTTTGTGTGCATGTGTATATGTATGATGTGATGAAGCTTGATGAGATGCATAAGTAGCAACATTATTAGATTTTGTGGGTTTATGTGCATTATAACAAAATTTTGCAAGATGGCCTTTACAACCAAAAATAGAGCATTTATAAACTTTATTATTTATGTGTGCATAGTGTGCGGGGTTTTTGAATAAATTTACATGGGACTTTGCACACAAGTCTATAAGCTTAATATAATTTGCAATGCATGTTTTTCGTGTTGAATCTAGAGATGATATACGATTATTAACATGATTCAACTCATTATTTTGCACAAAAGCATTGTTATTAGAAATAGAACATATATGGTCATCAAATTTATTTCTAATATCTTCTACTTCTAATAAGGCATTATTTTTCTCATGAGATAAACTAGTAATTTTAATTTTTAATTTTTCATTTCTTTCTTTAAGATTCACATTTTCATTAGCAATGATATCAAATTTAGATGCTAATGTCTCATGATCGGATTTTAAAATGACATGCTTGCTTTTTAAGTCTACAAAATTATGATGCAATTTGTTATAAGCATGCATTAACCTCTTATATGCACAAGCGAGTTCATTAACGAAAATTTCACTTTCGGAATAGGACTTGCATACCTCACTAGGGCTATCGCCTAGTGGCTTTGTGCACGATGAAGATGCTCCAATTTCACTTAAAGTAGAGTCCACCAAAGCACGTTGGATCTCCTCCAAGTTACTGTGATGTGCTTCTATGAATTTTTATAATGTATAAGCACTATCAAATGAATCAAGCTTGTTAGAAATACATGTATCACAAGCATTAAGTAAAAATTCTAGCAAGAACTTGTTCATTGTAAACATTCTCTTATCATCATTACTCCACTTGGATTTCTCCAAAGTGGGTACAACATAAGCATAATCAATAATTTCTCATAAATTAAAATGTCTATATCTAACAAAAAGTTTAAATCTAACACACCATTGAGCATAGGAAAAATTATTAATTGTTGGAGTAATATTAATGGCATAGCCTAAACTAGGTATACCATGCATGTCTATGATAAATTATGCAAGCAATATAAAATAATCTCAAAACTAGATTAGCAAGATATAAAAATTTGGATCTTTGTCTCTAAGCAATTAACCCACAAATCAAGAGCACCAACCTCTGATACCAAATAAAATTGCCCTAGAGGGGAGGGGGGTGAATAGGGAATATGCTAATCTAATAAGATTTAATGCCAATTTAAAACTTATTAATAATTATATCCTAGCAAGTATAATATTTAACAACTTATGAGCAAGGATATGTAATTAAAGCAATGGCAATATAAACATGAACAAATATGCAAATGAGTAGTGAAAAATGACAAACGCAAATACACAATGTGATCATGAAGTTCGGGCACTCCCGACCTACGTCTCGGCTCCCCACTCTCGAGGAGAATCTCCACTATCTCAAAAGATACTACACAATCGGTTTTCAACGCTCACCGACAAACGTTTATAACACACACAATTATAATCAATCAATACACCATCTAAGTATTGGCCTAACCCATTTCAACTTCCTCAAGTGCTTGGAGTTACCACCTCTCCCTAGGCTTTACTACCAACACCACTCCTCTTGGAATTGACTATGTCTCTCACCAAGCACTTCTCTCGGTGTTCTTGTGTATTACAATATGATCTCAACAAATAGGCAGAAATATAAAGTGTTTGTTCTCTAAACAAGATGAGAACTCAATTAATCTCACACTCAAGGAATCACTCAACACAACCCAAATTATACTTAATGTGAAATACTAAAAGCTCAAGGATTGTGTGTGCATTCAGTGAGTAAAATGAAATGTAAACTCAATCTAAATTCTAGCTAAATGAAATTGACGATCAATAAATATATGTATAAAGCTAGAAATTGAGTTTAGCAAAACTTCTCTGAAAATCAAGTGTAAGAGATTGAGATTGAAGCCCAAACACGAAAAGATAATATCTTCTTCCTCTTGTAAAACCACTTCACATAAACACTTGTAAAACACTTGAAAACACTAAACAAACTTGTAAACTTGTTTTAAATTTTTCTTAGTTAAGTTTAGAAGTTTGAATGTAAGGGGTATATACAGGTTCACAAAATCCTTAAAAACCAAGAAAACTAAAAGACAAAAATCCTAAAAAATTAGAAAGCTAAAAAACTAGCCGTTACAGTGCCATCAGTTGACTGATACTGTTCATCTGTCGACTGATACTGTTCATCAGTCGACTGATGAGCTGACCGTTACATGCCACTAATTCGTCATCGGTCGACTGATGAACTCATCAGTCGACTGATAACTTGTATCGGTTGACTGATGGTTCATGAGTCGACTAAGCAGAAACTTTTTGTTTTTTTAGCCACTTTCATCGCTCAACAGATGATTTCATCAGTCAACTAATAACGTGCACATGGATTTTTTGAACAGTAAAAATTGATTTCAAACTCCTTTTAAAAATAGCAAATAAATTCTAAAAATTATAAAACTTTGAGAAATGTTTATAAACATGAAAATAAACATTTTATAAAAAAAAATTAAATTGCATTTTCCATTTGTGAAAACTCATCATTTTGTAAAATCTCACAATTACGTGTTCGTCTAAAACACTTGATTTTTGACATTTGACTTAAACCAAAATTTGAAATCTTTTGAAATGATTTATAGACTTAATAAAAGATATAAACTAGGATTATTTAGTCTATAAATCAATAACATAATGTTTTCTCAAAAATATCCAAATTGTGATAAAACCAAAGAATGTGTGTAGGTATAATGTTGAGCTTAAAGTATTAACACACAAAATATAGTTCCTAAACTAATATATCTAAGATGATGATCTCTCTTTGAAGCTCAATCTTGGTAGCGGGAATAAAATTTGATGATGTGTTGACTTGAATGCATATTGCTCCATTCTAAATTCCTTTCATCCTCCAATGAATATGATCGTGTATAGACGCAATCCAACCAACCTCCAATAGAGGATCTTTGTGTAGAATACATAACAAGCAAATATAAACACTCGACAAACGTTGTTAGGAATTGTTTGTTAATCATCAAAACTAGATTAGATAGTAGACTCATAAACATGAGACCTAACAGGACTTTGCTAGATCTTAATCAAGATGCACATTTATTAGTAGCGTCTAACTCCCATTTAGTTCAAGTATATGTCCGACTTAACAATAGCATGATATGAGATTTAACCCAACACTGCAAGATCAATTAGGTGGATATAAAGTTAAATATGTTTAGATTCATGAACCAATCAAGTATGTAACATTTTCAAGTCAATGTCACTAGTAAAAAATCACGTATTCTAGACGGAATATTCTAGACAGAAATTTTTCCGTCTAGAATGCTATTAAAATAGACGGAAATTTTTCATCTAGAATTTTCCGTCTAGAATAAAGCATTATAGACGGAAAATTCCGTCTAGAATAGTATTCTAGATGGTTCCTTTATTTTTAAATTTTTTTAAAAAATAATCAGGTATTGTAGACGGAAATTTTCGTCTAGGATATAGAATAACTTGCCATTTAAAAAATTAATAAAATACCGTCAAAACCCGTAGCCGCCCCCTCCTCCCCCCCCCCCCCAAAAAAATGGATTTTCATCCAAAATCAGCCTCATCCCCCAAATCCTAACCTCACCCCCGGCCCCTCCCCCTCCTACTCCCTCTCCCTCCACGGCCAGGTCGCCGACAATCTCCCGCCACCGGAGGCGACCGCGAAGCTCCTCCTCTCAAACCTCGATCTCAAAGCTCTGCCTCTACGGCGCCGACCCGCACTCCTCCAATCCCTCGTCAGCACCAACATCTCTGTCGTCATCGGCGGCGCCAACGGAGATATCCCCAACTCGCGAACTCCCCATCCTTCGCCTCTCAATGAGTCGCTGCCAACGTTCGCCCCTTTGTTCCGGCCACAAAGATCTCTCCATCACCCTGCCATCATCGTAAGCTCTCGCCGATAACAGAAAGCTTCACTTTCCTTTTTTTTAATTTTTTTTTTGTTTTTGGCTTAACTTTCTGATCTCCGAGAGGCTTTGATTGTAGGGCGTTGGCTTCAATTTATGTGGGCGTAGAATTGCCGTACAATCGCGCCGGGAGGGGGGGGGCTGCGTAGCGCGAAAGACGGTGGCCGGGGACAAGGAGTTCTTTCTCTGGGAGTCGAGCACCGCGTATCTCTCTGCTGCCAGGCTCAAAGTGAGATCAAACCCTAACTAGTTTTTACTCAATTTCTGCTTAATTTGATCGAATTCGGTGATTCTATCAATTTTCAACTTTCCATACGAATGGTGTTGTTGGGTATTGAAGCTACGATCTGACCTTACGCGAGTGTAGCATTTGTATTTTTTGCTGATTTCTAATTTTTCAATCAAAGGGGAGAAACGAGGGCCTGAAATCGAGCCAAAAAGCTTGTTTTTCGGACATTGGTAGTATGCAATATAAGCTATCAAGCGAGTGTTTCGCTGATCGTATACTTGATACGCCTCCGTAATTATGTATCATCTATTTATACTATTTAGTAGGAAAAGCCCCCAACCTTTGGTTTGGGCGTCAAATTTTCAGAAAATTCTGAAAATGCTCCGGCACTTTAAAAGGATCACAATAAACACGCACACACTTAGATTCAATATAAACAAGGTCTCGCATTTGGAAAAAGCGAACTGAAAAGTCCTCAAATGTCTGCGTCATGCACGAATGGAGTGCACAGGGATGCTAGTGAACCATTAACAAAAGCAGTCACCATGTTTTCTTTGATGTTTCCTGTGCCATCCTAACAGAGAGTGTAATCAGATATATTCCACAATTGATTGGTTTAGTTATGGAATTGGTGAACAGCAAGGAGGACCTGTTGAAAGAACAAAAATGCATGTTATGATCACTTGTGTGAATAAGACTTACTCTTTCGTGTATGACATTGTCAAATTTAAGTGTATGACATTGTCTTCTTCTGTAGAATTGTAAGTTTTGTGTTATTATAAGTTTAGGGGCAAATATGTGCATAATGTAGCTTGGGGTCAATTAGGATTGAAAGACAATTTCTTTTCTTCAGTAGGGTTGTATACCTATTAACTTGGGCTTAAACAAAAATCCTACATGAAGACTTACTCTTTTGTCTATTTTCGCCAAATATTTCACATGTTTTAGTTTGCTGAGAAAAGAAATATAATTCTTTATTTACTCCCTAGACAGAGAAATACTCAAAATTATTAGTTGTATATGCTGAGAAAAGAAATATAATTCTCTGATGCAGAATTCCTACTTCTCCATCCACCCTTTGTTATACTTCATATACAACGTGTGAATTTCATTTCACAATTCAGATGCAAGAATTCCCGCATGTTTGTCATTTTGCTTGTGCGCAGATGACATATTTCTTAATCTATTGCATCTCTCCTACTTCTTGATATCACCTGTTAATTAAGTCTAAGTCTATAATACTGCTTCACTTGTCCCTTTTTGTTTCTGCAATTACAGTACTAATTACTGCCCAAAAACTGAATGAACATCAATGCACAATAATTTTTTCTTCGTCTTTACGATTACTTTCACATTGATGATGCTAACATAAAATCTTTATTGTATTTCTCTCCCTCTGCTGTTGTATAGGTGGAAGCAGATGAAGCATATTTGAGTAATGAAAGCACAGTAACTGTAACGCCCACCTTTTTTGAAGATGCCTGTAAATCGTCATGTGAAGGAATAATGGCAAAAACTCTAGATATTGATGCTGGATATTGTGCATCAAAGCGCACTGATGCCTGGTTAAAGGTACATCTAATTTGAGATAAGACGAACATCCCGCTTGATCAAACTTCTTGTAGTCTGATGTTCCATAATTTCTCATCAGGTCAAACGTGACTATATTGAAGAATTGGGTGACAGTCTTGATTTGGTACCCATTGGCGCTTGGTATGGGAATGGAAGAAAAGCGGGATGGTACAGATAATAGGCTTCCCTTCCTTCTTAATGTTTTCCTTTGATCTAATGGTTTCTCCCATCAAAAGTTTCTAAGAGTTAGGTTCCCGAAAAGAAGATGCATCTTGGTGGTATGAGTATTCCAATCAAATCTATCAATACTAATCACATCACCCTCTCAAGGGTTGGGGTATTACGGTAACCAATATAAACACCTTTTTTGAAGATGGCTGTAAATCGTCATGTGAAGGAATAATGGCAAAAACTCTAGATATTGATGCTGGATATTGTGCATCAAAGCGCACTGATGCCTGGTTAAAGGTACATCTAATTTGAGATAAGACGAACATCCCGCTTGATCAAACTTCTTGTAGTCTGATGTTCCATAATTTCTCATCAGGTCAAACGTGACTATATTGAAGAATTGGGTGACAGTCTTGATTTGGTACCCATTGGCGCTTGGTATGGGAATGGAAGAAAAGCGGGATGGTACAGATAATAGGCTTCCTTTCCTTCTTAATGTTTTCCTTTGATCTAATGGTTTCTCCCATCAAAATGATTTTGTTTCTCTGACTGCCACGGTACAGGTACAGCCCTTTCCTTATGGCGTGCTACAACCCTGATGCTAAAGAGTTTCAAAGTGTGTGTAGAGTCATGTCTGGCTTCTCAGATGAATTCTATAAGTCGGTAAGTGCAAGTTATAGTGAAGTGTATAATCCCCTTTGTACAACTAAAGTTGTATATTCTCGCACGTAATGCCATCTTGCATGTTATCTTGCAGGTTCAAGCTTCTAGCTTAAATTTCAGTTCCTGCTTACGCTCAGAATGATGAGGAAGAAGGTGAAGAATGAGAAGAAGAGGGCCTGAGTAAATGTATAGGGAAGGAGTTAAAGAAGCTTCTGCAGTGTCATAGCCATTGTAAAAAATTTATGTAAACGTTTGTAAACAATTTATGTATCTCTCTATTATTTTGATGAATGTATTATTTGAATATAATAAAATTTAATATTGGAATATAATTAGATTGTGTTGGATATGAATATAATTTATTGTTTAATATTGTGTATATGCACTCAAAGTAGATTCTGCAAAAAAAAAAAAAATACTGTAGCATAGTATCCTAGACGGAAATTCCATCTAGGATGCTCAAATTCCGTCTAGGATAGCTTATTTTTTTTTTAAAAATTTAAAAAAATAAATAACATCCTTCCGTCTAGGATGAGTATCCTAGACGGAAATTCCCGTGTAGAATATGTTGAAATAGACCCTGTACCTGCACCACCAGACTAAAGAAGGAAGGCGATAGCTGGCTCTCATAATTAATTTCCTTTATTCACCAGTTATTCTGTTTCCTTATTTTAGAAGATTGTTTCCTTGTTTTAGAAGATTGTTTTTCCTTTCTCTATATATTCTCCTCTCCCTCTCCTGTACATGTATCATTGGAAAAAAAGAAAAGAAATAAAAAGATTGTGTGTGGGTGTGGAGGACGTAGGTACCAAGTTGGTACTGAACCTCGTTAAATCCTGTGTCTTTACTCATACAACAATTTTTACATGGTATCAGAGCGGTCCAGATCTAGGAACCTATAATGGAGACCGACAATCAGAAGACGGGAGGTGGGAAGGACCAGGACCACAGCGTTGACATGACACTTCTTCAAGCGCTGAAGGAACTTCTAACCACCCAGAAGGTGATGACTATGCCGGTTGAAGTACCGGTTAACTCAATCACAGTCAAATTCGATGGAACTAACTACGGGCTGTGGTTGTCCATGATGGAGACTCACCTGGCCGGCAAGGGCAAGCTAGGCTATGTACGTGAAGAGAAACCGACACCTTTGGTAGGTGATGCTGGATATGAGCAATGGAAGATGAATGACTCAATGGTAAAAGGTTTGATTCTCAACTCCCTCGACTCAAGCCTTATTGGAAATTTCCACCGATATTCTACCGCAAAGGAGGTTTGGGATGCCTTGGCTACCACCTTCTTTGACGGTTGTGATTCTTCTCAGATCTATGACCTTCAACAAAGGGTCCACCAGTTAAAACAATCAGGTGGATCTTTGGAAAAGTATTACAATGAGTTGCAGGGATTGTGGAAGGAGATTGATTTCCGAAGACCAAACCCTATGGTGTGCATTATGGACATTGAGAAGCACAACTCTTGGGTTCAACAGGATCGGGTGTACAAATTTCTAGCCGGATTAGACGACCGTCTAGATAGCACTCGAGCGGATATTATCCAGACTGTGCCCTTACTAACTGTTGAGCAGGCGTATGCCCGGGTTAGACGGGAGGAGATGAGGCAGAAGGTGATGTGTAGCAATGACAGTATCTCTCATCCCGCAGTCATGACAATGAAGGGTACAGGTCAGCACACGGACCGTGCATCAGAGGTATCCCTTTCTCTTAAGTCTGAAACAAAACAGGGAAAGAAAGTTGAAGGAGGATGCAGTCATTGCCGCAATCCAAGGCACACCAAGGAAACATGCTTTAAGTTGCATGGATATCCAGACTGGTGGCATGAATTGAAGGAGAAAAAGGCCGCAGGGAACAAGAAGGGACAAGGTGGACAGGTGCACATAGCAGGATGCCCGGACCGTGCACTCGGGTATACAGACCGCGCAGAAGACAACGTAGGCCGAGCATCACTAACACTTGCGACTCATGTCAAAGGTACAGACAGGTCTGCTGGAAAAGGTAATGCTCTTATCACACAGAATTTAGAAAAATGGGTGATAGATTCCGGAGCAACCGATCACATGACTTATTTAGATTCAGATATTGATAGAATTGGGGAATCTAACCGAAAAGAGATTGTGAATGCAAATGGAGTCCCCTCACAGGTTATAGGATCAGGAGTTGTTAATGTGACTGAATCTTTGTGTTTAAAAGACACTCTACTTGTTCCTTCACTGACCACAAAGCTTATATCAGTGGGTCGATTAGCTGAAGATTTAAATTGTGTGGTCTTAATGTATCCCAATTTCTGCATTTTTCAGGACATCATAACGAAGGAGATACTTGGGCGTGGTATTAAGCGAAATGGACTGTATCACCTTGAAGACTTGAGTACTGGTTCTACATGTCTAGCTGGGAGAAGCACTCAGAGAGATAATATTTTGTTGTGGCATAAGAGGTTGGGACACCCTTCTGTGGGATATATGCGGAAAAATTTTCCTTTCTTATGGGCTGGTATGTCAAATTTTGAAATTCAGTGTGAAACTTGTATTCGAAGTAAAAGTCATAGAAACTCTTATCCTAGTGTTCGTTATAAAGATTTGGAGTTTGTTGATTTAGTACATTCTGATGTGTGGGGTCCAGCCCCGGTTAATTCAATAAACGGGGAAAGGTGGTTTGTTCTTTTCACCGATGATAGTACTAGAATGACATGGTTATATCTCTTGAAACATAAAAATGAAGTCGCAAACTGTTTTCTAGATTTCTCAAACCTGATTCAAAGACAATTTGGAAAGAAGATTAAAATTCTTAGAAGTGACAATGGGGGGGAATATGTGAATAATTTCTTGGGAAGTTTTTTCAAAAGTAATGGCATTATACATGAAACATCTTGTGCCGGTACCCCTCAACAAAATGGTGTGGCAGAAAGGAAAAATCGGCATATTTTGGAGATTGCTAGATCTTTGTTATTTGAAAATAATGTGCCACGGAATTTTTGGAATCATGCCATATCTACTGCCGTGTACCTTATGAACCGAATGCCATCCAGTACCCTAAAATTCCTTACCCCTTTACAGAAACTTTCCTCATTTGTGAGAATTCCATCAGCTCTAAATCTGGCACCAAAAGTGTTTGGATGTACAGCATATGTACATGTTCCAAGAGAGAAAAGAACCAAGCTCGAACCTTGCGCAATTAGGTGCATGTTTGTCGGGTATGGTAATAATCAAAAAGGATATAAATGCTTTGACTTAGAAACTGGAAAAACCTATGTGACAATGGATGTGTCATTTTTGGAAAGTGAACCTTTTTTTCGGAACCAATCATTGCCCCCTCCAAGAGAGGAGGAAACAAACCAAACAATCTGGTGGGAGGATGAAGAGAGAAACACGAGAAACACGCATACAGACCGTGTAGATGAAGACATGGACCGTGCAGACTCTACCCCAGGGGACACAGACCGGATGGGAGAGGACACGAACCGTGCACCTGAACGGATGGGAGAGGACATAGAGCATGCACCCGAACCTGAGGAAATCAGATTGGAAGAAGAAGTGATACAGTCGGACGAGGAGCATGAAATGCCACACTCGAGCTCTCCAAAGGATGTCCCTGAGGTACGTTCTCTTCAAACTGAACCTGAAAGACGGTACCCTGTGAGAACCACCCGGAATATACCACCAAAACGGTATAGAGAAGAAGGTAATAGACAAGGAGGATATGCAATATCAAATTATACCAGTACTATTGGGTTGTCCAATATGGTGAGAAATTTCACTGAAGAACTGTCAAAGATTCAGGTACCAAACAGTGTAGACGAAGCCTTGCGAGATCCCAAATGGGTTAAAGCGATGGAAATAGAAATGGAAGCCCTGAAAACCACAAAGACATGGAAGTTAGTAAAACTGCCAAGTGGAAAGAAAACTGTTGGGTGCAAGTGGGTGTTCTCGGTAAAATATGATGCTACAGGTAAAGTTGAAAGGTATAAGGCAAGGTTGGTTGCAAAGGGGTACACCCAAACATATGGAATAGATTTCCAGGAAACTTTTTCTCCAGTTGCAAAACTTAACACAATTCGAGTCTTATTGTCTCTTGCAGCAAATCAGGACTGGCCGCTACATCAATTTGATGTGAAGAATGCATTTTTGCATGGAGATCTGGAGGAAGAGATCTATATGGACATTCCGCCAGGATACACACACCAAGAACAAGAGAAGGTGGTATGTAAGCTGGAAAGAAGTCTGTATGGATTAAAACAGTCACCAAGAGCATGGTTTGGGCGTTTTTGCAAAGCCATGAAGAATTACAACTACACTCAAAGTGATTCTGACCATACTCTGTTCTACAAGCATCGTCAAGACAAGGTAACTATCCTAATTATCTATGTTGATGACATGATAATTACAGGAGACGATAGTGAGGAGATAGGGTGGCTAGAGCAGAGACTATCACAGGAGTTTGAGATGAAAAATTTGGGTGGTCTAAAATACTTCCTGGGAATAGAGGTGCTACGCTCAAAAGAAGGTATCTCTTTATCACAACGAAAGTATACACTTGACTTGCTTGTAGAGGTGGGGATGCTAGACTGTAAGCCAGCCGATACACCCATTACCCAAAACCTGAGGTTTGAAGATCGTTCAGACGACCCGGCTGTTGATCGGGAAACTTACCAGAAACTGGTAGGAAAACTTATCTACTTATCACATACCAGACCCGACATTGCGTATGCTGTAAGTATGGTAAGTCAATTCATGCATGACCCAAAGGAGCAACATATGGACGCTGTGACAAGAGTTCTGAAATATCTCAAAAAGACTCCAGGGAAAGGTATCCAATTTAGGAAAAATGGACATTTGGATATTTGGGGTTACACAGATGCTGATTGGGCTGGAGATAGAACTGACCGGAAATCTACATCTGGATACTTCACCTTTGTGGGAGGAAACCTCGTTACTTGGAGAAGTAAGAAGCAGAACGTAGTTGCCTTATCAAGCGCAGAAGCTGAGTTTAGAGGAATGTCCAAAGGTTTATGTGAACTCCTATGGCTAAGGAAACTCATGATTGAGCTGGGTTTTAAGTCGAAAGAAGGAATGCAACTTTATTGTGATAATAAATCAGCAATTGAGATAGCACACAACCCGGTACAGCATGACAGAACAAAGCACATAGAAATCGATAGACATTTCATCAAACAGAATTTGGAAGAAAGGATCATCTCGTTTCCATTCGTGAGATCTGAGGAACAACTTGCAGATATGTTGACGAAGGGAGTGTCGACAAAATGCTTTGAAGAATCGATTGGCAAGTTAGGTATGGTAGATATCTACCTACCAACTTGAGGGAGGATGTTGAAATAGACCCTGTACCTGCACCACCAGACTAAAGAAGGAAGGCGATAGCTGGCTCTCATAATTAATTTCCTTTATTCACCAGTTATTCTGTTTCCTTATTTTAGAAGATTGTTTCCTTGTTTTAGAAGATTGTTTTTCCTTTCTCTATATATTCTCCTCTCCCTCTCCTGTACATGTATCATTGGAAAAAAAGAAAAGAAATAAAAAGATTGTGTGTGGGTGTGGAGGACGTAGGTACCAAGTTGGTACTGAACCTCGTTAAATCCTGTGTCTTTACTCATACAACAATTTTTACAGAATACTCATCCTAGACGGAAATTTTTTCCGGCTAGGATGAAGTATTCTAGACGGAATTTCCGTCTAGAATATTCCGTCTAGGATGGAATATTCCGTCTAGGATGTATTCTAGACGGAAATTCCGTCTAGAATACTACATCCTAGACGGAAACATTCTAGACGCGTATTCTAAACGGAATTCCGTCTAGAATACATATCCTAGACGGAATTCTGAGTATCCTAGACGGAATTTTCCATCTAGTATACCTTATTTTTGTCGAAGCAAATCATCATGTGCCTTGTCGATCTTTGTCTCAAGAGCTTTTATAACCCAACAAATGCTGCTAGCTTTGAGGCTGTGGCTGACTAGTAGATTTGAATACACCATCGCTATCCTCCCCATTTCTCGGTACACACCACCACTGTTACTTTTAGTGGATTTATAGCTTTCTCTTTCTAGTGAGTAGTGATCTTTCAAATTTGTTAACTTTTTATATTGGGTAATTATTATGGAACCCCTTCAAATTTGTTCATTTATTATGAAACTACCTAACGTTATCTTTTGATTACAAAACACCCTACCGTTTAAAAGTCCGTTAAAACCCACTTTAAACTTCATGTGACTCTCATATACTTTTAATATTCCACAAATGCTCTCTTCTTCTACTTCTTAACCTAGATTCTCTTTTACTCTTGTCCACTGTTTGTTTGGATCTTCAACAAGGTTTCAATGTCAGAGATGAGTACAGGTTATACGGAGCCCCGCCCCGCCTCGCCTCGCCTCGAGACCACTTCTTTCTTTGAGGTTTCAAACTAATGTGTCCTCTTCTATATTTGTAAAGTTTCGGCGTTGTCATTATCTAGATCGCTTTTTCTCAACCCACAAGCTGTCAAAGATGCAAATGTTAATATTCCCATATGTTCTTATAATTTGAGAGTTGTTATTTTGTTTCATATGCAAGCACAAATCCTCGAAGAAGAGTTTACAACTGTAAAAAATCAGCGTTGCAATTTCTAGAGTTGGTGTGACAAGGATTATTCAAACTGGATGAAGTTTCTATTAAACTTGTTATTGGACAAAAAAAAAAAGGAATTGGAGGGAATTGAGTAATTGCTTCATCAAAAGGTTACTAGCATTGAAGATGAGAATGAGAGGCTTAGAAATAGTGAACTAAAGATGAATTTGCTCGACTTAGGTGTGAACTAACGAATTTGCTCGACTTAGGTGTGAACTAACGAAATTGGAGTAGAAAAATTATAATTATTGGTTTAAATTGGCAATGCTTTGTTGTTCTTTTATTTGACATATTTAAAGTCATGTAATGTAGTGGATGATGTATGCATAAAGTTTTTTATCAATGAAGTTTTTTCTTTTTAATTTCTTTTTCCTATGTATGATATGAATTTATCTGTAATGAATACACACGTACATATAATACCCAATATCAATTAGTAACAAATTCAACAACCTGACAAGACTCATAGTGAAATCCATAATAAGATTCAAGAGATTCGACAACCCACTAGACTGATATTCATATTGATAGTGATTCACAAAATTAGAACGTTATTCAGAGAATTCATGAGATTGATATTGAGCATAATATTCATAACAAAAGCTCGTATCAAGCATTATGTCCCGAATAATTTAAAGCAAGGCTCACGTTAAGCGTTACATATCAAAATGAAATAGAATAAGCCTCACATTGAGCATTACATCCCAAAATAAAGCTCACATGGAGCATTAAATCCCAACATGAATCAAAGCAAAGCTAACACTAAGCACTACATCCCAAAAGACTCACAATAAGCATTCCACCCCAAAACACATAACTGGGTTAGCAATACGATCCAGAAAGCATGACTTATGCAATGTTATGTTGAATATCTCCGGGCACTACATTTGTGAAGGGTTCTTGTCTGCTGACAGCAGAATCAACTCTCCCTCCGCTCCTTGCAAATGGTGGTCTTCCTCTTTTCCTTCCATCTTTAACTTCATTAGTGTCTTCTCTTGAAATGCCTCTTTCTGATGATGTTTGAATATATCTTTCACGAATCGCTGGTCTTCCTCACTTGTTGTTTGTTGGCATTCTCTCCTTGCAAATTGGTTTTTATCTTGCTTTCAAGATCCAACAATTAATGAATGACTCACAACAAGAGTTGGTTCAAAGATCGCACTTTATTGTCAAGGTGAAAGCACTCCTCGGCCACAGCTTCTAACCAATAGGATGAAGATATTCCCAAGCTGCTAAGTTCTTCTTCTTGATGTTCTCCATTGCAATGTCAAATTCTGGGGTGGTTGAAGCTGAAGCTGCTATCCATAATAGATCTTTGAACACTTTTCCTTTCCATCCCTTGTCGACGCAATTTTTTGTGAAGATGAATTATACACCATCTGCGCTCTACAGTTGGAAGCACTAATTGGAATGTCTCTACCAAACCCAACATTGAAAACTAAAAGCATGACAGGTTGAAAAATGAGAAATATACTATGCATTTAAGATTTGATCAATGGTTATGAAAGTGAAGTTTGCTACAAGACTTTAATATATGTTTAAAATATACATTTTACAATACATTACTTCTAGATTTTGCTAACGTTACTTCGAATTTACAAGCATTATAACTATGCTAAGTTGATGATAGTTTCTTAAATGATTAGCACAATGTAATGAACTATTTAAATGTACTTACTTTTGTCTATCTGACATGAAGGTGATTTAATGCATTCTATCTTCTACAATATATTGCTTCATCAATTGTAGGAACCATTTCTAGCTATTAATGTTCTCTCCTTCGACAATGGCATAAGCAAGAGGATACATTTGATTATTTGCATCTCTAGAAACTATAGTCAAAAGCTGGAAACTTGATCCATTCTTCAAGTGGCATCAACTCCAATAAATGGCTTGCAACCTCTCCAAAATCATTTAGTACTATCTCCAAAACCAAAGAAGAGCCTCTGGAAGTATGCTGGACCATCATGAACAATGCGGTTCACTTTCAATATAATTAGACTCCTAGGATTTCTTTGCTCTATACAACTTATATAATCACTGAGCCTATGATATTGATCTCTCACATTTCCTTCTATTAAATTAAGAGCATGTCTTTTGGCTCTATACACAACTTGTTTACTAAGTTCAAGACCATGATCTTTCTCCATAAAAGCTTTTAGACTATCAATATAAATTTTTTCATTCTCCTTTACTAAATAAGCATACCTTTCTCCGAGCCACTCTGCATTCACTCTACTATTCATGTCAACATGACTGCATGAATGTTCCTCTGAAAGAAACTTAATGATAAAAAGTATTATTTAGACTAATCCCAGGAAGTATGTGTTCTCCAAGAACAATTCTTACAATATGTAGTCACTCTCTCTTTTTCACATTTCAGCCTTATAATCAAACTGTTTATAGATTGCATTTTAATCTAATTAGGCCCATCTAAAGTCACTGGCATATGCAAATCTCATGCCTACACTCAAGTTCGGGCAATCCAATATATCTCTTTTATATAGTTCAGCTGGCCTCTTCTCTTTTTCATCGGACATTTCATCATCTGAACTGCTCGAACTTCTCACCTCATAGCTTGGAGAGTATTCTGAATCAATAGTATCCACATCTGAGTCCACAAACTATTCATGTTTGACTTTTGATTAATTTTGGGGTTGCTCTTCTTGTTGGACTTGTGACTAATTTAGAGATCCATGAGCATCTTCAATATGCGCATGAAGCCATGCTGGTGCATCCTCATCACCAATATAATCCTTAGATTACTCATTGTCAACAGCATTCTCTTATGTAGCAGAAAAATCTAATCTCTCTTTGATTGAAGTCTCCAAATTGACTTTCCTCTCTCTATCTTTTGCAACTCTAATAACTTCTTCAATATCCCATTCATTATCGTCGAGAGTTTTTTTTTCTTCTTCCCATAACACATTTCTTTCTTCTTATTCTTATCATTGTTTGTATCCCATTCATTATCGTCGAGAGTTTTTTTTTCTTCTTCCCACGACACATTTCTTTCTTCTTATTCTTATCATTGTTTGCTATTTTGATGGAGATATTGCAATCAGATTTGAATGTGTTAACTCAATAATAGTTTCCTTTCGTTTATGTCTTATAGATTGAGTTGATGGAGGAAGCAGTACACCTTCATTTGAATCTTTAGCACCACGATAAGCATATACTATAAATTTATCATTAACATCATGTGCATTCACCACATCCGATGTAGTTGAATCATTATAGACATGCACAAGTCCAATGTCCATATTCTTCCTTGGAAGCTTGGAGTAGCTAGTTCCCATCTTGACAATGCAAGTCATTCCTCATTATATATTTGATCTCAAGCAATATTGACATTCCATTTTTGCCTACATCAAAGTAATGGACATCTCCACCGACATAGGCTTTTCTCCCATTGACCGTTGTAATTTTTCCTCCGTGTTGCAACTCAAATGTTTGTATCATCCTACAATAGTGACCAAAATAGTTATGATGTGTTCTTATTAGACAATGTAAAGAGAATGCAAAATTATGATGCTTAGGTTCATTGAATTGTTTCATCAAGCATGTGATGTGCATGACTAATCTAAGTTCTTTTACTTTTGAGATCAAGAACCAGTAATACCTCTCCTTATAATAGAAACAGCCTTTAATAAAAATAAAAAAAAAGAACATGATAGATAACACAATGCTCATCGAAAACTAAATTGGACGTACAAGACATGACCGTTGATAGCACTATAGTGCATGCTTAACAAAGGTTGCTTGTTCCGTTATTGAACTCTCCTTCTCAAGAGCTGAGGTTAAAAGAACTACATCCACAAATAACATTTCATCCGGGCATTAAATAATGAACAAACTTTAAAAAAAACCCCTAAACAACGACACCCATTTCCATGCGAGAAAAAACATGGAGAAAATTTGAAATTATAACAAATTCGAGACTAATTTACAGTTTTAAGAGTGCATTTATTTGTTGGTTTAGGGTGTAGGCCCAAACCTTAGAACAAACATGCAAAGCAAAAAATTCTTTAAGTTAAGAAATCAGGCGAACTTGGAAGTTCAGACGAACTTGATAGTTCAGGCGAACTTGGAAGTTCAGGCGAACTTGGAAGTTCAAGCAAAGCTCATAGCTGAGTTCTGGCGAACATGCAGTTCAGGTGAGCTTTGGAAGTTCAGGCAAACTTGGAAGATCAGGCGAGCTTTGGAGGTTCAAGCGAGCTCCAAGTACAGGCGAGCTCCAAGTGCAGGCGAAGCAGTTCAGGCGAGCTTGACTATCTTCAGACGAACATAAGTCATACCGGCGAGCTTCACAGTCAGGCGAACTCGCAGAAAATAGATTCCTAATCTATTTTGACCTAGGGTTTCCCTATAAATAGGGAACCCTGGCCGCCACTTAAATGCGAGTTTTCAGAGCAATCTCCAGAGCGTTTTTAGCGGTGATTTTTGCAGCACCTTGAGCGGCGATTTTTCAGAGAAAAATCTCACGCCTTGAGAAATAAAAGAGAGTTCCTTTTTGAGTGATCTTAAGGAGTTTGAGATCATCTCTTGCAAGCTTTGTAATCTTTATTAATATTCAAAGAAAATTTTTTGGGTGGCTCCCGAGGACGTATGCAAGTTGTCGAACCTCGTTAAAATTTTGATGTTCTCTCTTCTATTTTTTCCTTGCACAGTTTTCTTTTTATTTGCTGTGATTTCTTTTTGCCTTCTTTCAACACAAGATCCGGAGGGCACGTTCCGCGAGAGGGTTAATTTGACAGGTTGTCGATAGGACGAATCCCCAACAACTGGTATCAGAGCCTTGTTCAGATCTGTGTAAGCAATGGCAGAAGAAAGCAAATCAAAGATTAAGAAGTTTGACGGATCAGACTTCACCTACTGGAAGTCGCAGATGGAGGACTATCTGTACCAGAAGGATCTTTACCATCCGTTAATGGGTAAAGCCAAGGGAAAGAAGAAGGATAAGATCGATGAGGACTGGGAAATATTAAATCGAAAGGCTCTAGGACAGATCTGATTGTCGATCACAAAATCAATCACACATAATATATTAAAGGAGAAGACAATGTTAGGGCTTATGGAAGCGCTAGCAAAGATATACAAGCAACCGTTAGCTGCAAACAAGATGTATCTCGTCAAAACGCTCTTCAACCTCAAGATAGCAGAATGATGTTCCTTCACGATGCATATCAGCGAGTTCAACATGATTGTTGATCAACTCATCTCAGTTGACATCACGTTTGATGACGAAATGCAAGCCCTTTTGATACTATCGCAGTCGCCAGATAGTTGGGCATGTTGCGTGACCGCAATCAGCAACTCAGCAGGGAAGGAGAAGTTAAAGCTGAATGAGGTTGTTAGTATGATTCTATCCGAGAAGGTTAGAAGAAAATCACACGAATCAGAGGGTTCAGGTTCAGCCCTAAATCTCGAGCAGAGAGGCCGAAGCCGAAATAAGGGTAACTAGAATAGGAATCGATTAAAGTCAAAGAAGAAGAGGTCGAACTCGAAGGTGAGGCCTATTAAAAGGAAATATTGGAACTGCGGCCAGGAGGATCATATGTCTGCAGTCTGTAAAGCACCAAAGAATGATGCAAGTGAGTAGGAAGCTCATCTTGTGCAAGATGCCTTGTTCCTTACTATGGACAGTGATTCCGATTCATGGGTTATTGATTCGGGAACCTCATTCCACACCATTGCTAATAATAAGCTTCTTCATAACTATGTAGCAGGGGACTATGGAAAAGTGTACTTGAGGGACAACGAGCTCTGTTGTATTGTTGGAAAATGTGACGTGCAGATACAGATGAAGGGCTCCAATTGGAATCTGAAGAACGTCAGACATGTATCGAAACTGAAGAGGAATCTTGTTTCGGTTAGCCAGCTTGGAGCAGAAGGCTATGTTATGATATTTACTGGGGATTCGTGGAAAATCTCCAATGGTACTATAGTGGTTGCATGTGACAACAAGACCGAAACATTCTACCTAACTTCATATGCGAGTGACACCCTCGCAATTGCAGCGAGCAAGGAGAGTGCAGATCTGTGGCACAATAGGTTGGGACACATGAGCGAGAAGGGTATGAAGATCCTACGCTCTTAAGGAAAGCTAACCGGCATCAATTTAGTTGAAATTGGTGTTTGTGAAAACTGCATCTACGGGAAGCAGAAGAGGGTCAGCTTGCAGAAGAGTGGAAGACCACCTAAAGCTCATAAGCTAGAGCTCGTTCATATAGACGTATGAGGTCCAACTAGCGTGTCTTCTCTTAGCGGTTCGACGTACTACATCATATTTATCAACGATCACTGGAGAAATGTATGGGTATACTTCATGAAGCACAAGTCAGAGGTGTTTAGAATCTTCAAGAAGTGGAAATTTATGGTGGAGAACGAGACAAATCTGAAAGTAAAGTGTTTGAGATCAGACAATGATGGAGAATACGAGCTGGAGGAGTTCAAGAAGTTCTATGCTCTGAATGAGATTTGTTTAGAGAGGACTACTCCAAGAACACCGCAACAGAATAGTGATGCAAAGAGAATGAAGAGAACGTTGCAAAGTGTACGAGGAGCATGTACTTACATGTAGGTCTGCCAAAAACATTTTGGACAGACGCGGTGCATACATCAACTTACTTAATTAATCATAGGCCATCAGTTTTATTAGATTTTGGGATTCCAGAGAAGGTTTGGAGTGGCAAGAAGGATAATCTTTCAAACTTGAGAGTCTTTGGTTACGTGGCATATGTTCATATCAGTGACCATGTCAGAGATAAGCTAGAAGCTAAGTCGCAGAAGTGTAGATTCATTGGATATGGCATTAATGAGTTCAGATATCATCTTTGTGATGAGAAGAACAGGAAAATCATCAGGAGTCGAGACGTCATATTCAATGAAGATGTAATGTACAAGGATAGGGACAATGCAAAGGATAACCAAAGCAGTAGGAGCAGCACTAAATATGCAGGTGCATCCGAGTATATAGATTTGGAGGAACTTCCAAATGGGGGAGACGGTGTCAGTTCTGACCGAAGAGCAGAGGAGACTCCTAATGTAGAGACTACCACCCAGTGCGTGGAGCTTAGGAGGTCATCCAGGGTACCCAAACTGAATCCCAGATATCTCTAATCACTAGATTATTTACTTTTGACAGATAACAGAGAACCGGAGTGCTATGAGGAGGCTATGCAAGTGAGTGAATCTCAGCAATAGGAGCATGCGATGAAAGAAGAGATGGATTCTCTCCACTCGAATGAGACATGGGAGTTAGCCCAGGTACATACACAGAAGAAAGCCTTATATAACAAGTGGGTTTACCAGGTCAAGCAGGAGAGTGATGGAAGCAAGAGATACAAGGCCAGATTAGTTGTGAAAGGATTCCAACAGCGGGAATGAGTGGATAATACGGACATATTTTTCCTCGTTGTAAAGATTACAATCATCAGAGTGGTGTTAAGCTTAATAGCTGCTGAAAATCTCTACCTTAAGCAGTTAGATGTGAAGACTATCTTTCTTCATAGTGACTTGGATAAAAAAATCTACATGAAGTAACATGTTAGCTTCATTGAGGAAGGTAAAGAAGAGATGGTGTGTAGGCTCAAGAAGAGCTTGTATGGTTTGAAACAGGCTCCAAGACAATGGTACAAGAAGTTCGATAACTTCATGCAGAGCAATGGTTATGAAAGGTGTAATTCAGATCATTGCTGCTACTTCAAGAGTTTCGAGTCCAGCTATATCGTGTTATTACTGTATGTAGATGACATGTTAGTTGAAGGATCGTGTTATTGCTGTATGTAGATGACATGTTAGTTGAAGGATCGTGTTATTGCTGTATGTAGATGACATGTTAGTTGAAGGATCATGTTTATAGGAGATAAACAAGTTAAAGAAGAAATTGGCAAAGGAGTTTGCTATGAAGCATCTGGGTGCAGCGAAGCAGATTCTTAGGATGCCAATCAATTAAGATGTGATCGAAGGGACGTTATAGTTGAGTCAGGCTGAATACATCGAGAAGGTACTTCAGATATTCAACATGGAGAATGCTAAGCCCGTTGGCATGCCCATTGGAAGTCAGTTCAGGTTATCTGAGGAGCAATCGCCCAAGACAGACACAAAGAAGGAGCACATGAGAAGAGTGTCATATTCATCAGCCATTAATAGTCTAATGTACGCAATGGTTTGTACGAGGTCGGATATCGCCCATGCAGTGGGAGTTATAATCAGGTTTGCAAGCAACCCCGGAAAACAGCATTGGGAGACCGTGAAGTGGATATTGCGCTATTTGAGAGGGACTACGGATATGTCATTGATGTTTTGAGAGAAAGAAGTTTGTACTACAAGGATACGTGGATGCAGATTTCGCCAGTGATCTACGAGGCAGAGCACCACGGGGTATGTTTATACCTTAGGGTCGACAGCAGTGAGCTGGGTCTCACATTTGCAGAAGATAGTAACATTACCCACGTCTGAGACAAAGTATGTCATAGTAACTGAAGCTAGCAATAAGATGATTTGGTTAACTGGATGTCTGGAAGAGTTGGGTCTAAAGCGGGGGAACGGAGTTCTTTATTGTGATACCCAGAGTGCTATACACCTTGTCAAGAACATAGTATATCATACCAGAAAGAAGCACATCGACGTACATTATCATTTCATATGCTCGCTGATAGAGGATGAGAAGTTACTATTAGAGAAGATTTTGGGGAGCCAAAATCCTGCAGATATGTTGACAAAAGCAGTGACCATTCAGAAACTAAAGTTGTGTACAACTTCAGTTGGCCTTCATGCGTAGGAGATGAGGGCGGAGCCACACTATGAGAAAGATATTAAATTGAAGAAAGAGATTCTCTCGGTAGGAGAAGGTGCTTGCTAAGTTGAAGAGAGTTTTTTGATAGAGGTTTGGTCTCCAAGTGGGAGATTGTTGGTTTCGGGTGTAAACCCAAATCTTAGAATAAGCATGCAAAGATTTCTCTAAGTTAAAAAATCAGGCGAACTTAATAGTTCAGACGAACTTGGAAGTTCAGGCGAAGCTCGAAGCTGAGTTCAGGCGAACCTGCAAATCAGGCGAGCTTTGGAAATTTAGGCGAACTTGGAAGATCAGGCGAGCTTTGGGGGTTCAGACTAGCTCCAAGTGCAGACGAAGCAGTTCAAGCGAGCTTGACTATGTTTAGGCGAACATAAGTCATACATGCGAGTTTCGCAGTCAAGCGAACTCATGGAAAACAGATTCCTAATCTGTTTTGACCTAGGGTTTCCCTATAAATAAGGAACCCTGACCGCCGCTTAAACGCATGTTTTCCGAGCGATCTCCAGAGTGTTTTTGGCGACGATTTTTGCAGCTCCTTGAGCGGCGATTTTTTAGAGAAAAATCTTGCCCTTGAGAAATAAAAGAGAGTTTCTTTTTGAGTGTTCTCAAGGAGTCTGAAATTATCTCTTGCAAGCTTTGTAATCTTTTTTAATATTCAAAGGAAATTTTTTGTGTGACTCCCGAGGACGTAGGCAAGTTGCCGAACCTCGTTAAAATTTTGGTGTTCTCTCTTCTATTTTTTCCTTTCAAAGTTTTCTTTTATTTGCTGTGATTTCTTCTTACCTTCTTTCAACACAAGATCCGGAGGGCACGTTCCGTGAGAGAGTTCATTTGACAGGTTGTCGATAGGACGAATCCCCAATATTATTTTCAATTGGCTTTCTCTTTAGAAATACTCAACAATGGATGTTGCTAGGGTTCGAGTTGAAGAGAGAGGAGAGTGGGTTTTGCAACAGTTTGGGAAAGAAAAGAGAGAGAGAACAGATGGGTATCAATCATCTGTTGTCAAGAGATAATAAACGGGAGTGTGTTTTGCAACACGTGCCTCGCACGTGCTGGTTTTAACAGAGTTTTAAACGGGAGGGTGTTTTGTAATCAAGAGAAATTAACTATAGCTGCGTTTGGGAACTTGGATTTGGGCCCTGGATTTAAAATCCAGGGTATTTCAAATCCAAATTTCTTGTTTGGGCTCTAAGTTGGGCTGAGATTTGAAATCAAGTTATTTTGAAGAGGAGAATTTAGAAGCCCAAATACGCGTATTTCAAATCCCACCTTGCCCCTGGTATTTTCCAAATCCCGACCAGACTCCTCCTCTCTCTCATTTCTCAGTCCCGATCCCCGACTCTCAAGTTCTCTCTAACATCTATCTCTCCTCTCTCAAGTTCTCTCGTCATCGCATTCACTCACCACCGTCTGTTCCCTCCTCAGGATCTCGTCGCCGCCGTCGCCCCCGCTCTCCCCCTCGACGTCGATCTCAGCTCCGGCGAGGGTTTCGACGTCGTCTCCGTCGCTTTCGGCCAGGTGACACTTCACCACACTAGATCTGATCGAAAAGTATTCTCTTTTGTGTAATTTTGAGTTCAATAGTTGACTGATAGAGTTGTAGCACTAAATGCTCTCGTCTCTTCCATCGAAACCCTAAATCTGACCTAGGGTTTAGGTCCATGATCTTCGCGGCTAAAGTTTGATTTGGTGGGTGGCATGAAGAGAGGATTTGAGACATTGTGGGAGGAGACTACGATCAGCGAAGAATTAAAGATCTACTTTGTCAACTTTTCTGGATTATGTTACTTAGGGTTTGAATTTATACTTTTGCACATACTTCCAATGTCTCACAGGAGAAGAATATATATCTGATATATTATTCTTTATCTGAGGTACTCATATTAATTTCCATTACATGTTTACTATTTCCTGATGATGTTCTCTTGCTTTGAATGAATTGTCAACTTACATTTTCTTATGGTTCTCCTTAATATTTGAATGTGACTCTAGTCATATGTTAGTCTAATTGCAGAAGAATGTGAACAGCCATTTGTTTGGGTTGATATGACACATGAGCTAGATGCCATCATTACAGACAATCAACAAATTCATATGATTTGAGAATATAAAATGAATCCTCCTAATTTATATTTCAATTGTGAATACTTCTTAAGAAGTAATTTCACTATGTACTACCATTAATTGTTTGTTTAATTCTTGCATTTTCTTTTCATCCACTTCCAAATCATCAGTTTAATTGATGTGAATGGTCAATTTGAGAACACAAGTAAGATAGAATGTTTGAAAGATATTACTTTGGTTTCTAAACTTTTTCTTCTATTTCTTTTGTGTGCAACTTGTTACGGTGTACCAAATCTAGGTTGCAGTCTAGCTGATCATAATTCTTGGAATCCCTTATCAAACTGTGATTTAGGAACTATTGGATCTAGCACTGTCAAACAAAAAGTTCTGTGCAGTATGTTTGTTCAATTATTTGAAGGTCTTGTATGTTTTGTTATTACTTAAGATACGAAGGTGCTAATAAATAATTGATATTTGGATTCAAAGTATGAAAATTTAATGATATGTGCGGTCTGTTTTTAATAATTCTATAAGATTTTGGCTTATTGGTTATCTTCTCATTTTCCCAACATTTTTCTTGTTTCATTTCTCTTAGTTTCTGTTCACTCTTCGTTTTTAGTGAAACAGAATTTTGGATTGATTGTAATTTGAAGCTCTAGGGAGGTTATGACATATGCCAAATGACTGCGAGACTAAGTAGAGGTGGAAGCATGACTTGTTTTTATATTCAATGTTCTTCCTCTGATAAAAACCAAAGCTGGAGGAGAAGCATTTCTTGTTGATGGTTACAAATACACACTACTAAAACCAATTACTTTACTGCCTGAAAAAATAAAAGAAAAATCTTCTCATCCACAGCCAGACATGCCAACCACGACCAAGTGTTTTACAAGCACTGATATTTGCAATATTTCGGTTAAAGAAGGTTATTGTATAAATGAGGAAGATGAGGAACATTGATAAATGCTTATTAACTCTCCTCATGTTCCTGTGTCCCTATTTGTTTTTCTTTAGTGCTATGGCACTACACAAACACAAAGAGGAACACAAGGATAGTTAGTAAGCGTTTAAAGAGAAGTTCACAAGTTCAAGACACATCACCTTGTACTAGAAGAACTTACTGTATGTTCTGATTTCAAGGTGTCACAAATCAAATTAGTTATGCTTTTATGTAAACATTTATATGGACATCTTTGTAGCACTGATAACCTTTTTATGTGACTGTCCTTTTTGACATTCTTGCTCAAGTTTTCTGAAATTCATTATCTATGCTCAATCTGTTCATTACTCTCATTCCAGGATTAGTTCTCAAAGTGGGGAGAGAGTGGTACAGTGGACCTAAAATATGAACCCTTAAGTTCACGCAACAAAACTAGTGTTAACGAACAGACACCCGCATGCATCACATGGGATCTATGTTTGTGTAAAGTATAAATCATTAAATGTAGGTGCTTTGTTGCATGATTGGGTCAAAGATTTCATAAATTTATAGTGTACATTTGTCAACACCACAATTACAGATAGCTCATTAGAAAGATAAACTGTTTGCAATTTAAAGGAAATGATGATAGATTATTAGCTATCCTTCTGTTTAGTATTTCCTTTTTTGAGTTCAGTATCATATTTTAGCAAGCAAACAGATTACTATTATGGACCGTCATAGCATATTTGTGTCTTGATCAGTGGCGAATATAAATATCCCTGTTTCCAGTTTATTCTTAATCAGAGAAATCAATATCCAAATCAAGATCCTAGGCCACCAATTCAGTGTTGATGTAGACGATTGATGTCAACTTTGTTAATTCTTCCATAGACCTTTGAACCTGGTTGCTAAAACCCCTTTGATAAGCAATGGTGGTGATAATGATATGTTGGGAATATAGTATTGAAAATATAGGCTTACCCCCAGCAGTAAACAACATCATTCATTTCCACAAAACACAATAAATCTTCACTAATTTATGCTTTTGAGTAAGATGAAAACATAAATAATATTCATGCACCGCGTAGATCATTTTTATTTAATTGACTTACAACTTTCTGCCACATGATGTTCTAACAGGTGCATATATTTAATTTCTCAGGTTGATTTTGTCACCTTCTTCCTAAGTTCTGTCCTTGATAATCTAACATCAACAATTGTCATGGTCTCCTTGTTGTGAAAACTAGTGCCTCCATCAGAATACAGAAAGTATGCAATCCTGTACTTGTTTTCTTTTTCTTTTTTTAAAGGTTGATGGTCTTCATGATCAACTTTAATGTTTGATTTTTTGTGTCATGGACTAATTGATGCTAAATTGTGTAATGTAGGACTCAATAAATTCTTCGAGATATGAAGTTGGACACATTGGAGAGAAAGGAGGAGAAGACTTGAAGGATAAATAGAGGATTCTAGATATGGTTTCTTTTAATAGTTTATGTTGTGGTAATTTGACTTGTTGTAGCAAATCATGATTATCAGCTATCTATAGCATGTTGTATTTTAAATGAAGGCTTATTGTGTAGCCTAGAGTTTCTTATGAGGATCTTTTGCAAAACTCTTTTGTGTCTTCAGCCTTTTTATCATGACTAGTTATTGGAGTAATATTTTTGTTCTTTGGAGATCGAAGGTCGATCTAATATTTTGGATGAAACCATGAAAAAATGTCATAATAATGAATATTTTGACATCATTATTATTTTTGTATTCTCTTATATTGGTTCATGAAAGATAAGATGTTTGCATGTGTATTTATAATTGCTACTGAAGAGATCACATTTTGATTTTGAATCACTTCAAATCCAAATTCATGAATAATAAAATACATCCAAACATTAGATTTTAAATCTTTTATTTCAAATCCTAGCATTTAGTAATGACATCCAAACAAATGATTTTATCAAATCATGGATTTCAAATCCTAGATTTGAAATCCCTTGATTTTAAATCAAGCTTCTAAATCCAAATCTTAGTTCCCAAACGCAGCCTATAGGAAGTTTTATAATAAACGAGCAAACTTGAGGGGTTTCATAATAATAGCCCTTTTATATTTCAGGGGGTTCTCTTTTCTGCATTTGAAAACATGAACTACAGATTGCAAATTAATAACCATCTTTAAGATCGCAATCTGATCAGATAGGGTTGGACATGCTTCGCTAACAATACAACACGTAAGCAGAACACGACGAAGGAACCAGAATATGAAAGACAAGTACTCAAATCAGAGAAATTGTAAAAGGTGTGCAAGTACAAAATTCTAGAATCCCTTTGGTTTATTTTTTGTCTTCAAAATACTAACTAAAGCATTAGAGGGAAACGTCAGAAAATAAGCTCGGCACTCATCTTATATATGCAATGAAATTTCTTGGACATTGATCATAAAAAAATTTCAACCATTAATATATTTAATCGACACAATTAATTAATAACGATAACATTATAAAATCCCCTTATTTTAGAGCTGAAGTCTTTTTGGCTACAAACTGACATTACATCTGCGGCATTTTATTCTTCGCCTGCAGTATTTTATTCTAGTATTTGTGCCCTGGGACATCACCTTCATCAGCTTGCTGACAGCCATACTTGCAACTGGAGAGCTCTTGCGTGCATTCACTTATACAAAATGCCTGGTCATCGCCAGAAGGAATATGGAGGCAGCTATCCACGACGCATTCGCTCACAGAATTCTCACATTCTTGCTCGCACATCTCAAAGGATTTGTGTGGACACGGCACGTATGGCTCTGGTGCACCAATAGGCGTGTAAATCGGCGCACCGATAGGTGGGTCAATCGGAGGTTCGGCTACTTTAAAGCGCGGTGCAGGTTCTCCTGCAAGAATCACTCGTGCATCGTTTGTTGAGGTTGAGGCCGCAATGATGAAGGCTGCGAGTAAGAAGAGAAATGGGGGAGTCTTTGAGATTGCCATTGCCAATTTATGTCTAGCAAATGCTTAGCTATGCAACTGAATGTATATGAGGGCTATATATAGGAAGTGAAGTTGTTTGTTTGGAATTATGATTTCAGTGTTGTAAGCACTTGATGCGTGGACACTGTGCTCATTGAGGACCTTGCGCTGGATGTTCTGCCTCATGTATGTTGTGTGGTTAATTAATGTGTCTGTCATCTGTATTGTGTGTCGTTTTATGTTTGTTGCGTGCTGAACAAAAACTGCGATTGGTAGAAGTGTAGAGAAATTTGTAATAAATCCCATCAATTTAGGAGGATTTAGAGGAAGGTTCAACTGACCCTAGGTCGCAACACATCCCCCCCCCCCCCCCCCTCCCGCCCCGCCCCCCCCCCCCGCCCCCCCCCCCCCCCCCCCCAAAAAAAAAAAAAAAAAAATCCCATCATTCATTGCAGGATTTAGAGGAAGGTTCAAATTTATAGTATATTGTCAATTTGTTAAGTTTCAAAATGATTATAATTTGTAGTTTGTAGTTATAGAAAAACCAACTACATTTTGATATATTTTAAAAAAGAAACTTTACAAAATCGAAGAATGTTGGAACCGAGATGCAAGTCTAGAGGGGAAGTGAACAGGTTTTCAACACGTTTTCACTAAAACAAAGAATTTGTAGCAGAAATTATATCAAAATAAAAGTGAAAAACCAAGAAAAAAAACCAGAGGACACATGAGATTTTATAGTTGATTGAATAGAAATCTTACATCCACTCTTCCTTCTCACAAAGATGCTTCCTCACTATAATCATAGTTAACCTAAATTATAACCTGATTCAGTAGGCGTACAAAGAACCTGCATCCTGAAATCAACCCGAAAGCAGTCGTCTAACCTAACTCTTCACAGATGAATAACACCAAGTCCTAGCTAGTCCTAACCCTCAATTACCACCAGCTTGAGAACACCATAAAAATAAGATAAAAAAAGCAACTAAAAATAATTTAAGCACAAATCAATAAATCATACAGCCCTTTTTAAGCAAACCTTTCTTCAAAAGAATTAAAGTGAAGCTCGATAAAGAAGCGAGGATGATGTTGAATCTAAGGGCAAATTTTCTCGCTAAAATGATCCTAAGATATTGAACATGATGAGAAAGAGTTTTTGATGAAGCTCCGACGATTGAATCACAAATCAACTTCACACAAACTCTAGAATAAAATCTCTCTCTTTTTCTCAATGCAAGAGCCTCTCCAAAATATGATCTCTTCCTATTTTATATAGCATTTGATAATAAAGGAAAGAGAAATAGAAATCATAGAAGAAGTTGGACATGGAAGGGGTCGATGAACGGTTAAGATTAAAATATCAAATCTGCAAAAATATGTCATCACCATTGATAGTAAAACATGACCATCGATGGTACCCTATACACTATCTATGGTTACCTGTAATCCATCGATAAGCTAAAATCTAGCTTTTGGAAATCATCGAATGCGCACTGTAGTCCATCGATAGTATAGCTTAACAGCGATGGTTCTCTACAAATCATTGATGGTTCTAATTCCTGTTTTTATTTTTCTCCAATTGTACACTGGAATCCATCGATTGACTCATGACCATCGACGGTGTTATCATTGAAATCAACAACAATGTTGATTTTTGCATCATTTTGCCTCGTATCTTTTATGTACCTATTTATACTTGAAATATATCATCTCAAATAATCATCAGTAATAAATGAGAGTTTGTTATTACTCAATCAAAAGATATTGTATCAACTACGTTTTAATAATCTTTCCATTTTGATAATAACTAAACTCGATTTTAACTATAGAAATACATGCATTTTGAGATATATATTCAACAAATAAAGATATTAACACTTTTAATGCAAAGGAAAAAGATATGCAAAGCTCCCCCACATTCATACATTCATGACAGTGTAAACATGTATAGTTATTGCAAAAACTCCCCCTAAAATTATGCATCGTGTATTTTAAAATTTTAAAAAAATATAAAACATGAAACCATTTTGAAAACTCTTAATGATGAACAAAGTCACTCATGCAATTTTAAATTTTCACTGTTCTTTCCTTTTGTTATTGGTAAAAGATGAAAACACACCAATAGGTACACTCTATACTTGAAAAATCTAGATAAAAATTATCCTAATGTGTAAGAAAGAGAAATACACACCGGTTCAAAAGGGGATTATAGAAAAATAGAAAAATTGATTCAAATATAACCTCAAAACACATGAAACATGTACAAAAAATCATATTAAAAACCACACACAAAATGATGAAATATCATAGGATGGTTTATGAAACAAATAATAAAAAGAATTATATTTGTTAATAAAACAAATTTGGATATATCATATATAGTTTTGAGCTATAACACAACTTGAATTATCTCAACGTTATAACTAAGGACCAAAATTTTACCCTATCACCTCAACTATATAGGATTTTTAAGAGGAAGAATGATAGTGTTTGGTAGACAATGTACATCATCTCTAAATAGTAAAAATACTTAGTGTAAGATGGATACTCTTTGAGATATGAACAAATACATCCATGAGTATGGGTCTTTGACCATATTTTAACAAATACACTCAATTTTATCATGGATTTATAGAGTGCGGGTCTTCGATCATCTTTTCATAAATACATTCTTTTAGCTTGGCATTTGATAACACATATGTACTTTGAACATATAAAGAAATTTGATGCTGAATTCAAGTATAAAAAGTAAGCTCAAACTTTGAATATATCCAAAAAATACTTTATGAACAATATATAAACTATTTACCACTATTTTACAACACTAAACATGATAAGTATAAAACTAGGTGTATAAGAAATGGTATGAAAAAAAATCTCAGGAAATAGTGTGTTAAGCAATCATATTTTTATCATTTATGTGCTCATATAATATGTATATAGATATGAAAACACTATGTAAACCAATCTTATGTAATCAAACCTATATACTAAAAGATAATATCATCTGACTCTATCTTATATAAGCATATACATATGTATATCCAAAAGTTTTTTTTTCTAAAGAAAAACTAGAAGAAAAAAAAAGAGAAGCTGGATTCATACATATTGGCTCCTTTTGTCTTTTTTTTATGTAAAAGAATCTAAAAATCCTATACAGAAAGCAAAAAAGAAAAAAGAAAAATCAAGAAAAAATTAAGAAAAATTAAGAAAAAAAACATACACACACACATGCAGAACAGGTCAAGTCAGCATGCTAGTATCAAGAGATAAAATGCCTAAATCTTATATCAGTTTAGTGAAACGGTCTTCGGGCAAATGTTTTATAGAAATATTTAGAAATTGTTCATCAATGGGGACAAACTCAATTTGAATATTCTCATTAGCAATGTGGTCTCTAACAAAATAATATTGAACATATATGTGCTTTGTGCAGGAATGATAGATTGAGTTATTACTAAAATCAATAGCACTCTTATTGTCACATCTAAGATGAACTTTTTTAAAAGTAATGATGCAATCTTAAAGAGTCAAAGATATCCAAAGGGCTTATGAATAACAACTACCTATTACAATATGCTCAGCCTTTGTAGTAGATAAGACTACACAGTTTTATTTCGTACTAGACCAAAATACTATAGAATATCCTAAAGATGTATTCTTTCACTGGTGCTCTTTCTATTGGTATGACATCTAGCACAATTACTAATATAATATCCACCTAAATTAAAATAATTACACATAGCAAACCATAAATAAAATTTTTTGTTCCAATTATATATCAAAAATTTATTTTACAACTTTCAAATGTGATTATTTAGGATTGGCTTGAAACCTAGCACACAAACACGTAGAAAACATAATATCTAAGTGAGAAGTAGTAAGATATAAGAGACTATCAATAATTCCTCTATACCTCCTTTTATCAATCGACACACCTATCTCATCCTTTGTGACCTTTGCCAAAGGACTCATAGGAGTTGAAGCAGATTTCGGACTATCTATACCAAAATATTTTAAAAGCTCTTTAACATATTTTTCTTGTAAAATAAACACTCATCTTTTATTTGCTTCACCTAAAATCCTAAAAAGTACTTTAGCTCTCCAATCATGCTTGATCTCAAACTCGTCTTGCATCAACTTTTTAAACTAATGATAAAGATCCTTATTAGTAACTCCAAATATAATGTGATCAACATATACTTGCACGATAAGAATATTTTTACAGACAAAGTGAACAAATAATGTATTATCTGCAAACCCTTTTTTAAAATTATGTTTAAACAAATAAGAACTTAGAAGATTATACCAAGTTCGAGGTGCTTGTTTAAGACCATATAAAGATTTACCTAATTTATACACATGATTTCAAAAAGTATGGTCAATGAAACTAGAGAGTTGTTTTACATAGACTTCTTCCTTCAGGTACTCATATAGATATTTTCTACATAAATTCAATTGAGCTTAAAGCCTTTGTAATAAGAAAATTCAAGCAAAATCATGATGACTTAAAGTTTAGCAACCGGAGCAAAATTTCATCAAAATTGATCCATTCTATTTGATTGTAACCTTTAGCAACAAGTCTAGCCTTATTTCTCATGACATTATCCTTTTCACCTAATTTATTTATAAAGATCCATTTAGTTTCTACCATAAGATGATTTTTAGATTAGTAACTAAATATTAAACTTTATTTCTTGTAAATTGATTAAACTCTTCTTCCATAGCATCCAATTTTCACCATTTATTGCTTCATTCACATTCTTTGGTTCAATATTAGATATAAAATTCACATATGCACCGAATTCACCTAGAAGAAATTAGAATTTTTACCTTCACCTGCCTTTGTGGTTGTCGTTGGGCAATAATAATCATTTACACAAGTAGGTGATTGATGATTTCTTTTTAGCTGGTTTGAAACTATTTGCTAATTTCTAATTTGGTATGACCTTTTGTATCTTCTGAGTCTTCAATAATTGTATCTTTAATATTGTCCTTTGTTTCCTCATTCTTATCCTTTATCTCATCTTGTGCTTTCTCCTCACTTCCCTCCAAAGTCTTTTCTCATTCAACATGTTCATTTGGATTCATCACAATATAGTCATCTATTCTGTCTACTAAAATATTTGAAATGTGAGATTCATCAAACTTAATATGGGTAGGCTCTTCAAGAATTTTAGTTCTTTTACTGTACACTCTATAATATTTACTACAAGTAAAGTATCCCAAAAACACACACTCGTCAGCTTTAGAATCAAATTTTCGTAATTGGTCCTTTGTGTTTAAACGATAGCATTTATAACCAAAAATACAAAGATGTGAAACATTTGGAGATATTGAATAATAATGCTCATAAGAAGTCTTATTTAAATTGGTTAAAGATAAGCTCTAGTACTCACATAGCATGTTGTACTAACTGCCTCAACCTAAAAGTACTTTGGCAACTTATACTTATTTCACATGGTTCTTGCCATTTCTTGTAAAGTGCAAATCGTCCTCTCAAAACCCCATTTTATTATGAGGTTCAAGGAGAAGAATACTCATAAGTGACATCTTTGTTAACACAAAATTCTTTAAAAAGTTTATTTTTAAAATCTCCTTCATGATCATATCGAATAGTATGAATAAGGAGACCTTTTTTTTCTTAACTCGTTTCAAAAAAAAATTAAAATTTTTAAAACATTTATTCTTTTTGGTTAGAAACATGACCCATGTTAATCTAGAGCAATCATCAACCACTAATAAATAGTAACTCTTTCCTCCTAAACTTTGTGTTGACATTGGTCCAAGGAGATGTACGTGAAATAATTGCGAAAGTTTAGGAGTGCTTACCAGATTCTTCAAACAATGAGAGGATTTTATGAATTTGCCTTTCGTCCAAGCCTCACATAAGCTCTCACTTTTAAAACTAGTAATATGCAGACCTCTAACTAATTCTTTCTTTAAGAGTTTTTATAATAAACATGTGCTTGCATGTCCAAGTCTGCTATGGAAACGCTTACCATCGTCTTCTCCTGCAACTAGATATTTTATAGTGTCAGATCTAATGTCATTGAAGTTTAAAGTATACAAATTAGTATGTCTATTTCCTACAAACACAGTCGAATCTTATTTTGAATGAATAACTTTTCACATAGTAGATTAAAAAAGAATAGACAAACCTTTGTCACAGAGTTGACTAATAGAAATAAGATTGTTCTTCAAACCATCAGCAAGAAAAATCTTAAGGAGTTTAAAAGACTCATTACCTATATCACTAACTCTTATAATCTTACCTTTTACATTGCTCCCAAAAGTTACATCTCTACCTTTTTCCTATTAAGAGTAAAAAACAGGTCTTTCTTACCTATCATATGTCCACCTTTCTTTTTATCAAGACTAAAAAACAGGTCTTTCTTACCTATCAAATGTCAGGAGCATCCTAAATCTAAATACCATGTACTCCCTTGTTCCTTAGATCTCCACTAAACTTTCTTATCTGAATTTTCACTATCTGAATCTTTCATAATTTAGACATTAGCCATAAGATAATGACTATTATCATTGGCATTTGAGTCATCATCCGAATCTTTTTTTTTCACTCGAGAAATCACATGATGTTGCCTTGAAGCTTTTATTCTTTTTCTTTGTAACCATTCGTGTTGAGGGGGCATTCATTTCTGTAATGTTCATGTTTCCTGTAACAGTGGCAAATAACTTCAAAATCTAAATTTTCATATTTAATTTTCCTTACCTTTGTGAAACTTTGATTCCATTTAGTTTGAGTGAACTTTTGCCCATCTTTTGTCTTTAGGAATGATTTAAATTGTTTAACTACAAAGCCCATCTCACTCTTATTATCAATATCAAAGTTTAAGCTTGATGCTTTCTTCTTATTGTATCAAAATTTTTCCTTTCAGGCCTTAAGGGCTAACAACTTTTTCATTGAAACATCTTCAGAAGTATCTTCTCTCTCTCTTTTAATCAATCCTCATACGTGAAAAGATTATTTACAAGATCTACAAGAGTTAACAAAAAATTTTATAATTCCTCAATACCTATTACCTTTGGATCCCAATCTCTAGATAAAGAACAAAGTGTTTTTTCTGTAGAGCACATTGTTACCATATTCCTTTTCTAAAGCTTTAGATTTGTTCATGATATCGGTGAATCATATGAACATATCCTGAATACTCTCCAAGGGCTTGAACTTGAAATTCTCATATTTGTTGACGATCATTATGAGTTTTGCCTCATTTACCTGTGAATTTTCTTTGTGTGTAACCTCTAGTGTTTTTCAAATTTCTTGCATAGTAGTACAATTGGAAACATAATTAACCTCTTTAGCAGTTATGAAACAATAAACAACATTCATAGCTTTAGCATTCAAAGAATAAATCTTTCTATTCTGAGCGGTCCACTTATCACTAGGAGTAACAACGGTGACCTCTTCTACAATGGTAGTTGTAGGGTCTGATTTTGCTTATGTATACCAAGTGTAGGACCATGACCCTTAAGAATAGAGTGCGCTCTTATAAATATCTGCAGAAGCTTTACACTTAAACACTAGAGGGTGAGTTTGTAAAGTAGATTATAAATTGCAAAGAAAGAATGGCAATCTCAGAAAATGAACATCACAAACACATGCATGTATACTGGTTCCACCTCCCCGGTGTACATCCAGTCCCCAAGCAAATCCCGCTTGAGAGTTTCCACTATGATTTTAAAACCTTACAAAATCAAAAGCAAATCTGACCAATTTTTAAGACCATGCAAATTGCAAACCCAATTGACAAGACCATGCCAATTAAAAACCGACCTCTATACCAAGAGATCAACCCCTCTTATAAACCGAGAGAACCTTTCTTTGAAGCAATGTACAATTCTAATCCTATAAGCCGTGATGTGGATGTGAACGTGTAACAGTGGCTTATAAATCTTTTTAACTCTCTGAATATTGCTTAAACATGCTCTAAGAATGATAGGAACAAAGGAAATATCAGAAACTCTCTTTTATGAAAAAACAGATCGAAAAACTAAAAGTTTAGAGAGTTAATTTGCACAATATGTGAATCTTACAAGTGCAAAACTTGGTGCTTGTTTTCTGATGTTTAAACCTATTTATAGCCTTTGAAATGATATAATTTTAAACCTAATTAACGTCCACAAAACGGCTATAAACAGTCACTTATTCAAAACCTAAAATCTAAAAAAACTGCATCTATAGTCAACTACAAGTCATAGTACTTGACTACACTGAGTCTAAACAGACTCTGTGAAGTCAGAAAATTGCTTAGTAGTCGACTACAAGGCATAGTAGTCGACTACACTGTAAACTCACAGATTTTGGAATTTTGTTTTTAGTATTTTGGCTGTAACTTTCTCATCCGACATCGAAATAAGGTGATTTAAGATTTGTTGGAAAGCTGTTGAAGAGAACCACAACTTTTATCTTTTGAGTTTTTCCAGATTATAATTTCTAAGGAGTATAAATGAAATAGTTTAAGACTCGCTCAATATATATAAACTCTAATGACTAATATAGGAGATTTCTATTGTTAACCAACACACTAAGCATGTGTTAGTGTGTTCTAATACTATGTGTGTGTATGTATGTGAGTGATCAAGGCTTATACAAATTTCTAAGCAAAGAAAATATAAAATTACATTTTGACAATAAAGTGTGTGAGTGATCAAGGCTTATACAAATTTCTAAGCAAAGAAAATATAAAATTACATTTTGACAATAAAGTATATCTTCTTCTTTGCTTTATTTTGCCTTGAACTCATCTATGTCTTGAGTATCTCTTTGAATATAATTGCTGATATAGTTCTGATACTACAAAACAAATGTTAGCACATAATACACACAATATATAATATTTGTTATTATCAAAATAAACTAATCTTGGGGTCAAGATTCCTAACAGTAGTGTGTTTGCTATATCCATTTTGGATACTACTCTAGATGTTAAAATTAGTGGACAACAAAAAGACTATCATACGTATGATCCAATAGGTGTAGTTTGTCCCATCAAAAAGTGGGGGTGGTTTACTGTGTGTCTCTCAAGAAAAACAAATACAGCGGTAAGACTAGACATCTTTACCCTATGTTTTGATACTTAATAATGTGTAACGACATTCTATACCACTTGTTGGAAATGAGATGCAAGCCTAGAGGGGAGGTGAATAGGTTTGCAACATATTTTTTGCTAAAATTTGCGGAAATAATATCAAAATAAAAGCAAAAAACTAAATTAAAAATAAATCAGAGAACACATAAGATTCTATAGTGGTTCGGATAGAAATCCTACATCAACTCTTCGTTTTTAAGAAGATGCTCCCTCATTATGATCAGAGTTCACCTAAATCATAACCCGATTCAATAGGCTTATAAAGACCGCACTCTGGAATCTATGAATGCTGATTGATTGGGGTCCCACCATGTGAAAATATCACCATGTGAAGAGTTCACACGTGAAGACATTGGGGGTCAAGTGTGATGTTGACGCGTGAAGAGAAAAGAAACGGCCCACAACCTGAGTATTCTCTACCTGCAAAAGAAGCTATAAAAAGTTCACCTAGGGTTTTGTTTCGGGGTGAAAAAAAGGAGAGCGCAGAGAGCATATTTCTGGAGCAAAATTGAAGAAAAAGCGGCTGCAGCAGGGGTCCTAGGGCTTCGTGAAGAGAGAAAAAGTTTTGGAGGCTGACTTTTTTTAGAAGAAAAACAAGGAGCCTATTTGAGGGTTTAATTGTGAGAGTTGTAAACCCATTTGTATTCTTTTTAATAGTAGATCCCCTCTCCTCGCCTCGTGGACGTAGGCAATTTGTCGAACCACGTAAAACTTGTGTGATTTGCTGTTTGTGACCATTGTAATAGTTTATTAGGTTCCATCGACAAGTCAGTCCTAGAACTAATGAGAGGAAGAGCTGATATCACACTTTGTTAAGATATTCGCTTCGGATTCTTATTTCCTTGGTAAGACAGGAATTCTTATTGATCTTTCTATCTTATTGTGCACCAGAAACTTTGCCGAAATTTTTTCTATACACAACAAGTGGTATCAGAGCCCGAATTCCAGATCGAGGGTTTTTTTATCTTGGTTGGAGGAGTATATCAATTTGGATACTCGTCTAGGGCTTCGTTTGGTGATAAAGGTAAGATCTTTTGGTAAAGACTCTATCTTTTTAGTTTTGGATCTATTCTTCATTCGTTGGTGCGTTGAGAAAGATGTCGGGGAAAGAAGGTGCTTCGGGTGTCAAGGGTGGTGCTTCTGGCGCGAAGACCATTCAGAGTTTGAATATCCACTCTATGAAGATAGATGTGGAGAAGTTTAATGGCACAAATAACTTTGGATTATGGAGATGCGAGGTTTTGGATGCGTTGAACGCGTAGAATTTAGAGGATACATTGGAGTTAGATGGCAAGCCAGATGATATTGAAGAAAATATTCAAAAGAAGATGAATCAAACGGCGTGTGGTGTGATTAGATCTTGTTTGACTCAAGATCTAAAATATGATGTGATGAATAAGACTTCTGCGAAGAAAATTTGAGAGATTCTCGAAAGCAAGTATCTGACAAAGAGTGTTGAGAACCACTTGCATTTGAAGAGGAGACTTTATTATTTCTAGTTGAAGAAGAGAACCTTAATTAGTGATCACATGAACACCTACACAAAGATTCTTACGGATTTAGCGAATGTGGATGTCATGATTGAAGATGAGGATAAGGCGTTGCTATTATTGAGTTCCTTGCCCGACGAGGAATATGAGACCTTCGTTCTTACTCTGATTAATGGGAAGACATATCTTTCATATAGTGAAGTGACTACTGCACTTGTGAATTATCAGCTTTGAAAGAAGGATAAGGAGGCTTCAGTTGATCCGGTAGCAGAGACGTTGGTCGCAAGAGGGAAGGGTCCAAACCGGAAGAATTAAAAGTCACAGTCTAGAGTCGGACATCCTACAATTGTAAAAGATTAGTGTGCTTGGTGTAAGGAGACTGGTCATTGGAAGAAAGACTGCCCAAAGCTCAACGAATGGATGAAGAATAAGCAGAAAGGAAAAGGGAAGCAACCATTATCAGAAGCAAACATTGTTATATCGGATGATAATATTTCTGACTCTTCTATTTATTCGCTTTCTATTAGTTCTATAGATAGCTATTCGAAAGAATCTGAATGGATGTTGGATAATGGTGTGACCTATTATTTGTGCCCTAGAAGGCAATGATTCTTCAGTTTTAAGAAGCTGGATAGTGGTGTGGTGTACATGGCTGATAACCGTGCATGTCAGATCCTTGGGATAGGAAAAATTCGCATCAAGATGTTTGACAGGACTGTTAGGGAGTTATATGATGTGAGATATGTTCCTTCCTTGAGGAAGAACTTGATCTCGATTGGAGCTTTGATTGGAGAGGGTCTGAATGTTCGAATTGAGAACATGGTTCTCAAGATTGTGGAAGACTCTCAGATTGTGATGAAGGGCGTCAGGAGGAATAACCTGTATTACTTGACTGGAGGTATAGTGACAGGTGGAGAGCTGACAACTTCTGTTGATTCGACTAGACTGCGGCATTTGGGGCTTGACCATTCTAGTATTGATTCCTTGCATAGATTGAAAGAGGGTACGAAGACCTCCAGTTTAATGTCCAGTGAACATGTTGATGTGAGCAAGAAGACCAAGGTGAATTTTGGCACCTCTATTCACCGAGCTAAGGGTCGTTCTGGAGGTGTTCACGTAGATGTTTGGGGGCCTTCCAAAGGGGCATCATTGGGAGGTAATAGATGTTTGGTTTTCTTTGTTGGTAGTTGTTCTAGGCGTGTTTGGGTTGCAACCAAATCCCCATTGGAGAAAGTCCTAGTAGTCTCCAGCAGATTGAATAAGTGTGATATTGACAGAGAGGTGAAGGTACTTCATTCAGGTTTTGGTGGGAGGTACAAGAGGGACTTATTTCTGTATTGGAGCTGAGCTCACGATATTTCGAGACACTTCGTTGGAAAGAAAATCTTAGGGCAACTAGATAGGGTGGAAAATTTAGAGAGCTGTGCCTTGTTGGAGGAGGATCGGTGTTTGTTGTCAAGCAATGATTTGGAAAAGAGTTTCTGGACTGAGGCTTCGACATATTCGGGTCATTCTATTAAAGAGTTGTCAACTGTTGTGATAGGAGGTAAAACTCAATTGGGTGTTTGGTCTGGTAGTATCACTTCGGTTGAGGCTTCGATGAGGGAGCTAATTGACTCTCAGCAGGTGGAGAGTTTTGGACAAATTATAGAGGTATCACAGCGGGTGGAGAGTGATGCTACTTCACATTGAGTGGAGATTACTCCATATACTCTAGATCATACTACATCGTTTGGGATTCCAGCTGAGGTGACACAGTTTGGAGATCATTTAGATTTAGATGCAGATAATGAGTTGGGTTTTAATTCGAGTGCAGCTAATAGATGTAACTTGAATATGGTCATTGGTTCACCTCAGGTGGAGGTGTTTGATTCGTTACACTTTGAGGCCATTGGAGGTGCTGTCAGCCGTAGAGTTGATGATATTAGAGAAGGGTTGCGAACTCTTCTATTGGATTGAGGTCGTTCACGGCAATTTGGGTAAACTATGTGAAGGCATGATTCCTTGGGTAAGAGGATATGTAGCCAGTCATTTATGATGCAGCCGATTTGATGGGTTGATACTGACATTTGGAGAGTGTTCGTATTCTCGTTTAGGTCTCGACTTGTTATGGATTGAGTCTGTTATCGTGAATTGTTTCACTTCGTACTAGACGCAACAAGTGAGACATTTGTTTTGGTTGGTGTCGGCTCAGTTTTGAAAAAACTTCGCCGAGGTGGAGAATTATGAACGCGAATTGATTGTGGGGGGGGCACCACGTGAAAATATCATCACGTGAAGAGTTCACGCATGAAGAGATTGGGGGTCACAGTGTGATGTTGACGCATGAAAAGAAAAGAAACGCCCCACAACCCGAGTATTCTCTGCCTGCAAAAGAAGCTATAAAAAGGTCACCTAGGGTTTTGTTTTGGGGTGAAAAAAAGAGGGCGCAGAAAGCATATTTCTGGAGCAAACTTGAAGAAAAAGCGGTTGCAGCAGGGGAAAGTCCTAGGGCTTCGTGAAGAGAGAAAGTTTTGGAGGCTAACTTTTTTTAGAAGAAAAGAAAAGAGCCTATTTGAGGGTTTAATTGTGAGAGTTGTAAACCCATTTGTATTCTTTTTCTTTCTAATAGTAGATTTCCCCTCCTTGCCCCGTGGACGTAGGCAATTTGTCGAACCACGTAAAACTTGTTTGGTTTGCTGTTTGTAGCCATTATAATAGTTTATTAGGTTCCCTCGACAAGTCAGTCCTAGAACTGATGAGAGGAAGAGTTAATATCCCACTTTCTTGAGATATTCGCTTCAGATTCTTGTTTCCTTGGTGAGACATGAATTCTTATTGATCTTTCTCTCTTATTGTGCACTAGAAACTCTGCCGAAATTTTCGTTGCGTACAACAGAATCTACCTGAAACCAATTATCTACCTAACTCCTCATAGATGAATAACACCTACCCTTCGCTAGTCTCAACAATCACTTATCACCAGCTTGACTATATCGTAAAAACAAGATAAATAAAAATAACCAAAAATATATTAAGTGCAAATCAAAAATATTTTATAGTCCTTTTTAAGCAAATCGTTCTTCAAAAGAATTAAAGCAATGCTCGATGAAGAAGAGGTAATAATGTTGAATCCAAGAATAGCTCTCCTTACTGAAACGATTTGAAGATATTGAGCACGACGAGAAAGAGCTTTTGATGAGGCTCTGAGGATTGAATCACAAATCAACTTCACACAAACCCTAGAATAAAATCTCTGTCTTTTTCTCAATGCAAAAACCTCTCCAAAATGTGATCTCTTCCTATCTATGTATCCTTTAATAATAATGGAAAGAGATATAGGAACCTTAGTAGAAGTTAGAGATGAAAGGGGTCAACAAATGGTTGAGATTAAAATATTAAATCTGCCAAAATACATCGACATTATTGATAACTAAACATGATCATCGATGGTCCCCTATGCGCCATCAATAGTTACAGTGTAATCCATTGATGAGCTAAAATTTGATTACTGGAATTCATCAAATGTGCACTGTAGTCCATCAATGGTATAGCTGACCATTGATGGTTCCTTATAGTTTCATCAATGGTCTGATTCATATTTCTATTTTTTTCCTATTGTGTATTGTAATCCATTGATTGACTCATGACTATCGATGGTATGTCCTCCTAACCATCGATCATGTGATGGCTGAAGTCAACATGAATGTTGATTTCTGCAACATTTTGCCTCATATCTTTCGTATACTTGTTTATACCTAAACTATGTCATCTCAAATAATCATTAGTAACAAATGAGAATTTGTTATTACTCAATCAAGAGATATTATATGAACTGTGTTCTAACAAAGAATGTTGATTCAACGCATATGTTTAAATGATGCAAGTATTTAACTAGAAAAGTTATTTGTAAAAACTTTCATTTGTATTTTCCTTTCATCTAATTACATATATATATAAAATATTAATATATTATCATATTTGATCTCTCTTTGATCAATGTGTAAAGATGATTGTACTTGTCACCCACCGCATCCGCCAACCGCGGCACCCGTCACCTCGCCAGCCCGGCACGCTACGCTCGCGGCAAAAGGAAACAATGCCTGCTTGCCTGGTCCTCCGGCCACTATCGTGTTGGGAGATTATATGATATATTAGCTGATTTTGCTGATAAAAGGTATTCCCTTCCTATAGATAAAAAATATAAATCAGTCTATAAAGTTTTCTTGGAGAAGATATTAGTCTCTAAAGTTTGAGGATGCCACCTTCAAATTATATAGTATAGGTACAATATAAGCATTTAGGCCTAGTTTCACTGGTAGAAAATCGACCAAACTAGACGGAACAAACTAGACGGAAAAAATTTCCGTCTAGTTTGGAGCAAACTAGACGGAAATTTCCGTCTAGTTGTTCCGTCTAGTTTGGGATCAAACTAGAACGGAAAATTCGCGTCTAGTTGAGCAAACGAGACGGAACAAGGTCCAACAATAGACGGAAATCCAGTCTAGGTTGAGCTAGGTCAACCTAAGACGGAATTTCGCGTCTAGGTTGCCTCAACGGCTAAGACGGAAATTCGCGTCTAGGTTGAACTAAGTCAAGCGGCTAGGATTTCCGTGTCTAGTTTTTGAGGCATAACGGCTAGACGGAAATTCGCGTTCTAGGGAGCTAGTCACCTTAGAATTGGAAATCGCGTCTTAGTTTGACTAGTTTCAATCGCTAGACATGGAATTCCCTGTACTATGGTTTTTGAGTTTGCATACTAGACGGTTATTAATCTTCGTCTAGGTTGCCTGGGGCTAAGCTATTAAGTTTGCGCGCAGGGCCAAATCAGGCCGAGCCAACTACCCGCCCCCCCCATTCTACTCTCAACCGCTCTTCTTCTCATGCGCGCCTGCCCGGACCCCATTCTCCCGACCCGCGCCTCCCTCGGCGCTCCTCCCCCCGCCCGGCCGCGGCAACGCACTACCCCCTCCCGACACGCCCCTCTTCGGCCGCCCATCCCCCTCCTCTTCGCGTGTCCCCTGCCCATCGCGCCCCCCCATCGCTGCCGGCCGTCAGTCCCCGCGCCGCCCTCGGCGCCCGATTGGTGGGTGACCGTCTCCCCGACGCCCGGATCGCCTCGGCCCTCCCATCCCCGGCTCGGCCGACCACCCCCTCTCCGGCGCTGCTCCCTCCTAGCCGGCCTCCCCGCCCCCCCGCCCCTCTCGCCGCCCTCCGGACCGCCCCTCCTCCGCGACCCCCTCCCCGAGCCCCCCCCCCCCTCAATTGCCGGTCCTCAGACCTTCCTCACGCCCGTTCCATCCCCCCTCGCCCCTGCCGCCCTCGGCAGCCCCCTCCCCTCTCCGGCAGCAGCTCCCTCACTGTACCTCCACCCCCTCGCCCCCTTCCCTAAGCCCACCGCATCCCATCGCGCCTCTCGAGCGCCCCTCTTCAATCGGCAGCGCCGCCCCTCCGACCGGTCCAGCGCCTCGGATTCCCGAGCCTTCGCGGCGTGTTCCGTTGTTGAATCAGTTTAAAAGGGTATGATTTTCCGCTACTGAGCTTATAGAAATTTCAATTTATTGATTAGTTATTGTTGAATTGGTTTAAAATCCTAATTATGATAAAAAATAAACGAGTTTAAATTCCTGAAACCATAGAACTTCACTACTAGTGTTAATGTCATTTGAACAAGCACTAGTAAAATACATTATTGAGTTTTAACAAATTACAAGTTTATATCTCATTTAAGTTTTCAATTCGTGCTATAAGTATGTGTGATATATTAAGTTTGTGAATGTGAAAATATGTGACATAATTTTTTTTTAAAATATATAAAAGTGATATATAACACCATTATAAATTTTTATAATGTGTTAATAAATCTCGATTTAGGTGAATAAGAAAAATAACGTTTATCCCTAAGAGCTGCTTTTTCGCCCGTCCAATAATTACAATCCAATTATTTGGACCTTAATAATATATGATGATACGATCAGATTTGGGTAGGTAGATGAAGTTTTCTCCCAAAAATGAGGCGTTTATTTTATATATAGAATACAAAAATTTGGGGGTTTTTTAGCCTGAAATTCGTAATGTATTGATCTGTCCTTCTAGGAGCGGGTTAAGAATATAGTAGTGGCTATACATCCAATGCTTGTAAAATAGCTTTGTATATTTTTATTATTTGAAAGTTGTGAGACAGCGACCTATTCGTTGTTCTCACGTGTACAATAAGCGTATGTTGTTCTGGGGCGTTTCGGGTTATTAGTACTGATACGGCATAATAAAATCCGCAGCAGTGTAGCAGGGAGAACAGCCGAGTAGGCGGCTGCCGGGAAATTTTCAAGAATGAAAATATACAAAAGTATATGAAGTTGGATGTAAGGATAAATTGCTTAATGGATTAGAAGCCTTCCTATGAGCCGCAAGATTAGTGTAATATAGGTTTTACGTAATGTTTTATATAATATATATGTAGGATAAAATATTCCATAATTGTTAAATGATATAGTGAAGCGTATGGTTGATGTGGTTGATGTATAAGAGTAATGGTGTTAGTGTATTGTGAGACTAATCGTATTTAATATTTATATATAATTTACAGATGAGGATAATTCCTGACAGGAGAGTCATGGATAGTATATCGGCCTAGGGTATCGTAGATTTTCACGCACAGCCACTTTGATACATAGGAGGGATGTGAAAGCCTTCATGCGTTATGCGCGGAAATGAATACCGAGGAAATTTAAGAAGCGGCTGCGCTTAGATGTAACTGTCCTTCGTTGTACAGTGTAGGAATTTGAAGCTGTTGAATAGAAATGATATAGCGAATTCACAGCTAAATAAAATCAGCTTTGGATAAGAAATATAATACTTGGAACCTGGCATGGGGAGGGTATCACTGAAGATGATGATGCAAAATGGCGATGTTGGTGACGTCCGGTGGCCAACGAAATAGATGACAGCGGAAACATTGTTGAAGTGATATTTTCCTCGACACTACAGAATATGAATGTTGATGATCAATGTCGAGGATGAATATTGGAGAGCAAAAGTGAAAGATGATAACGAAGTTTGAAGCGAAGAGGTAGGAGGTGTCCGCGAGTTGTCGAAAATATTGATGTATGCTTCGCTCTGCAAGAAAATAAAAGCGAATAATGGAGTGGCTACTAAGAAGATAGGAAAAGGAGCTTATATGAGGGATGTACCGAGTAGTCCTTCCATGTATTTTCATTTTATAGGCTGGAACTTCCTCATATTAAGACAGCTTAGCGTATGTCAGATAATTATTTGAAATGGCTTGCTTGATTTGCTTCGGACTGTAATCCGCCCGCCCTGGAGGAGAGAAATACATACCCCCAAACACTTATCAAGGCTGAGAGATTATCTCCGCTGCTGGGTCTGTGATTATAATAAGATTGATGGCATGTTCGGAATGTATTGTATTTTGTATGCCAACAAAGCCAATAAAAGGACCTTGCAGAGTGTCGACATGTGGAGTTTCTAAGGTGGAAACAGCGGCACAAATTCTTCAACAAGGATTTTACAAAGCGGAGACAGGGAATAACTACGAGAAGAATAATTCGGCAGGTCAAAGTGCTTGCGATCATTTTCCCATTGGCTCCGTAGATGGCGAAGATTATACATGAACAAGGAAACGGCAAAAGATATGAGGTTGGCATAAGGATGATTCGAGTAGATGATGGTATAATTGAGACCATCCTGCTGAAGCTTTAGCTTGGAAGCATGTTGATGGAAAATTTATCCTCATTTTGTGCAAAAGATTGCAGAAATGTAAGATGGTCTATCAAGCGACGGATTCAATCATATTGGGTGGAGGATGGAGCTCTTGGCTGTCTATGACGTGGCCAGTTTTGTATTAATGCCTATATAATTTACGCTCATTGCTTTGTATGAAACAGGCCGTTTATGATACTGTTCATTACTGATGAGCCGGTAAGCATGCTCCGGGAAATGATATTGATGTCCTAGCTTAGAGCCTCTAATTGATGAGCTAAACAATTATGGTCTGAGGGTATTTTTAGCAGTATGATAGCCGCCATATTAAAAGAGTGCCGTTTAAGATACGTGCTATTCTACTAGTGGACGATTAATGATTTTCCAGCTTATGCTAATCTGTCAGGAGTACTCTAGGCGAAGCAAGTGTTGCTTATCGCTGTATGTGGTGCCAGAATTTGAAGCTATTGCAATTAGCCAAATAGCCGAAAGAGTTGTTATTGGGTTTAATGCGAAGGTGGGTTGGGCGCCTTGAGTCATAAGTACAGAAAATTATCAGATAAGTTTGATGTAACAGTTTGAGACAAAAAGAATTGAAGCCACGCGTCAACTGACAGGTACTGGGAGATCGTTCATTATCTTGAGGGGTTTTCCAAAAAGAGTTGTGTTTGGAAAAACGGCTATTCTAAATTTAAAGCACGTCGGAGTAAGAGATTACTTAAAGTTAAATAGCCAGTGAAGCGTAAGCGAAAGGTCCGTCTAAAATGCTAAGTTGGGACGAAGCGCAAACATTACCTAGAGGATGGACTAAATTTAGTATCTTCTATTCAGCTACCGTTACTGGCAGAATCTAAAAATCGACACAACTTAGAATGTTCATGCGAATATTGAGAAAAAATATATGTTGATAACATAGTATCAAACGTCTCCTAGCAGAAAATTGCAACAAGTCGAAGGGATGATCGTACGGGCAGCGCACAAGATCCTGACTGGGGCTTTGGAATATCCAAAATGCATTTGGCAAGCTCAAGACAGTTGGCCTTAAAAAATTTAAAGTTTTCCTTCGTCTGCGGCGTGTTACAGATGTGAAATGAGCAGATTCATACGAAGTTATTGTGAAATTCTCAAATGTAAAAGTCGGCCGGATGGTTACTAGCTGCTAGACATTTCAAATAAATGTCCAGGTGGCAAGAGAGAAAACCTTAGGTCTTGAAGACACATGATTAAATCACCAGTTCTTCTCCATCAATTGCTCCTGTTGCAAGATCCGTAACAATAGGATAAAGAAAGCGTCCGTTGCAGGATTATGTATTGAGTATTGTGGATTTTTTGCAGAAAAATTATAGGCTGCTAAAGTCATCAGATGTAGATTGACTTTTAAGAAACTTGAAGCTGCGATATCCGAGTTTACTGGTCTATGCAATATGGAAAGTAATATTCCGCGTCCGTTCATTTTTTAGCAATTATGGTGCCATGTCTTACCGCATCTTTGCAAGAGAGGCTAAGAATGCGCCGGTCCTGTTACTGTATCGTTGGAGTGTATCGCGATACTTTGAGCTGTGGCATCTAGACTGAACAACGTACCACTTGAGGGTCGTGTTTAAGTTGGATTACCCGACGGTTCATAATCGGTTCATTGGGCCAGACGAAGTGTGGGCAATTCTGGACAGAGACCGCACAGTTCGGGGTGCAAAGGTTCAGAAACGCATATCTTCGCGATTGGGAACAGTAGCTGCGGCATATTCCACAAATATGCTGCGGCGTATAGATGCTTCTTCTTAGCGGTCGAGCCGGTTTTTCATTAGCTTGTTTCAATACCTTGGCCGGCAGCGTCGTCGGCGGTTGATTGCATGTTTCTCCACGCATAGGTTCTCTAGCAACTATTAGCCGTCGTGTTGATCACGGGTGGTAGCATCTTCAGGGCTAGCAAAGGAGTTTAAAGGTCTTGGCCAAGGAGGGGCTTTCTTTGGTACTCAGGAAGTAGTTTACGACGGCTCGGCATTAGAGGTCTTGCGGGTATCAAGCGCCTAGCTTTAGGGCTAAACGACCCAGAGGAGATGGGCCTCCTTGTACTTGGCTTTGGTCGAAATCCAGACCACGAATGAGAGTTTTCGGACGGTGGTTCGCAGTGAGGTGAACGTCGGATTGCGCCACGCGACTTGCCTGCGTGCAGAGAAAGCACTTCCCCAGCAGAGTGCACCATCTTTTTGTTTGTGGAAAAATTCCTATGGTAAAAGAAATAAAAGAAAATATTGATTTGTAAATTCTCGTCAAAGTCGATTAGGCAATTGATTCGGCGATTAACAAAAGAGAGGAGAATGAAGTTTGATTCTCGCGCTTTGTTTAAAGCTGGGTTCTTCTTGTAGCGATGAAGTGCCTCCTTCGATTGCTTGCATCGAACTTCGGCTCTCCGTTGATGATGCCGACGCGTACTATCTCACAGAGAATGATCACTTGTATGTATGAGATTCGTTTAGAACGTCTTACGAAGTTTACATAAACTTCAGAAACGAGTTGAAAACTCTGAAAAGGAGTTGTTTGAAGAACGTCGAATAATCAATTAAGTGTAATGAACTTGCGTTACAAAGTTTAATTAAGAACGCTCTTAAAACGAGGTTTACGAACCTCAGAAGCGAGTTAAAATTTTGGCTCTGTAAACCGAGTGTTTAAAGCCGAAAAATTCCAGTTAAATATGGCCGAGTTAGACCCGACTGCTTTTGGTAAAGATAAGATCTGCGGCGAAATTTGATTAAGCTGAGCTTGCTGATCAGTTCCCTTGATCCTTCAGGAAATTCCTCCTCGTTAGCCCAACTTCAGGTGGTTTTGATGCTCCAAATCGCTGCCAAACCCTGGTGAGGTTTAGGATGCTAAAACTAATACAACGGGACTTCTTGTGTGTTGTATCTCTCTCCCAAAAATTCTAGCGCGCCGTAGGAATGTTGAATGAGAACTTGTTTGAAACAAGTTGAAAGCTCTAGGCCGAGTTTAAGAACTTTCTTTGGAAGAAATTGAAAAAGAAGTTGGTAAACAAGTTTTAAACTCTGATCGGAGTTAGGGGAAAGCTCTTAAAGAGTTGATGAGTAATAAAGAAAGTTTAATCCATTTCAAAAGAGTAGTTGATCTCTTTCTACTCTTTGGTCAATCTCATAAAAAAGGCTCCGCCAGTCGCTGGCTATAGGTTTAGTAAAACCTCTATATCTTCAAAATCTAACTTGGATAGAAAAGCATATCTCCATCGTTCAAAATTAGGAAAGAACGAGTGTTAGTAGCTAACCCTTCGCTCCAGAATTTGCACATGCGATCGTGAACACAGAATTAGGGTCGCGATCGTCATGCCGTATCAATCTGCGTGAAAGATGAGCTTTTTGCTCATTGCACTTGATACTGAAAGCGATGCAGGCTTTTGGTAGACCTTCATATGCTCCCAAATCCACACCAATAGAAAAGCAATCTCCACGTTCAGATTAGTAAACGCAAGCAAGTGTAGTAGACACTTTACAAATTTCACATCAATCGGACCACGGATGGAGGGTCCGATCGTATGCCGATCACAAATACGCGAAAGGTGACTATTTTTTCTGCACTCCTGGAACGCTCAGCCTTGCGGGTAAAGTCTCCATATCTTCCAAATGGCTAACCGATAGAAAGCATCTCCACTGTTCAGTATTAGGAAATAACGAAGTATGATGTACCGCTACGTCTCAGCAAAATTTTCACAATCGATCTGGACCATGGATGAGGGTCTGATCGTCATGCTGAATCACGGACTGCACGAAATTGACTTTTCTTGACTCCTCTTTGTTGTTGATCTCTTTCTTTTTATTTCGTCCGCCTCTGCTACCACCAGCCCTATTTGTTTCTAGTAAAACGCGCCGCTATTTATAGGAAGTTAAGGGGTAATAACTATCGCCTGAATTAGCTTCGGCAATAATGGAGGTTAATTGCCCTGATTAAGTGGAGGACCGTTTCAAAAGGATTTGAAATGGTCAAACGCAGACCTTCGGCGTTGAAGAGTTTTGGTCAATTATAACTCTTTAGTTTTTTGACATTTTGTGAGGATCGTCATAATGTATCCTTACATTTAGCTCTTGATAATATGAGAGTCGTCAATTTTGTAACCCCTGAATGTTTTTGATTAGTGAAGAGCTGTTGAATTAGAAGCTTTCATCAGTTGTTGTGAAGGTGCGTGCAGAATTGTAAACTTCATCGATCTAGCATGAAAGTCTTTTAACAATGTAGCCTTCTTGATAGTTGTTCAAATTATAAGAACTTTTATGCATCGTGCTTGATGAGGATTATCTATCTGTTTATGATTTTAGACAGTTACAGCTGGCCTTTTTAATTTTGCCAACTTACTTGTTATGGCCTCTAATGAGTTCGTACTATCTAAATGCTCTCTTCAATGTCATCAAGCTATTGGGGACTCATCACAGGAAAATATTATTCTCTCTCTTTCTTAATCATTAGTAGATTTCTCACTATAATCGGCATTAAAGTAGATAGCTGCATTTACTAAGCTCATTTAAAAAGCTTATGCTAGGGATACAAACGCCTCGCTTAAAAATGAGTGAGATGCTATTTCTCTTTTCATAACAAATAGGGGTGCAAACTTAGATTCATAAGCAAACTCCTTATACTTCTTGGGCTACAATTTTATCATCTCTGCTTCAATTCAAAAAATTCCTTGCTCCTTCTGATTGCAAACAGTTTTATGAACGTACTTTCTATGGCGCCTCATGTCTAGATAAGATGATATAGACAATGTGATTGCAAGCTGATAGTATGTTCTAGGAGGAATGAGTCAAACGGCTCTCATGTTTCACACTACTTAAAGCGATCTAATGCCAAACTGTTGGGGGCGAAGGATAAAATAGTAATCGAATAGCTCGAGGTGTGGGCAGAATTGAAAGTCAATTCTAGTCAAACTAGCTTTTAATTTAGTGCGTGGTAGCAATTGCACATAAATTTGCATGCTTTGCACATAAAACAACATACAAAGGTGTAAGAGACCTGAACTATCAGTATAGTTTTAGAGAAACGATGTTGAATGCCACAAGGAAGATATGACTTAGAAATTCTTAAAATTAATCGCTAAAAATTGTATGATAAAAATTAGTAAACATAAAATGTGTAGAGAGGTAGATGAAGAGTGATTTTTTTAGGACAAAGTATAAAAACTAAAAATAAAAGGGGTAAATGACCGAAAGCAATATAAATATAGCAAAAAAGAAACTAGAGAAATATAAAATGGAAATGGAAATAAGGAAATGAAAAAGAGGGAGTGAAGAAGAGAAAAACCAATAAAGGAAAAGGAATCAAGACATGGTGTCATACGGATCATTAGCTCGATTGGCGATAATTCCGGCGCTAGACAGAGTAGTGCTCAGGTACCTTATTTTTTTCTTATATTTATAAATTTATTTTTATCTAATATGTTATCAAACACCACATAATGATTATTCAATAAAACATTCAGAGTGGAGATATTGGAGGGAGCAGCACCCGTTCTCGTAATCGGGATAGAGATACCTCCGCCGACGACGATGGATGAGGTTTTTTTATTTTTAATACAATAAACAGTTTTATTTGTTATAACACTATATTTATTCATGTCGTGTATCATATCTTAGTCACTGGCATTGTTAGTATATATATTGTTGGATGTGTTTTAGACGGAACTGATTGATGTATATTTTGAAGTGGATGGTTGGATTTGTACAATGTGTTGGATTTGGTTATATAGATGTTTTTGAATGGAATTGTTATGAATTTTGATTATGATTGGATGGTTGAATGTGGCGTGTACAGTATTTTCTGGATGTATTCAAATATTAATGTAATTGTACAGGGAAATCCAAATTTTAATTAATTTTGTTTCCTAAAAAAAGACAATCTAGACGGAATTCCGTCTAGATTGAATCAATCTAGACGGAAATTCCGTCTAGGTTGTAAAAATCCAACCCAGACATAATTCCGTCTGGGTTGGCAACCCAGACGGAATTTCCGTCTGGGTTGTCAACCCAGACGGAATTCCGTCTGGGTTGTCAACCTAGACGGAATTCTTTATTCCGTCTAGGTTGACTTCCGTCTAGATTGTTCAATCTAGACGGAATTCCGTCTAGTTTGAAGCAATCTAGACGGACGCAAAATAAACCAATCAAACTAGACGGAATTCCGTCTAGATGAACTAATCTAGACGGAATTGCAATCAACCTAGACGGAAATTTCCGTCTAGGTTGATCGTTTTTCTACTAGTGTTTTTGAAACTAAACCTTAGTATATATGCTAAAATCATATAATATTTTTTTTCTTGCAACTTAATTTGATACTAATAACAACAATTTTAGTCACAATCATATAGTTTTCTTATTTTATAGATGATTGTATATATTTCTAAATCTTTTATATGCCCTACCAATTAATTTGGTGTTTCCTAATGTTACCTCTCTATTATCAGTCTAGATATATTTAACAGACGTTTATTAAATATTATTGATGTGTCAATGATGTGGCCGTATCATTTTGCTTTTATCCTTTCATACCCTTAAAACACTTTAATCCTAGAAGCTCTCAACCCATGCACTTTAGTACTCCCAAGTTTCAATCACATTTTGCTTTGATATCTCTATCCAGATTAGATTATGTTAAATTTCTAGGCAAATTTATAGATCACGTCCTTCAATTAAATGTAAATGTTTATATCAATGTATATCTAGGTGTTAAGCACATGAACAAATTTAATAGAAAATCTAACGAAATCTAAACAGGATATAAAAGTGAAACAACATATATATTAAAATGTAGCGTATTGAAGTGTTAAAATACTTTAGGTATCAAATAGAAATAGAATTGAACTTTGGGGTATCAAAATATTAAAAAAATACTTTCGGCTATCAAAGTAAAATAGGGGGAAACTTCAGAATATTAAAGTGAAAATAATCCAAATAAAAACAGCAAGGATAGTTATATATATATATTAGCTAGAAACCAATATACTTCTCATGCAAATCATTAAAAGTTAATTATTGAACAAGGTTTTTCTCTTTCCCAATTAGGAAACCAATATACTTTTCTCTTTCCTTTAAATATATTTTAGAAAATCTTTTTGTACTAAAATAAGATGCTAGCTACTTTAATTTTGTGTTGCATACGTACTCTTGCAAGTGAATCAAATCATTAAGGCCAAAGATTTGCAACTATCTTTAAACTTAAATTAACCATACCACAGATCCTTAAGCACTTAATACGTGAAATTTATATCCCTCAATAAACTTGGCAAGCTAGCAATTGCTCACTTATGAGATCATATTAGCAACGACTGCATACACAGGACATGAATGATACTCTGTTATCAATGCCTTGCATAACGCTTATTTCTAATTATTCTCTTGTATCATATTTCTTCTCTCTTTCTTCCATTCTTCTTCTACTTCTCATGCAATAACAGCAGGCGGCATTTCTTTCTTGTCTCCATCAACGCATTCCTCCCTGCACTCAAAGTATCCCTTTGTGCACTTGACGAAGCATTCCTTATCATCTTCATCTTTGTGAACGCACGCAGTCTTGCACTCAACAAAACCTTTACCGCACTTGACTGCACAAGCAGCATAAGCCGGCCAGAAGTGTGGTGCGTGTGCGAGAGACACCATTGGTTGTGGCGCACGTGCAGGAGACATCGTTCGTGCATCGACACAAACGATGATCAGCAGAAGCAAAGATGTCATCATCTTTACCTGAATTGTTGCCATTGCTGCTTTCTGGTGTTTGATACGAATTGAAGCAATGCCTAACTGTTGGGGTTTTATATAGTACTGAGGTATACCGTGTTGATCCGTTTTGATGAGGATGTCTTCGTGAGTGACTAGTTGCATGATCCCTTAATTTGTCCAATTAATATGGCGTGACAATAAGGGCTTGTTTGGTTCATTTCCAAAAAATTATGGAAATGGATTCCCACACAAGAAACCTATTCTGTAAAAATTTTAGGATATCAAAGAAATCCAAAACTTTTGTTTGATATGGAAGGATAAAATAAATAATAGGAAATGATATCCAAAACTGCAGTTTGTTTCACCCTAAAAAAATCGAAAAAGCACCATTCTAGAAAGCATTTCCTGAGCTCTTTGATGTTTGATTCAAAGCCATAGAATAGGATTTCAACCCCAAAAACTGTGTACACATACCTGTGGTATGCTTACTGTGACGTGGGGGGACCCACCTGACGCGGTTCCGCGTGAAGAGAAGCAAGGCCCACGAACCCGATTATTTTGCAGCCTATAAATAGCACTTTATTTTTTCTTAGGTTTTTGAGCAAGTGTGAAAGCAGGAGATTTTTTTTGTTCTTTGATTTGTGCATCCCTTTGAGAGAATATTTGTGTGAGGGATCTGAGAGTTTGTGAGAGGGTTTCAGTTGTGAGATTGTAAACCCTTATTGTATCTCTCCCTCTAATAGTAGATCTCCCCCTCCTTGCCCCGTGGACGTAGTCTATTTGCCGAACCACGTAAAATTTGTGTTCTTGTCATGATTTGTAATAGCTTGTAGGTTCCCTCGACGCGCAGTCCTAGAGCTGACGAGAGGAAGAGCTGATATCTCACTTTGATGAGATATCTGGCTTTTGGTTCTTGTTTCCTTTGAGAAACGAGAACTCCATTGTGATCTAATCTCTTGTTGTGCACCTTGCGCACCAGAGGTGCTGCCGAAATTTCCGCTGCGCACAACACTTACCCCTCTTTTTTGCATTGCAATGGTAACAACGGCTAGGAAACAGTGCCATTTTCCACTATAAATGCAACTGGGAGTGGCCAACGGAGAGGCATGAAATTTCAGCCCATGTTTGGCTTTCAAAAAAAAAAATTCTTTGCAGGCAATAGAGGAAATTTACAGCGGTGCTGAAGATGGAGGTACAATATGACAACAAACAAGCAAATGAACTGTATGAAGTGAAGTGCAAATGCAAGCTTCCGACCCCTTTGAAATTATGTGCAAATGGGAAAAATAAAGGGAGATATTATTGGGGTTGTGCAAAGTTCCCAAATAAAGAGTGCAACTTCTTTCAATGGGCTCAGAAAGATGTTTTTTGCAGAAATAAACTAGCACAAAGTGAAGATGCAGCTGAAGATAAAAGGTCAAAGAAAATCAGAAAATTAAAGACAAAGCTAATATCAGAAGAGCATCAAGTCATCATTTGGAAAATGAGTGTGTTGTTTGTAGTTATAGTTTGTGTACTCCTCTTTATTTTCAAAAGTATGCCATGTAGTTGCAAAATGTATCCAGAACTGAAAGAAAATTTCCAAGATTGTAATGTGAAATGAGTATGAGGCTCATATTGAAGTCATATTATCTGTATAAAATGCCTCGCCTAAATATTGTAATTGCTCTATAGATTGCACACACACATAATGGTTGCCTTATCTAAACATTGCATGAGCAATGTAGATTGCATTCTCATCATGGATTGCATGATCCAAATAAGCAAATCACAATGTAGGCTGCATACACAAAAAATGACCAATCAGCATTGCCTAATGCTGAAAACCCACATGACTTATGAATATTGATGCAGCAAGGCAAAATCCAGTTTTTTGCTCAAATGATAACGCCAAGTTAAGAAAGATAGCCATACCAATGCACCACCGAGTACAGATTGCTATCTTTATAACGTATTTCAGGTCACAACTTGTATCCAACCTGAATCACATGCACACAAACACAATAATAAGTGAGGCAAACATTGACCACAAATTTCAAATGAGCATACAACATACAGATTTTAACAAAAATTCAAAAGAACATAATATGGTCAAATTATCAGGAAAAACAAAAAAGAGTTGAAAGTCAGGGAAAGACACAGATGAAATACAAGCAAATAAGATTTTAGGATCACCTCATAAAGATTCATCCAAGTGGACTTGAGGAAATGGCATTACCTAAAACATCCTCAGAGGCATGTATATGTGTAAAACAGCTCTGAAGCATGGACACAGCAATAGATCTCAATGACAAGCAATAGAACATAATCACATAGCATGAATACAGCAAACCAGATTCAGAATACTACACCTAAGATGTTCATTTCATGTCCATGAGGTTATGTTTACAAAAGTACATAGTCATTGATTGGTGACTAATTAAAAGCATTGTTATCTTGTAGCACTCTATAATCAGTGCTGAAATCAAAAACTTAGGTCAGTCCCATGCTAGTGCAAAAGATGGAAGGAAACAAGTTCACACTTACGTCAGTCCTCTTTGTCAAAGTAATTTTCCCTGATAATCTTTTCTATGAAAAGTTTCTGAGCATATTTTGATTTGATTATGAACCTCCTAGATTCTGATTCATTGTCATACAAAAAATCCATAACCTTATCAAGTATTGTCTCAGAGAAATTAGGCGCGTGTGCCAATAAAGCCTTGCTCATGCTCTCACTCTAATGTAAAATATGTTGGTTCTGGATTGAGTAAGACATGGACTCGATGAGATCACGCATTAGTGAATCGCCACTCTTCTTTTTTGATTGAGTTTTCACATTGGAAGTGGAGGTTACTCCACTAGAGGACTTCACATTTTGTGCCTGAGAGTATGTCTGTTCACCACTTGGTATCGCAGGCTCAAAATGTGAGGTTTGGTCCTCATCATTATCATTTTCATCGAGATTTACAAATTGTTCAGAAAATTCTGGAGGCCAACTAGAACCTAGTTTCTTACACATATCTTTGCTGAAATTCCCCCTTGCTTGGTCATCACCGACAATGACACACAAATCATCATAGTGAGTGAGAGGCGTGTTCAAGTAGTCCTTCAATTTTTCAGAACTATACTTATTGTCCTGTATAGAAAAGTAAGGCAAGTTAAGAAGGCAAGCCAAATACAGTTAAAGATGGCAAGTTTAAAAAGCAAGGCTCATATGCAAAATATCATGATACCTTCGTCCACATATCAAATGACTCTGGATCCATGATGACGATTTTTGTCGTCGGATCATATCCGGCACCACTCATGTTCATTACAGTACGCATATCAAAGAACTTAGACTTCAAGCTCTTCATATGGTTCATCACATTTTCTTTAGTAAATTCAGTTCCACATTGCTTGTTGACTTCATCAGCAGCTACCTTGTATGCATGCATCTTAAAGTTCTTATCAACCTTTAGACCATCTCTTGCCAACTGAGCAAGAAGAGGGATAAGAACATCATCATGCCTTGCATTCCAATACATGTTAGGAACGCCCCTAGTGTTTTGAGCCTTGTCTACAATTGTTGATTCTGATTTTTTTTTTGCCAAAGGCTTTTTTTTCAAAGGTGATATTGCCTCGACATCAACTTCAATAGACCGCTTCTGTGAAGGGATCTCTGTAGAGTGGGTACCACTGTGATGTGGGCTAGGGGTTGCATGCATAATTGGGTGGCTATTAAGCATATTCATAAATGACATGGGGGGTTGAGTCATACATGGGAAATTATTGTCATAATGGGAGTAAGGTGGATATGAAGGAGAGGGAGCAAAAAAAGGTACATGAGGGAATGGAATGAAGTTCATGTTCATGTGTGAAGGGGGAATTCTAGGGGTTTTAGGGGAAGGGGTAGCTTTGTTGTCATTACCTTTGCTAACATCACCAGAATCAGCCATATTGTAAAGAATAATGCTCCTGTTACACCAAAGTCATATAATGCAAGTATTAAATCAAGCCAAAATTAGATTGAAAATAGACAAATACAATAATAAGTGCAGCGAACAAAGTAAGAAAAAGCAACATTTCATGTGAAATATATTGTAAATTACAAGCCACTCTCGTTTGTGTCACCACCCCGATACCTATTACAATAATCTACCCACATAGCACTTGCAATTTCGTCCCTCTTCTCTTTCCATTCATTCCTTAAATCCCTTTCCTCTCTTTGTGTCATATTCTGCGTAAAGTCGACAACATTCTCGTCATCACCCTCATCATCTATCTCGCCGTCACCGTCCTCAATATGAATGTCCTCATTCAATAAGTCATCGCCCGGATCAACTGTAGCAATATAGTTATGAAGTATAGCACAAGCCAAAACTATATCAACTTGGGTAGGAAAAGGATAACGAGGCTTTGCTGTGAGGATTTTGAAACGATTCTTCAATAATCCAAAAGTCGATTCAATTTTGGACCTTAGTGATGAATGTCGTAAATTGAATAACTCTCTTCTGTTATTTATCGGCCTACCCTTGTGCTCATTTAAATGGTAACGTACGCCACGATAAGGGGAGATGAAGCCAGGCATTGTTGTGTAACCCGCATCACACAAATAATATTTGCCTACAATTATAAACAACACATTGTAGTAAATAGCTATATTTATGTAGATTATAATTGAATATTAAATTTAGTCATTAATAATTAATTACCATCGTAGACCCTCAGCCCATGAGGCTGAGATCGTGAAAGTGCATCTTGTAGCACTCTATAATCATTTGCAGATCCCTCCCATCCAGCTAGAACGTACGAAAATAACTTATTTGGGGTGCATGCGGCTAGAACATTTTGGGTTACACCTTTACGGCCTCTAAAGCGAGGGACAAGTCTAGCGGGAAGCATGGCGTCGATGTGAGTTCCATCTATCATGCCAATGCAATCCTATATATGTAGGGTCCTGTTTTGCTTATGTATACCAAGTGTAGGATCGTGACCTTTAAGAATAGAGTGCGATCTTATAAAAATCTGCGGAAGCTTTACACTTAAACACTAGAGGGTGAGTTTGCGAAGTATATTTTTTTCTTTGCTTCATTTTGCCTTGAACTCATCTATGTCTTGAGTATCTCTTTGAAAATAATTGTTGATATAGCTCTGATACTGCAAAACAAATGTTAACACATAATACACAAAATATATAATATTTGTTATCATCAAAATAAACTAATTTTGGGGTCAAGATTCCTAACAATATATTGTACGAAAATCACTATTAATTCAGACAACAACAAAGTTCATTTGTTCAATTCACGTTAAGGGAATGAGTTCGTTACCTTGAAATAAGGATAGTACAAAGGATTGTTTGCAATCTCTGACGCCAATTCATTTGGTGCTTGCTTCAGGAACCGTCCCCTTATACGACCAACAACTTCTAGGCATTTGTTGAAATATCTAGAAATTGTTTCTCCGGATCTTATGAAATGTGATCTAACTATTCTATTTTTAGTTTTATGTCCTAATATATTCAGAAACATGATCAATTGTTCTTCTACTTTAACATCACGTGAATCCTACAGTAGGCCCGTGACTCTCATTATTCTAACGAGATTTTCGAATGCCTGCGGCCTCATTCTAACATAATCCCTACAGCTTTGACTATAGCCGAAAAATACACGGTTGATGTGGGCATTTCTAGACTCTATCTTTTTCTGTTTTCCCTCCCTATGATGATAGGTGATATTTTTTTTTCTAGCACGAATTCTCATTAAACAAGTCAACACAGTAACGATGGCAGACATAGTGGCATTACTTGACATCCTCATTAGTGTATTGGCATCCATCTCATCCATCTACAACAGTTAAATAAACATTTTTAAACACATGCAAAACCTTAAACGCAAAGTCATCTCTATAGATAACCAATTATAAATAAAATTAGAGAGAAAATATTGTTAAATATCAGATTTTAACAGAAATTACTCAACGTATAGCAGTAAACATACATCAGCATATAACTAACGTCTTCAACTAGCAGATAAAAAAAATTTAGTATTGTTTGAATATAACCAAACCTCAAACACAATCAAGTATCACAAAGTTTTAAAAGATTATACCTTTACTATGTTTTCGAGCAGATCCGAAGGGCCTTTAGGTGATTACTTAAGTAGGAAAACCTATACCAGAAATCAAGACGTCAGATCTGCAGAATAGGGTGAGGGGGTGAACCGAGGTCACTGATCTAAGAGCAAATCGCATCGCAAGAGCTACGCCGGCAAGCTACCTGAAAACCCCCAAAATCACACTGCAGAAGCCTTTGTAAACCTCCAAACAATAAGAAATTTCACCTCGAACTCAATAGCTAGGGTTCAGCAAGGAGGAAATCAACAGGGGGATCAACATTACACAAAAATATGCCCGCGCTTGAGCAAAAATTCGTTGATTTTTTTTATGAAACGGCGGGAAGTGGAAGAGGGAAATGGCGAGGCGGGGGTGACGAGAAGCGGTGAGCCCTAAGGACGGTTTTGTACTCGACGAGAAAAACGGAGAGGCTGAGAAGCTGAGCTGGCCCTTTCATTTCCAAAAAAAGACCCATTTCCGAGCTTTTAGACAGGATTTCGCCGTTCCAAAAAAAACACTATTTGACAAGGTTTTAGGAAACCATTTCTTAAAAAAAAATGAAACAAACGCAGTTTTTGGATTTCTAAAACCACACAAATGTTACTTTTTGTTCCAAAAACCGGGTTTTTCAAAAAAACACCCTCAAACAAACATCCCCTAAATCATGCAAACTGGAAATATACGTTTACATGAGTGTACGTTAACCGATCAGGAAATCTATTTCTGTTTGGATCTACTTTGAAACGAAGTTCAAGTCACATGATTGGCCTCAATGTAATTATGTAACAGATTGAGAGCTTTTGACACATGAATGCAATTTTCATCAATATATGAATGAAGGAGTATGATCATTGTCTATTTTGCTTCTCAACAGCGTGAGTGGATTCTAACCTACTAGGGCGTGTTTCACAACCAATAAGTAAATGGAAAGTGAAGCAAAAAATTGGACAGAAAGTCCACTTTCTTGTTTTTTTATGTTTGGCACTTGGAAAGTAAGAGGAGAGTAATTGGAAACTGAATGGTACCGTTTTAGCTCCTTTCACTTTCTCAAAAATTGGAGAAAAGTGGATTGAAGTTGGAGAAAAAGAAATGTAAAATAAAATTTAATTATTTTTTTAGATCTTCTCCAATTTGACCAATATTTTTATTTATTTATTTTGATTTTCGCCACCACTTCACGGCTTGAGACGTCTCTCACGCAAGAGCTTCTCGATCAGGATTTTAACTTTGGCTAATATTACCCAATCGAAGACAACTAATAAACAATTGAACCAAAGTTGCACAAATCAATGATCAACACCATTTTAACATATTATCAATTCCTTTATTAAAAAACACATTATTAAATTCTAGGATGCAGTCACACAATGACTATGTCTCTTAACATTTTTATTGAGCCAACTTGTGCATACAGCTACAGTTTGGTCGTATTGAAGGTGGTTTTTTAAAGGAAAAAAACAGGGTGAGTTATCTTGTTCATATATCATTAAATCAAAAACTCTAACTTAGGTTAGAATTGAATAGTCTGAATTAAGAAATGATCAAACATTTCATATCCATCACTATTAGAAAAACACATATTCTAGACGGAATTTTTTCCGTCTAGAATGTATTAAACTAGACGGAAAATTTCCGTCTAGAATATTCCGTCTAGGATAAAACATCCTAGACGGAAATTTCCGTCTAGGATGATATCCAATACGGTTAATTTATTTTTAAATTTTTTTTGATATGAACAGGTATTCTAGACGAAAATTCTCGTCTAAGATACATTCTAGACGGAAATTTCCGTTGATGTTTTGACTCATATAAAAAAATAAAAATAAAAATTCCCCAATTCGAAAATCTCCCCCTCTCCCAACCCAAAATAAACACTGATCTTCGTTCTCTCTCTCTCCTCCCTTCACCCAAAAATCCCCATATCCTCAGCCCCTTCACCTTAAACCCTAGAAATCAATGACGCTTCACATTCGAAACCCTATCTCACATCCCAACCCTCCGCCTCTACCTCTTCAACCCTAACGTCAATCCATCAACCCAATGCCTCAGCCTCGATTCCGATCTCCAGCTGTCCCGACTCTTCAACCCTAACGTCAATCCATCAACCCAATGCCTCAGCCTCGATTCCGATCTCCAGCTGTCCCGATCGCTTCTCGTCGTCTCTTGGATCGATTCGGAGAAATCTGAAGGGGTTTCGGTTAGGGTTCCGATTCCTAGGGTTTTGATGGATCCTGGTTAGGATTCTGAGGTAAGGGTTAGGGATGATTGTATTGAGATTAAGATGCAGCTGGTTCTTCCGGTGGATCATCCTTCTGAGGTAAGGGTTAGGGATGATTGTATTGAGATTAAGATGCAGCTGGTTCTTCCGGTGGATCATCCGGTTGCGTTGAGTATGAGAGGGGTGCTTGGCGGTGATGTGGATTTGGAGAGGGTTCGCCCACTGGAGCTGGATTCTGGTGAGTTCAGATGGGAATTTGCAGATTATTATTAGAAATTTATCGTTTTTATTGTAATTATGGGTAGAAGTAGCTTAATTATAAGCCTGTTGCTAATGGGATGCGTAATGGTTCTTTTACTGTTCCTGCAATGAACCGGATATGTTTTTGCTTAGAGTGTAATGGAAGTTCATTCCGTTTTCAATATAATCTGCTGAATAGCAACACTTTATATGACATATGATTCCCTGCCATTTGCTATTGCCAGTGTAACTTTTGATTGGCTCCGTGAATTTTTTTCCCCACTTCTTTGTTTCAATGTGATTATAACTTGACTATGTTTGTCTTTGTCAGTTGGTGGAATTGGAAAACGTTGACATGTTAACCCTCAGGATTCAAGAGTTGAGCAAAGAATTCCATTCTCTTATGAAGACGCTCGTACATGAGAGAGATCTGTTAGTAGATACTTTTTCTCCTTGTTTCTATTTCTTTGGTCACTAGTAATATTAAGGATGTTGTTCTTTAATTTTGACCCATCAATGATTTAGTGTTGTTTCACCGTGTGGGTCTCAACATAATTGCATTATGTAATTTCTGGTTCAATTTCTTTGATCTTTTAGATGCTTTTGTCTTCTGAATTATTAGTGTCTTAGAGACCATGGTCTCCATAGTCCAAACTTCCACTTTGTCATAATCATGACATGATGAGTTTTTCAGCTTTAAGTTACTGCTGAACATCTGATCTAACAAGTCCTGTGCTTTTCACTATATGCTGTTCCAAGTGGTAATATGAGGTCTGTGCAAGCGGACTTGAATTGGGGCATATGCATATACACACTCAAGGAACTGGCTGGAGTTTGTACTTGATTGATTTATTATCTATATAATGTATGTTTTAAGACATTCAAAAACTTCACATGATGCCTTTGCTATTTTTTTAAGTTTATTTTCATTAAGGCATGTTTCCCTCTGGAATATGATGGTCAGATCAACCTCAAAATAGATCAACTTGATGAGGGTCGTATTAGGGATGTTAAATGGGTAGGTTTGGGTATTAAATGGGCGGGCCATAAATGGGCGGGCATGTTTTGTCCATTTACCCATTTATGACCCATTTAACATTTTCTAAATGGTCGGGTTTTTACCCGCCCATTTAATAAACGGGCCACCCATTTGCCCATTTAACTATAGTAGCTATATATATGTATAATACTTTTAGGGTGTTTTTTATAAACTTTTAGGGGTTTTTTTGTAAACTATTGAGGACTTTTTGCAAAATTTAAGGGGCTTTTTTGTAAACTTTTTGAATTATCAAAATATGCACATGCACGTACATAACCCATTCAAGAATAGCATGAACATATTGAACAAGATAGCATTAAAATTACCAAAATCATGTATTTTTTTTTCTTTTTACTATTCCAAGCGCAAAGAACTCAATGAATACATCACTTACAAAATGATATACATTGTTTATTGCAATAACCAATACCACAAAAAGCCACTTATGCCACATCAAAAAGAAATTCAAATAGAGCACAACTTTTTCGAACGTGCAAACCTGTCTTATGAATAAGCATCACAACTCGCCTTAAAATGCCACAATAACCCCAATCAAAGGAAAAATACAGACATAATTTTAATGGGATAGGGATCATAACAAACACATTAACCAAACATCAAACCTCTCACGAGAGTCCACATAATTGTTGAACTGACAATTATTCATTTCAAGCATTGCAATGCGAGGGACCACACCAAACCCGAAAAGAAAAAGGAAAGACAACAAACCTAAAATCCCTGTTCATTGTTATACCCTATTTCATTGTTACACCCTATCAGCAGTATCATTCAGCAGCTGCTTGTTCTCCTCCTTGGTTTTGTCTCTGTTGTTCAGGGGCAACAGTGATCCACTGTTGACAGTTCTATCAGGCAGTTCTACAAAAAAAGAAAAAGAACAACTATATTATTTTTATTTTTATTTTTAAAGCCACATGTGTTAGTTTTTTAAACCATGCGCGCAAGCTCGCACGCACGCACGCACACACAGAGATATATAGATGTTAAACTGCACACAATAACATAGTTTTCTTAATGAGGCATCACAGAAGTCTTTGCTTCCTACGCCAACTGTAGGAAGAGGATAAGCAACTGTGCATCATTATGAAAGAGAAAGCATAGCCTAAATCATTTCCATCTCCAGTTCATCAAGGGGATGCACCTAGGTTTTTAGTTCATCTAAAACTTTCAAGAAACTAGAATCATTGGAGCTCATCATTCAGTTTATATGAGGAGAATCAATTTCTGACTAAAAAAATGAAAGAGAAAGTGATTGCTGATTCAATCTTAGATTGGACAAAGAAAAGCATATCTACATTCGGGCTGACAATATGCAGGTAACCAAAACCATATGCTTCGAAGACTCATACGAGAAACAACATGATAAAAAATCTTAAAGAAGAAAAGCAAACAAACCTGTTAATTTCTGGTCAATAAAAAAATCTTAAAGAAGAAAAGCAAACAAACCTGTTAATTTCTGGTCAATAAAAAATACCACCAAATTTACAGTGTACCTGGAGTGAAAACATGCTAAATGATTCAAGAGAGATGATATATGGTAAAGTCAGAAACCAAAATTAATCAATAAATTTTCCACCGTACCATGCAACGACAACGTCCACTGAGTAATGCTTGTGAGACGCAATTATAAGTAGGCTCTGCATGATAGCCATCAACCAAGAAAGTGTCTTGATCAACCTGCATGCAGACTTTGAATAACTTTGTTTTGTGCATCTTGCTTTAAATGAAAGATGATGTAAGAGAAAGTTGAGATGCCTATTAGAGAAGCACGCAGTATTAACTATGACTTTAAACTTTCTTTAAACTTTTACCTTGCATAGCCATACTTATTGTATGTCCGCACAAATGAATGCCAAGATAACACCAATGAATGTCAAGATTACAGGAAAATTCATCTTTCTGAAGATCTGAAGCCCACAAACTGAGTTGCTTACAATTAAGCAGAATTACTTCAAGTATATTTTCAGGTGGTGGCAATCTAGCAATTTCTGAGCCCTGCACGATATTAACAGGTTATTTGATTTTAAGCAGCTGTTGTGAGATGCAATTGATGAATCATGTTCGGTGGTCTGAAATATAGAATATTATCAAATAAATTAACAGAAGCAAATCCTAGTGAAGCTTACTTCACGGCAGTGATAACTAGGGCCAGGAAGATGTGTAGAATAGAATGTAATGATCCGCAAGATCAAAGCAAGATTAGTATGGCTTAAAATGTATAGATGTAGGTTATAAAATATAATCACTAAAAATATAATCACTAAAACTTGAGCGAACCGCCGATTTTAGTGTGATATCTATGCAGCTGTACAAATCTAATACCTACCATTTTCCTTTAATCGAATGGTTTCAACAAAAACACACGGCTCACTTCGGTTTGCTGCTATAAGTAATATGATCCTTGCTCACTTGAAACACTTAAATCTATGTGCAGATAGCTTTCGTAAATAAGGCTTTGAAGTGATCTGAAAAGTTCTCATGATGAATCCTTTGCTTGTCTAACAACTTTGCATACATACTAGGAAGACAGTCCTCACATGACAATGTAATCACTAATGTATACACAAGATATACCCTTTGCATACATACTAGGAAGACAGTCCTCACATGACAATGTAATCACTAATGTATACACAAGATATACCCGGAACAATTTTATCTTATGGTCAGTCCTCACATGACAATGTAATCACTAATGTATACACAAGATATACCCGGAACAATTTTATCTTATGGTGCATGTCTTCCAAAATACAAAGTCTCTATAAGGACTTGGCTATACAATTCAAATGCCTTGCATTTCAAGTGTTATAGACTTCCCAAATATAACACTGTGTATTGCCATTGGGTCTTACAGTTAAAACGAGAGAATTATTGCTTAATGTGCAGCCTTCAGTTTGAAGGATTTTTGGTACCTTATATAGGCTTTTTAAAGAATTAGAGAATAAAGAACATAGCTGGAAAAATACAACAAGGAAACACAATCACTCTATGATTGGGATGATTTTATAACCTATTTCAAATTTCAAGATTCAATGTAGTAATGTTCTGTAAGGTCATGAATATAGAGTGCTGCATAATACTTAAAATGTTCGACAAGCATAAGTTTTTTGTTACTATCCATTGTTATACCAAATTTTATTGTATACAGAATTCAAGAAGCGATTTTTGATTTAGACAATAGATCATATACTTAGGACTGAGGAATTGAATGCAGATAATTGGCAAATTCATTTGTTTTCAATATAGATGTTAAGAGGAGTCAGTAGGATGTGATTAGCGAAAAAGAGATTATTGATCTTGTACTAATTATTGATTTGGACCAAGGTTGCATAGGTACGGGTACGGACACGGGTACAGGTACGGGTACGGGTACGGGACACGACAAATTTGTAAAAAGTAGGGTACGGGGACACGGCTCATATATATATATATATATATATTAATAATTAATAATTATATTAACTATAGCAATTTTATTATGTTTAATTTCAATAAATATAGCAATTTTACTATGTTTAATTTCAAATTGAGAACTAAGCTCACTCTTTAAACCCAAACCCAAACTCAGGCCGGTTAAATGGCCCACCTAATTATTTAAACAAACCAAAGTCCAAGCTGGTTTTTAACCTGGACCCAAACCCAAGCCCAAGCCCAACTTTCCTAGATCCCTCTAACTAAAACATAAAAGAAAACCCTAGCTTTTCTCTTTGCTCCTATCCGCCGCCTCAGATTGATCCAAGAGATCGGCTCCTCTCCTCTTTCCTCCTTCAGATCCGAGTCCAAGGAGATCTAGGGCTAGGGTTTTCAATGTTCTCCCTCGAAGCTAAGCTCGTCGTTCACTTCTTCGAAGCTCGTCGTCCCTCCAATCTCGTCGTCGACTCTTCCCTCGAAGCTCGTTGTCGACTCCTCCTTCGAAGCTCGTCATCCCTTGAAGCTCGTTGTCCCTCGAAGATCGTCATTTCCTCCCACGACTACCTTCCCTCTTCAGGTTCGTAACTTTTTTCCCCTTCACGCCTTCAATCGCCGTGTTCTTGCCGTTTGGGTGCGGATCCGCACCCAAAACGTACCCAACACGGGTACGGGGCCAATTTGGTCGTGTCGGGGTAACATAGATTTGGACAATTGATTTAGACAATAGATCAATATACTTAGGACTATTTATTCCATAGCTGTGGGCATCGACAAACAGGTACTGTTCCTTTTCGGTTGATGAGCTCGATTCTGGTTACAAAGGGCTTCACCTTTAACTCACATTTTCCCCCTAAATCCTGCTATAAATTTGAGGAAAATCCATCAATTTAAAACTAACCTTTGAGTCCGCGCTCTCCTGAATCCGTTGGAGATTAGATAGTCGGTCCCTGAATTGGGCGATGGTGTCGCCGGAGAGAGCGAGAGCGGAGGCGATAGCCGACTGCTTGAGAGGGAAATCGGAGAGGGACCATCCCCCCGTGCCTCCTTCTCGTTGAAGATTGATGGGTTCAGATGAGGAAGAAGAGGAGGATGACGATGATGAGGATTTGGGTTTGGATCGATAACGGCAACGGCGACGGTTTTTGTTTGGATCGATAACGGCGAAGGCTCTGGGTTCGAGAGGCGGGTGGGGGGGGG
>NC_033801.1:84611767-84623911 GCF_001876935.1 Asparagus officinalis | reverse complement strand
TGAGGCGGCGGAGGAGGTGAAGACGGCGGCGGAGGAGTAGGGATTGGGTTGGGATTGAGGCGGAGGAAGAGCTCAGATGCCCTAGAGAGAGAAAAGAAGAGATTTAGCGATTTTAGGGTTTTTGTTTTGGGAATACGGGCGGGCGGGCAAACGGGTAAATATACACCGTCCATTTAGTGCCCATTTAGTATCATTTGAAATGAACCCACCCGTTTAGACCCATTTAACTAAATGAGTGGGTTTTGGACGGGCCAAGTGATGGGCGGGCTAGGTGGGTAAATAAGTATGGGCAAAAATTGACTTCCCTAAGTATTACTTATTAAGTAGAAGCTATTGTATCAATTTGTACTCGTAGTCCTCAACCTCAAGTGTGCAAGTATCCTACTCATCAAGATCTACCAATGCAAAGTATATCAGGATAACTATGGACATAAAAGACAGCAGAAACTAAGGGAGACCTGTGTTGTTAAGCAAAGGCGCGTAGCTATTTCTGGCCTCACAGCTATTGTATTAATACGTAATAAATTGTTGCAGTTAACATCTATATCTCACTTAAAGATCTACAAAGTAGCTTGCTATATTAGAAGCTGAGCATTTTGTTTTTTGTCTTGCATTTCTAATTTTTCTTTGGATGTTTATATTGCTCTATTCAATACCAGGATATGCATGCATGCATGCGTTCAGACAGTTGAATCTGTGCACTCATGCGTCCTCTTTGTTTGTTACCTTTCTTTTTTTGATTCTTTTGTTTGGTAAAATAAGTTTAAATCTTTATTCAGGTACATGTCAGCATCACTGTTGAAGTTTGCTAAGGAACACTCTTCAGTAGTTGCCGTGATGGGGAAAGGCCATCTACAAGGAGTTAAGAAACACTGGAATCAGCCTATTGAGGTAGCCACATTACTTATTATTCCTTGGTAGATTACTTTTGTAGATAAAATACCTAGAATTCTTAAACTTTAAGTGGGTTCTATCACCTGTACCCAAATCTGTCAGCAATCTTTAAATTTATGAAAATGGTATCACTGAAGGCGAAGATGTTTTTCACTGGTTGCTGAATTGCCTCAAAATTCTATGAAGTTGAACTCCGAATTTGTTTGGCAACCTCTTCTTATTTGATGACTGAACTCTTTCTTCAATTCTTGTTTGTGAATAATCATATTCACATACTTTATTCTGCGTGTGTTATCAATATCAGCTATTTATATCTTCATGGGAGCTATGGTGGAATAGTAAGAGTGGATTACAGGTAGTAGATTTTTGTCGATCGCTAAACTCTGCAAATCGATCTTGGTAGTTTAAAACCTATCTAAGTTTTTCTTTTCCTATTTGAAAGGGGAAGCATACAGGTAGTAGATTTTCATGAACATATTATGGACAATTCAATTGTGGGCAACTTGATTTTGGGCAAAGCATGCATGTATACTCACTGTACTTAAAGCTATTAACATCCCTAGATTATCATAAGCCACAGTTGTGGGTCTCCCAGTCAAACTAGACTTGATTCACCGTTTAGTGAATGTCGTTGCTTTTGAAATACTCAGACCTAGTTGAGAAGTAACATGGGCTTTAGGTCTTTGTTTTACAAACTCCTCAAATTGGACCATGACTGATTCTGGCCTAAATTTGACTTAAACTGGTTTAGTGGCTTTTTCTTGTTCTAATTAGTCCTCAACTATTGGTATCTCTTTTATATATATGCATTGCTTGTGTCCTTATGGATCAGTTTGTATATATATTAATCAGTTTGTACATATATTGATGCATTGCTTGTGTCCTTATGTTACACTCAGGATGATGAGGAAGAATGTGAAGAAGGATAAGAAGAGGGCTTGAGTAAATGTATATGGAAAGAGTTGAAGAAGCTTCTGCAGTGTTATAGCCATTGTAAATAATTTATGTAAAAGTTTGTAAACAATTTATGTATTTCTCTACTATTTTGGTGAATGTATTATTTGAATATAATAGGATTTGATATTGGAATATAATTAGATTGTGTTGGATATGAATATAATTTTTTGTTGAATATTGTGTACATGCACTCAAAGTAGATTCTGCAAAAAAAAAAAAAAAAAAAATTCCTAGACAAAAATTCTGTCTAGGATGCTCAAATTTCGTCTAGGATACTTGTTTTATTGATAAAAAATTAAAAAACATCCTAGACGGAATTTCCGTCTAGGATGACTATCCTAGACGAAAATTTTCATCTAGGATACTCATCCTAGACGGAAAATTTTTCCGTCTAGGATGTAGTATTCTAAACGGAAATTCCGTCTAGAATAATCTGTCTAGGGTGTATTCTAGACGGTTTTTAATTCCGTCTAGAATAATCCATCTAGAATGTATTCTAGACGGAATTTTCGTCTAGAATACTATATCCTAGACGGAAACATACTAGACGCATATTCTAGACGAAATTTCGTCTAGGATGCGTCATTATTTAGTAGTGCATGAATAAGGAGAGAACAATAGTCATCACCTATTATAGAAGTTATAGATGTTTGATCAAACATTAAAACTCAAACTAAACCGTTTTAGGAAGCTAGGCAAAAGAAACTACAAAGTTAGGAGCAATTACAAAGCTCACACTTACATCATAACCAAAATCAAAGTTAAAACAGTATGTGAACCCAAGATAATTACATAAAGACAGTGATGGAAACTAATGGTCATCTCCAAAGTTATCATCAAACCGAGCAATATCATAAGATGATGAATCTTTCTGTAGCAGTAGTTGAACTATCCCCCTTTCCTCCACCAACTCCTAATTAGTGGCAGCTCTCTGTGATGTTAGATTGTCTGTCCATAATAGTATAAAATGTGTGATATTAGAAGCCAAACAACGAGGAGAGACACTAGTCTCGTTGAAGGTTAGATTGTTCCTTGCCCTCCATAAGCACCATGATAAGGATCGAAAAATAATAGACCATAGAATTCTAGCATCTTTTTTCACCAAAAAAGAGCCATGAGATTCCACAATATCATTGAAATCTTGTGGTAAGGAAGATATTTGCAGAAAAGGCATGAAGAAGGACTAAACTATCTTCATAGAAGAGCATTACAAAAATAGGTGTTCATCATTTTCAGAGGCCTCATTGCATAATAAACAAGTAGTATCACTAGTTCATCCCTTATCCATTAGTGTCATCTTAGTATTGAGTTTCCTCTTAGAAAGTAGCCATAAAATCTTTTTTACTTTCAAAGGGGTGATTGATTTCCAAATAAAATGATAACCTTTGAAAGAAATGCCAGTGCCATTCAGAAAAGCATTGATAGTACTGACTGAAAAAGAGCCTGAAGAATTATATGGCCACCATGCCACATCTTTGCCACTGTTAGGGTGGATATATATGAAGGTTAGAGAGATAATTTCTAAGATCAGAGACCTCTTGTCTCTCCTTAGTAGTAATAGGTCCTCTAATCAATGGATGTCATCACAAGAGATTGTTATGGTAGATACCCTGAGACCTAACATTGACGTTGTCTGAGAGGGAGAGATTATAACTAAGTGGATATAAATATGCCAGCGTGTTTGGCCACGTCCATTTATCCTCTCAGAATCTTATACAAGAACCTTCACCTAATTTCTATTGAGCTAAAATCTTTAAAGCTTGACGGCTAAAGAAAATGTCATGTCAAAATTTAGAAGTAGATGGACCCGGTAGTGTGAAACTAGGAATTGGATATCCATATAAGTATAAAGAATCGGGGACTTTAGCCAAAAAAACTCATTATGAATTACCTTCCACATCCATTTGTTAGTTTACAGATTAGACTCCATTTGACTAAGGATTTACAGGGAGAGTTTATTTCCTTACGACTCCATAAGAAATTCTTTCTAATCCTATCCATTGCCTTCATAAGTCATTCTGATAATTTAAAAAAGGACAGATAATATATGTGAAGAGATGTTAAGGCCGAGTTTGTTAGAGTCAAATGACTTTCTATGAATAATTGCTTACTTTTCCACATAGAAAGTCTCTCAGAAAATTTATCTAATAGAGGCTACTAGTCTTGCTTGCTAAGGAAACCTTTTGTCCTAAAAATGCCAACATAATTTAAACGAGGGATTGCATGAGCACAATTGAGGGTGTTAGCAAAGAGGGCTCCTTTGGTAGAAGATTTCCCAAAGTAAAATAAGTTGGCTTTTTTCCCAAAGTAAAATAAGTTGCCTTTTGCATAGTTTATGCCTAAACCAAATATATCTTCAAAAAGTTGATTTGAGAACAGTGAAGTCAGAGGTTGAGGCTCTACACATGATGATTGTATCATCAACAAATTGACGGGAACAAACATTGTTTAGCTTACCTTTTAGATGCAGCTCAGATAGATCCCCACGTTCAATGCTGGAAGTGAGCATTTTGTTGAGGACATCCATAGCTAGAATAAAAAAATATAGATGACAGAGGGTCATGCTGCTTCAAACTCCTAGACAATTGAAATAATTAGAAGACTCATTCACTAAAATGGCTGACTTAGAAGAATGAAGAACTTCTCTTATTCATTGATACCACTTTGTGCTAAAATCCCTAGCTTTGAGCAACTCAAGGACGAAAGACCAACTGATACAATAGTGTGAGATTTCAAAGTTGATTTACCATTTTGAAAAGAAAATTAGGTAGGATCAACTAAGGAGGAAAAAAGGAGAGAGCATATTAGATAGGACTTCGGTGAAGATTTTGAACAGACCATCTAGGAGGCTAATTGGCCTAAAGTCTTTAACATGAAAAGCACATTCAATTTTAGGAATAAGAGAGATAAGAGAAAAGTTAATATTGTGAAGGGGTGAGGCATCTATATGAAGAGCATTGAAAATAGAGAATATATCATTTTTGATGATCTCCCAAAACTCTTGGTAAAAAAAAGTATTGAAAAACCATGTGGTTCTAGATATTTGTCAGGGTACAATCCAAAAATAGCAGACTTTTTATGAAAGAACAGATGAAACTAATCTAAATTAAAGGAAGATTAGCTTTTAGCAGAGAATAGAACAGAGAAGAAAATCAAAGAAACATTACAATTTTATCATTTTGGGTAATATTAGGAGATTTATGGAAGTAGATTTATGGAAAAAGGAGGTGTTGTTATCCTCCTCGTTCAACAATGTAATCCTAGATCTTTGCACCAAGAAATATTAGGTTCGCCTGTTTGACGAGATTCGCTCGATCGACGAGATTCATATGTCATACGAGGTTTGCCTGTTTAACTATGTTCGCTCGTTCGACGGGGTTCGTCTGTCATACGAAGTTCACCTGTTTGACGACGTTCGTCTGTCATACGAGGTTCACCTGTTTGACGACATTCGTTTGTCAAACGAGGTTCGTCTGATCTACTGAGTTGTGACCCTCGTATTTTGTAGCAATGCGTCCATTGATTGCCTTATATTCAGGAGTTAATGTATGCAGGAGTTACAATAGCATTAAGAGCAATTTAATGCATTAATGTTACATTCTTAATTACCATTGAGAATTGTAACAGTCACATTAATTGCTTGTGACTCTTGAGCTGGCTTTAGAGGCCTATAAATAGCGCCCTTAGGCAGCTCTTGGTCATTGCTGAAAATCCTCTCGCATGCGTGGAACACGAACGTCGCGTGCTGAAAACGAACGTCGATCCCGACGTTGTTGCTGTTGTGCTGCTACTACAGGAACTTGTCTTAAACCGAAAGGTTTTAAACCGTAAGGTTCTGAGATCGAAGAGATCTTTTGCCTTGACCGAAAGGTCTTATAGATCGAGGAGATCTTGATAGTACTGGGTTGGTACACACCAGAGTGTTGTACTGCTGTTCCTGGAAGCAGTTTGGCCTTAGGATCCTTGCACCGGAGTAGGCCAAATATTGCTTTAAGCACAACGTTTCTATAACGCACATCAGTGAACTAAAAAAATTAAAAATTACAGCACATCTGTTTTCTCAGTTTAATTCCAGATTTAACCATAATTTCCAACAGTGTACATTGTTGATTGCAGACTATTGTATGCTCGGATTCACGTCCAACAAATCTCACTGGTGAAATACTATACAAGATACCTGATGGTATTACCAGGTCACTTGCAAACCAAACAACTTTTCTTTATGCTTCACCCCTACGTACTCAGGGATCCTTTCGTAGCTTATAATTAGGACATCACAACTAGAACATCACAACCGTAGTTGGACCATTTTCGTCAAGTTGCAACTATTAGAATATAAAAATATAATCATCAATCCTATCAGAACTTTGGAGTTTTAATTTGAGTGGTTAGGAAAAATGGTATCAGAGCATCTTAGAATTAAATTCCACAAACTATGAATTTAAAGCAGATTTTTTTAAAATTGACACAGCTGTGTATGTTCAGATTCCGTTTACAATTAGTCAAACCCAGTTGCTACAACTTGCATCTTTTTTATTTCCAATATTCTAATGTTTGATGTAAACATTGTTTAAATCTATTTTTAGTTTCTAATATTATAAATATTGTAAAAGACAAATACTTTTTTAGTTAGAGTAATAGTCATTTATTTATTTACCCTATAATCATGATATCAAACTTTCCATAAATCATTAACAATAATGAATTAAGTTTTTACCATATTTTAATTATTGACTTTATCGTTCAAGAACTGATAAATGAAGATTGAAATTAAGATCCATTAAACTGAGGTTAATACGTTAGTGGTTCAATAAGAATGATAATAAGATATACATGTAACAGAGCACACATCACAAGTTAAAAGAAGCATTTATAATTACAGCTACAAGTTGCAAACTCTAAAAACTGGAAACAAACAAACTAGTCGCAATCACTATTGCATTGTCACTACAGTTACAATGATGCAAACACCCTTTTAGCGCTGACAAATATTTATTAATATATTCAAACCCTCACCTCTCCAACTTCATTCCTCATTCGATTGTTTAAATCCTGATATCCTGTGGTATAATATAATTGTATGATATGATATAATTGTATAGCTAATCATGGGGTTCATCATAGATAACCCTGATGTTACTGGCTGAGGCTACATCTGTAAAATTTAAATATGAAAATATAAATCTCAACTTTCATCATAACTTTAGGGTTTTGATGTAAAGAGAGACTTAATTTAAGATGGTATCAGAGCAACCTAGGTTCAAATCCAATCAGCCATGAATTGAAAACGGATTTTTTAAAAATTGACACAGCTACGTGAGTCTAGGTTTTGACCAATTAACACTAGTAGAAAAACGAGCAACCTAGACAAAAATTTTCATCTAGGTTGCTTACGATTTCGTCTAGTTTGATCTATCTAGACTTCATTCCATCTAGGAAAGTCCGTCTAGAATAATTCCATCTAGTTTGACTCAAACTAGATGAAAAACCGTCTAGGTTGCAACCTAGACGGATTTTAAAAGTTATTAAACTATTAAATAATTTATACCTACATCCGGAGATAGTGGTGTCTACTCAAGGGTGATACTCCATGATCGATCACGGTCCCCACTAAAGAGCCTTCTCACACATTCCTCATCTTCAAATTCAATTTTTACCATAGTTAGGAAAAAATATATAAATTCTCATGAGATATTTTATTATGAAAAGCATTATTGATTTTATTATGAAAATTTGGCAGTCGCTAATGTAGTGTAACATAGTTCACACCTACATCAAGCGCCACATTATGTGTGTAAGAAAATTCTTGCCTAACGTCACCAGATGACCCAATTGGTTCACTATAATTATCTTCACTTTCTTCATTATTTTTTTCATTGTTATTAGGAAGAACAACAGATCTTGGCTCCTTGTACAAAACCAACCAATCAGACATGACATTCGGGTCTTTCACAAAGAAGCACTCATCAGCTTGTTCTGCGAAAATGAATTTCTCATCCATATATATTTCTCGATGGAGATTGACAAGGGTAAACCCATAACGATCCTTTTGTATTTTTGTAGGACATCACCGAACCTTGAACATCATGTAACTATATTGTTTTGGTTTACCAAACTAGTAAATTACCTTAGTAATATCTTCTAATTGGCTGTAATCTAATATGTCGCCTAGAATTAGGTTTTGATCTCTTATACTTGAAAAACATTCTTGAGCAAAACAACCCATGACCTCACTATTCTAGGTAACCCTCCTATCATCGGTCTCTAACGTTCAAATTTTATATCCATTGACCAAATGCTCATTATAACGTCTTACTTCATGATAAGGACGTTGTGCATGAATAATAATTTCATCTGGTAATATAGTTCCATCAAGAAGTGATTTTTCAACCTAAGCCAAACAATATGAATATCAAGAAGTGATTTTTCAACCTTCGATAGTCTTCAAATATATCAAGGTTTTCTAACACATATGCATGAATTTGATCTAAGAGAGATATTGGATAATTTTCATGCTTTTTCTCCTTATCAGGTGCTTGAGATGTGGTTTTCTTCTTACGCATGTAACATGATGCAAACACAAAGCATTCGTTAGCCACATATCTTTCAGCTATCATGCCCTCGGGACGAGCTCGATTGCTAACAATGTGTTTCATGGAGCCCAAGTATCTTAAAATTATAAAAAGAAGTAATTATTATCAATATAATATATGAAATGCATATATAATTAATGAATGTAATAAAAACCCAAACATTTCAATCGGATGCATCCAACGATAAGTAACATGACCGATGATTCTAACCTCTCTTGCAAGATGTTGGGTAAGATGGACCATAATTGTAAAAAATGAATGAGGGAATATCACTTCCATATCGCATAGAGTAACTCGGACCTCGGCTTCAAGTTTTTTAAGTTCATCTATATCTATGACTTTAGAGCATAATTTTCTGAAGAATCCACAATACTCAATAATAATTTTCGATGCTTCTTGCTTTATATTGTTACAGAGTGCAACTGGGAGCAATTGATGAAGAAGAACGTGATAATCATGGGTCTTCAGACCTAAGAGTTTTCTCTCTTGCACCTGGACATTATTTTATATGTTAGTAGAGTAACCATCCGACGACTTTATCGGTTTGAGAATTTTACAAAGTCGATGCATCTGCTCATTTGATATTGTAAAACGAGATGGAGACAACTTTAATTTTTTAAGACCAACATCTTGAGCTTGCAAATCATTTCGGATATTCACAGTAGGCAGGTCTTGCCGCGCTCGTAGGTCATCCTTCGACTTGTTTGCATATTATAGGAGAGTTGACATTATATTACTACATATATTTTTCTCAATATGCATGACATCTATGTTGTGTCGGATTTTAAATTTTTTCCAGTAAGGTAGCTGAAAGAAGATACTAAATTTAGTCTATCCTCTAGGTAATTTTTCGGCTTCATTCTCAACTTGCATTTTTCGGACCTTTCGCTTTCACTTCAATAATATTTTTAACTTTAAGAAATCTCTTACTCTGAGCGGGTTGAATTTAGAATAACGATTTTTTCCAAACCTAACTTTTAGAAACCCCTCAAGTAATTTTACAATCTTAACTCCTGTCAGCTGACGAGGCTTCATCCTCTTCTCAACTGTGCCATCAAACATAGCTGATAATTTTCTATACTTATGACTCAAGGGCAACCACCTGTGATTAAACCAATAATAACTCTTTCGGCTATGTGGTATTTGAAGAGCTTCAAATTCCGGACCACATTAGGATAAGCACCCTTGCCCTTCGTAGACCAACCAGACATATTAGCATAAGCTAGAAAATCACTAATCATCCATAATAGAATAGCACATAATCTAAATGATTCTTTAAAATAGGCATCATATGCTAAAATACCCTCAGACCATAATTGTTTTAGCTCATCAATTAGAGGCTCTAGGTAGATATCAATATCATTACTCGGTGCATGCTTACCGGGTATCAGTAATGAAAGTATCATAAATGACTGTTTTATACAAAACAATGGAGGTAAATTATATGGCATTAATACAACTGACCACATAGACCAGCCATAGCTCATTACACCAAATGGATTGAATTCATTGCTAGATAAACCTAGTCTTACATTTCTACAATCTTCAGCAAGACGAGGATAAATTTTATCAACATGCTTCCAAGCTAAAGCATCAGCAGGATGTCTCAGTTTACTATTATCTACTCGATCTTCCTTGCGCCATCTCATCTTCAGGATTTCTAAATTTATCATCATCTACACGATCTTCCTTGTGGCACCTCGTGTTCTTTGCCGTGTCCTTGTTCATGTACAATCATCACAATCTAGGAGCCAATGGAAAATATCGAAGCACCTTCGCTGGAACTTTCTTCTGTGTTACCTCTGTCTTCGTTGTAATCCTTGTTGAAGAGTTTGTGCATTGATTCCACCTAGAAAATTCACATGTCAGACACTCTTGAAGGTCTTTATTGGCTTTATGGTACAAAATACAATCATTCGGACATGTATCAATCTTATTATAATCAAGACCTAGAGTGGAAACAATCTTCTCAGCTTGATAAGTTGTTTGGGGTATGATAATCTCTCCTCCAGGAATTACCGTCCGAAGCAAATCAAGAAGCATTTAAAAATAATTATCTGATATTCCACTAAATGTATTAATATATAGGAGTTTTAGCATAAATAAAAATCTAGAGTACTCGGTACATCCCTCATATAAGTCCTTTTCACTATCTTCTGGTAGCTTCATTATTTACTTTATTTCTGTGGAGGAATGCATATCATCAATATTTTAGGCACTTTCGACATCTCCTATCTCTTCAGCTTCAACTTCGATATCATCTTTACTTTTATCTCTGGTATCATCCTCGACATTATCATCGACATTATATTCTGTAGGTCAAGAAAAAATATTATTCAACATTGTTTCTGTGTCATCTATCCGTAAGCCACCAGGCGTACCAACACGCATATTTGGATCCTCATCTTTAGTACAACCTTCCCCATGATATGACCAATATGTATATTTTTCATCAAAACCTAATTTTATTAGGTGGATCCATATATCATTTCTATTCAGCAGCTTCATATTCCTACACCTACAACAAAGATAATACATAGCACCGTTACTTAAATTTCTCGAATTCATTTGAGTATAACGCATGAAGGTGTCACATCCCTCCTTGTATCACGTGTCATGAAATCTATGAAGCCATATAATATCTATCCATGATTTATCAGAAATTATCCTCATATGTATATTATATATAATTATTAACTATGATTAATCTCACAACTACTAGTATATTCATAACTCTTCGTGACAATATACATACAACACACATCAAATATATGTTCATATATCATTTAACAATATGAATATTTTTCTACATAAAATATATCTGAAACGTATATAGAAACTAATTATACCAATCTAGCAGCTGTCATAGGAAGGCTTCTATTCATTAAGAATATAGTAGTGCTTACATTCAACTTCGTATACTTTGTATTTTTTTTATTTTTTAAAATTTTGGCAGCACCTACCCTCTGTTCTCCCTGTACATTGTACAGATGTTATTATGTGTATCGGCAATAGCTCAAAATACAGAACAATGTATGTTTATTGTACATGGAGAATAACGAATACGTGTTGCTTAAACTTTCAACAATAAAAATATACAAAATATACAAAGTTGAATGTATGTACTACTATATTCCTAACCCTCCAAGAAGGACAAAGCCAATAATTATGAATTTCAATACCAATTCTTTATTCATATAATATAAAGTAAATGATCATTTTTGCAAGAAAACTTTGTCTCCTACCCAAATATGATTTGTTTGTTTTATATTATAAGTTTAAAGAATTGGATGTAATTATTGGACAGAAGTCTAGGGATAACGTTATTTTTTCATTCACCTAAATTGGATATATAACACATTATTAAAAGTTATAATATGTTATATATCACTCTATTTTAAAAAAAAATTATTTCACGTATTTTCACATCACAACCTTACATAATCACACATATTTATAGTTTTTACATCATAATTAGGAGTGATGGACTATCATGAATCGGGTATATTTTTACATTATAATTTATGGTTTTAAACTAAATTCGGCAATAAACAATATTAAAATTAGAATTTTCTAACTTTTCATAAAAATCATACCTTTCAAAGAGATGAGAGGCAATGGTCATGATCGGGCTGAGAAATTAGCTTCGGGAACGGCACCCGAGGGAAGCTAGGGTTTTAATTTTTTTTAATTGAGGGGG
>NC_033801.1:84610867-84611490 GCF_001876935.1 Asparagus officinalis | reverse complement strand
AAGGGATAGGGTTAGGGTTTTGTAAAAAAAAATTTTTTATTAAAGACAACCTAGACGAACATTCCATCTAGGTTGCCAACCTAGACGGAATTTTTGTCTAGAATGCCTTTTAATTTTGAAAAATTAAAAATTTTCCATCTAGTTTAGAAGATAAAAATATAAGTATTAGCTCTATTTTTAGTTACGAAGTAACCCTAAAACAATAATCTTAGGGTACATTTAGCAACTATCCTAAAATTTGGCTTAGGCTAGCCCCCACCCTTGTTTAAAGTAAAACTAGTTTTGTTTTGGACTAAGGGAGAGATGATCCAAAACAAAACCAGTTTAAAGACCAAAAAATGTCCTTAGAAATATTGAGTCAAATCTAGCCCGGTTTTATCCAACTAGAGTTTTCCCCAAAATGAGGCCATATTGGAACCTGGTGCATATTGAGAAGTTGTCAAACACATTCTTATATTTACTAGTATAGACAAATTAATAATTTCATGATCACATGTATAGATACATAAACCTTAGGATTACTAGTATAGTTACATTTCAGCACAAGCTACCGGCATGTAAAAATCCGTCTTCTCTTACTAGGCTTGTCCATTTGGGCCTGGCAAAATAAGTTGCCTAGACCC
>NC_033801.1:84591168-84610857 GCF_001876935.1 Asparagus officinalis | reverse complement strand
GGTCTAACTCCGGGTCTCGGGCTGACCCCTTTTTTTTAAAGTTGTTTAAACATTAGTTTTTTAAAAAAAAATTCAAGAGTAATTAAGATATGCAAAATTTGGACAAATTTTTAATTATATTATTAAGCACTTGTAAATATGTAATTTGCAAATACAAATATAATAGAAACTAAAATAATAAAATCTTTATTACTAATCACTAGCAGCTATAATTTTTTGGAATTCATCACATCGCAATAGATGAATACATCCCAACTAGGTTGACACCTACTCATCTATATCACTATCATTTGCAACTCTTTTCAAAATAATTTATCACAAATTTGCAGCTAAGAAATAAAAATTATTAACTAATTTCTATTCCTATCACTTTCTTCTATTATCAACTTATTAAGTCTATCTTCAATACTAGCTATCTGATCGATGCATTGAGTTCTCTTTTCAGACCTCCACCAATCTTGTAGGCACATTACCGTTTATATGGTAAACAAATCTAGTGATGTTCGGTGATCATCAATCAAATGTCTTGATATGCGGAAGGTGGATTCTGAAGCTATTGTAGAAACCTGTGAAAGTATCCTAGATGGGGGAGGGTGAATAGGGTAATTGCTAATCTAATCCGATTTCGATACTAAATTAAAACTTATAATGCAATAACCTAGCAATATTATATATAATAAGATATGCAAGGATAAACAAGAGACAATAAGCAATATAAACAACAAGCACAAGATATAAAGAGAAAAGTGTGCCAAAGAAACAATTGCAAACACACGATATGATTGTGGAATTTGGTCAACCCTCGACCTACGTCTCCGCTCCTCACCTGGAGGAGATCTTCACTACCACTCAAAAATTTTACACAATGGTTTTCAAAGATCACTGATAACTTTTACAATACACGATGTCAATCACACAAGCCACACTCCTCTATGTGTTGGACTACCGTGTCACCTTCCTCAAGTGTTTGAAATTACAACCTCTCCCTACGCTTTATAACCAACCCACTCCTCTTGGAATTGGCCCCAGTCTCTCACAACCGCTCCTCTAAGTGTTCTTATGTATTACAACGTATTTAACAAATAAGTGCGAATGAAGATTTTGTTCTCTAAACAAGTGAGAACAAATTGTAAAGATCTCTTAATGAAAATACTCTCACAACCCAAATATACTAAATGTGAAATACTAAAGCTCAAGTGGGTGTGTGTAATCAATGAGTAAACAACCCAAATATACTAAATGTGAAATACTAAAGCTCAAGTGGGTGTGTGTAATCAATGAGTAAAATAAAATCAAACTCAAATACTAAATGTGAAATACTAAAGCTCAAGTGGGTGTGTGTAATCAATGAGTAAAATAAAATCAAACTCAAATAAATCTAGCATAAATATATGGGAATCAAAATATTAATTAGCTAGAGAAAGAGTTTAGAAAACTTCTCCAAAACAAAGAGAGTAAGAGATATGAGGATGAACGCCTCAAGAACAAAATTGAGATCCTTCTCTTTGTAAAACTCTTATCACATAAACAAACACACTTAAACTTTAAAAACGTGCAACAAAATTGCCTAAAAACTTCTTGTAAATAAAACTTAATGAAAAATAAGTCTTGAGAGCTATTTATAGCCTCTCAAACAAATCTGTCAAAAACTAGCCGTTATAGTAAAATAACGGTTGATCAGTCGACTGAGAAACATGGTCGATCGACTGATCGACTGAAAAACAGAATACTGTAAAAACTACTTCTGGCAAGTTGACTGGTTTAACCAATCGGTCAACTGATTCGCTGTTCGGTCAACTAGTTAATGTATCAGTCGACTGAAAACTGATACATAGATTCCTGAATATGAAAAGCTGGTTTTCTAAATTCAATTTAAAATAGTAGAACAACTTCAAAAATAGTAAAACTTGGGAAGATGTTTATACACTTGAAAATGAATGTGCTAGAAAAGGAATTTCTAATATAGTATTTTCCATTTGTGAAAACTCATTATTTTGCAAAACGGTTAAAAATACAAGATCATTAAAAACTTTATTTTGATGAAATCATTCCAAACAAGTTTTGTGATACTTTAAAATAGATTAATAGACTTTTGAAAAGATATAAAATAATACCATTAAGTCTATAATCTGAAAATCATGTTATCTAACAAATATATGTATAAGCGATAAATATGAAACAAATGTGTGTGTGTATGATTTGAGCTCTAAGTATAAACACATAAAGTAAAACCCTAAAACACTATACCCAAGCTTGATTTGTATAAAGCTCGATCTTGGATGATCCTCAGCTTGGTAGTAGGGATGAAGCATGATATTGAATCTTTGACTTAGATGGTATCATACTTTATTCCAAGTTCCTCCAACCTCCATGAATATCATCGTTAATGCTCAAGTTCCAACCAACCTTTAATAGAGGATGTTTGTGTAGGATACCTAACAAGAAAATACAAATACTTAAAAATAATATTAGAATTTGTTTATTAATCATCAAAACCAGATTAGATAACAGGCTCATAAACATGAGGCCTAACAATCTCCTTATTTTTAATGATGACAAACAATCTACACAATGAGTATAGGAAATATGCATGATACCAAATGTGAAATTACCCTAGAGGGGATGAATAGAATAATGTGCTAATCTAATCCGATATTAATACTAATTTAAAACTTATTAAAAGTTTATATTTGTAAGAATGATATACAACTAATTATGAGCAAGAATATGCAATATAAACAATGGGCGATATAAACATAAACTAAAATGCAAATGAGATAGTGTGCAAATAATCAACACAAACACACAAAGATAATCACGGAGTTTGGTCCTTACGACCTACGTTTCCGCTCCCCACTCCCGGAGAGAATCCACTATCACAACGGGTTTTTAACATTCATCCAAAATGTTTACACCTCACAATCGGTTTTCTAGCTTCCCAAAAACTTTCATAATCTCACACACTTGCAATCACACTCTACACCCTCTAAGTGTTGGCCTAGCCCGTGTTGCCTTCCTCAAGTGCTTGAATTTATAACCTCTCCCTAGGCTTTACTACAGATGCCATTCTTCTTGGAATCGACCCCGTCTCTCACCAATCACTTCTCTTGGTGTCCTTGTGTATTACAACGTGTATCTCACAATAAAGCACAAATTCAAATTATTTGTTCTCTACAATGAATGAGAACTCAATGTAAGCTCACACTCTAAGTAACACTCACCACAACTCAAATAATACAATGTATGAAATACTAAAAGCTTAATAAGTTGTGTGTGTAAACAAAGAGTAAAATCAAATATAAACTCAATTAAAGTATAGCTTATGGAAATGATAATCAAATGTATAAATAGCTAGAGATTGAGTTTAAAAAACTTCTCCAATGATAACAAGAGTGAAAGAGATGAGATGAAAGCTCAAACATGAAATGATGGTCTCTTCTTCCTCTTGTGAAAACCTCTTCATATAAATTTTTGTAAAACACACTTAAAACAAACTTTAAATACCCTTTAAATTTGTTTAAAAATGCTCTTGGTAGTTGGAAATAGTAATGTCAAAGGGGTATATATAGGGTAGAAGAACCTAGCCCAAGAAACCAACAAAATTCAATAAAAATATTAAAAATCTGGAAACTAGTCGTTACTGTGCAACGACTATATTATCAGTCAACTTATGACAAGTATGAGTCGGCTGATGTCTGCATGGGTCGACTCATAGAATTATAAGTCGACTCGGCAGACGAAAAACACAAACTGCTCAACACTTCATCAGTCGACTTGCTACTGTAGTGAGTGGACTGATGTCTGCATAGGTCGACTCATTGATTTTTCAGTTGACTCAGTAAATGAAACACTAACTGTTCAACACTTCATGAATCGACTCAACACTGTAGCGAGTCGACTCAAAACATGCACATAGCCTGTTTTGAACAGAAAATATTAGCTTTAAACCTTGATTAAAAATATCAAATAAATTCAAAAAAAATATAAAATATTAGGAAATGTTTATAAACATGATAATTAATATGTTACAAAAAGAATTTTTAGAATTACACTTTCCAATTGTGAAAACTGATCATTGTGCAAACTAGGTCAAAATACTAAATGTCAATATACTTGTTTTTGATATTTTGCTTTAAACCAAAGTTTTGAAACCTCTTGTATGGATTTAGACTAAATAAAAGATATATAATAGTGTAAACAAGTCTTTAATCCATAAAGATGTTATTTTGTAAATTTACAAAAACATGAACTCTGAAAAATAGAAAACATGATTTCATTGAATTGTTAAAGCTTGATATTGATGAAATCATTGTAAGCACGTATAAACATGAAAAAATTTGTGTAAATATAACTATATCCATTTATTTCATATTTATATGGCTAAACAAATTATTTACCAAAAATAAAAATGATAAATATGAAACGTGTATGTATATAACTATTATTTTCATATTTATATAATTTAAACTTGAAAACGAAAGCAATGTGTGTGTATAGTATGAGCTCTAAGTATCAACACATAAAGTATAAACCTAAAATAATATACCAAAGATGAAAGATCTTCAATATGCTCGACTTGGTTGCGGATGGAGGTTGAACTTGAATCTTGATTTGAATTGTGCATAATTTCAATTCTATTTCCGCCAACCTCCATTTGAATGTCATCGTTAAGCTTAATCCATCCAACCTCCAGTATCGATGTTTGTCTAGAATATCTAATGAGCAAACACAAACACTAGACAACTGATATTAGGGATTGTTTGTAAATTATCAAAAGAAGATTAGATAGTAGGCTCATAAACATAAGTCCTAACAATATTTTCTTTTTTGACGATGACAAATAATCTACACAAAGAGTATATATAAAATATGCAATAAAGCAAAATACTCATAAATACTCACAATTGACTTGTTTCTTCCCCTTTATCAACATCAAAATGGGAAAAATAACAAGAGAGAAAGAGAGCGATAAGCCCCCCTACAAATAAGCATAGGTGAGTATAAAAACAAATATAGGAAAAAAATCTCCTCCTATAAAAATGCCTCATGGAATGTATGAAATGAAATACTGAGACAAACATATGTGAGGAAGCATAGATATATATGGAACATGCTAATCACAACTCACATGCAAAGAGACCAAGTAAACACACACACACACACACACACACACACACACACACAGGAAAAAGTGTTACAAGAGTCTTAAATATAAATATACAATAAGATATATATCAAAAAATATTTAAAAAATCAAAGATCAAATGTTTAATCAATAAACCAAAAAGTTCGCAAAACATTAAACATAAATTATGATTATTTAAAAATTATCTCAATAAAAATAATATATATAGATTTATGAAATTAAAAGAGTGGAAAAACATGAGAATCATGAAAAAAATATTTTCAATTAAAAACAAATCATGAGAGTCATGAGAATCATGATAATCATGAAATTTCAAATAAAAATCAAATCAATCAAATAAAATCATAAATTAAAATCTAAACCATAATAACATAAAAACGTGCTTAATCTATAAATTATCATATTTGAAGAACAAGTGATTAAGCAACTAATAATGTCAAAATATTTATATATTTTATCCACAAATAATTTAGATAAAACAAATGAATATTAATAATATTATTTTTAACAATAAAAACTAGATAAACAAACATATCAACCTCTTAGAGCTTGTTTCAATCCATATTTGTTTCAGAAAGAAATTTAAGCATAATAATTATGTGAGCAAACATAATACACTAATTACATAAAGGTACATTATAAAGCACAAAAGATGATCCATAAGCTCAAACACATAAATATTATCATAAAAGTGTTTTACAATGATCTCTTAAGTACAAACCAAATTATACCAAAAACTACATAGCTCAAACCAAGATTACAAACCATATAAGAATAATGAACTATAACTTTGTTTAAAAATCCAAAAAATAAATCATTTTAAAATTTTCAACAATGTAAATGTATATTTATTTGAAAATACTTTCTTTTAAAGAGAAAATATGAGTGGTTTTAAAAATCTTATCAATTTACATTGTTATAAAAATATGAAACCCAAAAATAAAAAAAGCATCTTTTAAAGAACATGAAAAAGAGGAAAATTCTAAAAGTTTGTTCTTTAAAATCAAAAATGTTTTGGTACCCAAGTACTCTTGGTACCGAAGAGTTTAGGAACATAACCCCTATCAATATAGCTCAATGCTCTTGGGTTATGATCCTATTTGGGTGCATTTTGTGCACGAACACGATCAAAATAAAAATTGTGTAGATGACCATTTTGATTGTAATATGTGCAATGAAAAGGGTGAAATAATTTGTGTTGACTTAGTGGTTGTGCATGATGAATATTTGCAAACACAGATGGTCTTATAAAATCATTTTGCAAATGTAAAACATTATTAAAGAAATGTGGTCTTCTTGGAATATTTTGCAAAATTGAAGCTTTTTGCAAATCAAAATAATATTTCGCCAAATAACCAACTCTACCACAAAGATTACATTAAAACACACATGGTCTTTTAGAAATATTTAGCAAATATGAAACCTTTTGTAAATCAAAACAAAATTTTGTCAAATAGCCAAAGCGACCACAATCATCACACTTGAACATATTAGTATAGTTATAATGAATGTTATGTGCATGTGTATGTGTATGTGATAATGAAGAAACTTGATGGGATGCACAAGGAGCAATATGATTATTAATTGTAGGTTTTTGTGCATCATAGAAAAATTTGGCAATATGGCCTTTTCGGCTGCAAATAGAACACTTATAAACTTTGTCATACATGTGTGCATAGTGAGTATTTGATTTGGAAGAATTAACACATGACTTTGCACAAAAGATCATAAGTTTCTTATTATTATCAATGCATGTTTTAAGGGTTGAATCTAAAGATGATATATGATCCTTAACATGATTCGACTCATTTACTTCCATAAATGCATTGTTATTAGAAGTAGAATATATATAAGCGTTAGCAAAAGAACTAACTTCATTTTTAATATTTTCTACTTCTAACGTGGAATTATTTTTCTCATAAAATAAACTAGCATTTTTTAATTTTAGTTTTTCATTGCTTTCTTTAAGATTTACATTTTCATTAGCAATGGTATAAAATTTTGATACTAGTGCCTCATGATCGGATTTCAATTTAATATGCTTGCTTTTAGGATCAATAAAATTATATTGCAACTTCTTATAATCATGCATTATTTTTTATATCCATGGGCAAGTTCATCTATGGTTAATTCATCATCGGTATCGGAGTTGCATACTTCACTAGGGCTATCTCCTAGTGGCCGTGTACATGAAGATGATGCTCTACATGAACTTGAAGAAGAATTCTCTAAAACTTGTCGGATTGCCTCCAAGTTCCCTTGATATGCTTTTATGAATTTTCACAATATGTAAGCACTATCAAATGAATTAAACTTGTTAAGTAAAGATGAATCAAAAGTATTGTGTAAAAATTTTAACAAGAGCTTGTTCATGGTAAACATTCTTTGATCATTTTTACTCCACTTAGATTTCTCTGAAGTGGGTAAAATATAAGCACAATTAATTATTTCTCACAAATCAAAGTGTCTAGATCTAACAAATAATTTAAACCTAACACACCATTGAGCATAAGGAAAACCATCTAATCTAGGAGCAACATTAATGGCATAATCTAAACTAGTTGCACCATGTATGAACCCTCGTCCTCCGCGTTCAACCTCGTCCTCCGCCTTCAGCCGCCGACCGAAGGATCCTCCTTCGCCTTCAACCTCCTTCAGCCGCCGACCGAAGGATCCTCCTCCGCCTTCAACCTCCTTCAGCCGCCGACCGACAACGGCCCCTCCTCCTTCCACCTCCTTCAGCCGCCAACTGACAACGGCCCCTCCTCCTTCAACCTCCTTCAGCCGCCGACCGATTTGCTCTTTAACCTTCAGCCGCGTCCTCCACCTTCATCCGCATTCATATATTGTCCTTCCACATCTTGTCCAATTTCTTCATCATTGATGAGTTTCAAACGTTGCACCTTATTAATAGCATCCATCATCATTGCCCGCATTAATTCATATGCATCATTAGAAGATAGCCCCTCTTTAACCATTTCATTGGCTAAGCAATTTAGTTCACTAAAACGAGAAGCAAAATTAATTATGGCATTATCTCCAATAATATTACCATCTCTAAGAACAACCCTTTTTCTGACATTTCGGCACCATCTTCTTAGAATATATTGCTCTGGTAACTCACTATGATTAGTAATTTTAAGATATGTCAAGATATGTCGGCATGGAATGCCCTTGAATTTAAACATGAGACACGAACAACGGATCATTTTAGTTGTTTTCCAATATATAATATGTCTCAATTTTTCATCATGACTACAAAAATTCAATTGGAAAGTACTTTCTCTTTCATTTTCTTTTACCAGCTCAATGTTATACATTAAGCTACATTGAAGCTCGTCTTGAAAAATATAAAAGATTTTTTTGTGTAGATTTGGGCCATTTGTTTTTCCATTGACCACAAAGTCTTCAAGTTTGGCTTTTTCTCCACTATGCAATGATCTTCTTTAAGCCCCCCCTCTCTTTGTCCCGCCAAGACCCTCTAAAAGATGATCACGAAATCATGAAGTAAATTTTTCCTTGATACATGCATTTTTAGCAATGCATTCATCCCTTCACTTCTTTAACTGCTAGACATTCCAACCCAAAAGTGTTGTTTATGATAAACCGGAGCCCATTTTTCATGAATTTCATAGATATCCTTTAGCCAATCATGCGTTTCCAATCCATTTTTCTTAAGAATTGAAACCCAATTCTCTTCAAAAGAGCTAGCAGTCTCGGAGTCCCAAATATTTTCTTTGAAAGATTTCATAAATTCCATATTATATGCCCATTTACCCAACTTCTCAGAAACTTTGTCCAAGATATGCCAAATGCAAAACCTGTGCCGAATTTCTGGAAAAACTGTTCCAATTGCCTTGCATATGCCAAGACATTGATCTATAATCATGCCCGAGGGAGGATGACCCATTGCTTTAATCTATTTGTTAAACAACCATACAAAAGACTTTGCCTCTTCATTTGGGATCAAGCCACATCCTAAAAAAACACTTTGCCAATGGCGATTTATTCCTACAAATGGCACAAAGACCAATCCATATTGATTTGTGTTATGCGTGGCATAGAAGGAGACAACATCGCCAAAGTATTAATAATTCAGTCTAGCAATGCCATCCACCCAAAAAATAATGAGTTAGGCGCTTCTCTTCATCAACTTCATAAACATAATAAAATGAAGGATTCTTCTCTTGTTCCGACTTGAAATGATCCAACATCATTTGTTCATCATGACCGCGCCTCTCCTCTCTCAAATCTCTTTTATAATTTCTCACATCGGTCTCAATGCATCCAATTCTATGAAAACCTCCGCTAGAGTTTTCAAAGAAGGCCATTTGCTTGTTTGTTGGAATGTTCACCTCTCTAAACTGCTTCATCAAAGTCTTCTTCGCACTTGTTACCTCACGGTTTCCCCTTAGAAAATGTGTTCTACTCGGTGAAGTAATTGTATGATTACGTTCTTCCACGAACTTGTAGACACTCCATATGCCAATGTTCTTGTCTAATTTCAAGTGAATCAAGGCCTTACAATTTGTTCTAATTGTACCACATCATCGAAAATCCAACGATTTGCTCTTTAACACTCATTCTTTCAAACAAACATAACTTTTGTAAATTAAATCTCTATCATTCCCATAATTTGTTGTGCTATTACGGATATCAAACCCTCCGGCCATGCCGTAATTTTTGTAGAATTTTTCAGCGTCTTCTAAACTACCGAAAGTCATTCCTATTTTTGGTTTTAAGTGCTCATCAACAATTGGCACAACTAAGTTATCTAACTGAGAGATTTGTTCATCAACAACATGGGAGCAACCATCTTCAGTTTCTATTGGATCAGACATCAAGAACAATTTTTACCTACAAAAATTAACATCAACAACAAACATCAAGAACAAACCATCAAAGACTATTGTGCACAAAAATAAACAAATATCTTTCATGTATAAGATATATCTTCCCTATAAACAGTTATTAGATAGGGTGTAGTTTACCTCAAACACATCCATTCTGCATATGGAGGTGTATTTAGATTTTTTTGAAGATAATATACAAACAGCAATTGCTGAAGATTTCCATGACAATGCCAAGTCAGAGTTTCATGCTGGAAAATAGTTGGTAGTCATCTGTTTGCATGTAAAATTTTCATATATCATATATGTAGTATGAATGTCAATGACAACAGGGTAATATGTGTGATTAATTTTTATCTGATTCAAACTTATATGAAATCACCTAATCATGACCTAATCAGGTGTGATTAATCGAAGCAGACTCAATTTTTACCTGATTCAAACAAGATGAAATCCGATTCTAACAAATATTGAACTCGGTCCAAACAACCAAGATGAAATCTAATTCTAACAAAGATGGAACTCAGTCTAACCTGATTCTAACAAAGATGAAATCTGGTATCCTTTAAAGGAGGAAAATTGAATCAAAAAATTAAAATTAAATAAGGTCCAACCTTGACACTGTTAAGTGCTTGGAGTTTCTCAGTGGAGCAAAGAGGGATCGTTAAGCTCAATGGCGAGTTGTCGGTCAGCGACTGAAGGCGGAGGACGTGGCTAAAGATTAAAGTGTAAATCGGTCGGCGGCTGAAGGAGGTTGAAGGAGGAGGGGCCGTTGTCGGTCGGCGGCTGAAGGAGGTGGAAGGAGGAGGGGCCGTTGTCGGTCGGCGGCTGAAGGAGGTTGAAGGAGGAGGGGCCGTTGTCGGTCGGCGGCTGAAGGAGGTTGAAGGCGGAGGAGGATCCTTCGGTCGGCGGCTGAAGGAGGTTGAAGGCGAAGGAGGATCCTTCGGTCGGCGGCTGAAGGCGGAGGACGAGGTTGAAGGCGGAGGAGAAAGTTGTTTGGGTTCTGGGGAGAGAAAATTAGGGACGAGGTTGAAGACGAGGATTTGGGAAGAGAAAATTGCTTGGGTTCTGGGGAGATGGGGATTTGACGAGGTCTATCATTGAATTAGGAGCAACATTAATGGCATAACCTAAACTAGGCGCGCGTACACACACACACACACACACACACACACACACACACATATATATATATATATATATAAGAAAGATGAAAAAATAATCATAAAACTAGATTTGCAAAAATGCAAAGCTATGATCTTTAACTCAAGGCGGTTAAGCCATAAATCAAAGAGCACCAAGCTCTGATACCAAATAAAATTACCCTAGAGGGGGGTGAATAGGGTAATGTACTAATCTAATCCGGTATTAATGTTAATTTAAAACTTATTAACAATTTATACTTGTGAGAATGATATACAACTAATTATGAGCAAGAATATGTAATATAAATAAAGGGTGACATAAACATAAACTAAAATGCAAATGAGATAGTATGCAAATAATCAACACAAACATACAAAGATGATCACAGAGTTCGGTCCTTCCGACCTACGTCTCCGCTCCCTACTCTTGGAGAGAATCCATTATCACAACAGGTTTTTAACGTTCACCCAAAATGTTTACACCTCACAATTGGTTTTTTAGCTCACCGAAAACTTTCATAATCTCACACACTTGCAATCACACTCGATATACTCTATGTGTTGGCCTAATCCATGTCACCTTCCTCAAGTGATCAAATTTACAACCTCTCCCTAGGTTTTACTACCGACACCACTCCTCTTGGAATCGACCCCGTCTCTCACCAACCACTTCTCTCGGTGTCCTTGTATATTACAACGTGTATCTCATAATTGTTAGATATCATATCCCCATGATATAATTTTGATGATAACAATTTATTCATAATGTGAATCACTATGTGTATTATACAAATGCACTAACATTTAAATGCAGTTTTTTAACATCAAATATGAACAAGTGCAAGATGAGTTCAAGGCATTATGAAGTAAAGAAGATAAAGAAAAAATACATCAATGTAATTTTTACATTTTTTCTTTACTTTGAAATATTGTACAAGCCTTGATCACTCACACACACACACACAGAAATTAGAACACATTAACACATGCTTAGTGTGTTGGTTAATAATAAAAATCCCTTATGTTAACCATTAAGTATTTAGTTAATCATTGAGTCTAAAAATATTTCATACATAACATTTTTTTACCCTTAGTAGTTTTCTAATTAGAATAGTAGTCGACTATTGTAGTCTAAGTTCAAAACATAAGTTTCTGTAAAACTACAGAGTAGTCGACTAATAAGAATTATAGTTGACTACTCAGCTTTGAATTTTGATTTACAAAACTTCAGTTATATAGAGTAGTCGACTACAAGTAAATATAGTCGACTACTGAGCTTTGAAATATTATTTTACAAAACGTTTATTTTACAGTGTAGTCGACTACTAACAATTATAGTCGACTACTGATCTTTGATTTTTGTTTTCGAGACTTTCTATAATACAGAGTAGTCGACTACTAAGAAGAATAGTCGACTACTAAGATTTAGTTTCTAAATTACAGACTTTCTATATTACAGAGTAGTCGACTACTATGCATTATAGTCGACTACTAAGATAGTTTTTCTGAACGTTTGAAATTAAACTTGTGATAGTTTTTAGCCGTTTTTTAAACATTTTGAAGTTTAAAATTTTGTCTTTTCAAGGGCTATATAAAGGTTATATGTTCAGAAAAATGACACATGATAATATACCCATAAGCTTCATTCTTTGTGCATTTTTCAAAAGTCAAAAATTTTAGATTTCAGAAAGTTTTGAGAAAAAGATCTTTACTGGAATTGCCTTTTATCCTCATTCAAAATACAAATTATTTAGGCAATTTTTAGAGGATAAAATTATTCCTAAGCCACTGATACACAACACTACTAATCAAGGCTTATAGGAATTGAGTTGTTTGATTCAAGAAAAGGTCTCTCGGTTTGAGAGAGGTTGATCTCTTGGTTTAGAGATTGGTGTGCAATTGGAAAAGTATTGTCAATTGGTGTTGCAATTTGCAGGGATTTGCAAATTGGTCAGGTTTGGTTTTAATTTTGTACTTGATTCAAAATTATAGTAGAAATCTCAAGTGGGATTTGCTTGGGGACTGGATGTACACCAGATTGGTGGAACCAGTATAAAAACTCTTGTTTGTGATCATGATTTTTGGAGATTGTTTCTATTCATTCTTTGCAATTTATAATCTACTTTGCATAATTTTTAAAATAACACTATTTACCCCCCCTCTAGTGTTCTAGTGTATCTATTTCAGATCCTACATTTGGTATAAAGATGACATCAAAAAATACATCACAAGTCAAAGAGGGACATTCTACAAATTGTCCACCAATGTTCTATGGATTGAACTACAACTATTGGAAGTACCGAATAAAGATGTACCTTTAATCAATTGGCTACGAACTTTGGAACATTATGGAAATAAGATACGAGAAGCCATCAACTCCATTTTTAGAATGTACTACTTCACAAAGAAATAATGCAAATATGGATTATAAAGCAATGAATGCTTTATTCTGTGCACTTGACAAGAATGAGTTTAATATAGTGTCAACGGCCTCATCTGCATATAATATTTGACACACACTTAAGGTAACTCATGAAGGTACAAATAAAGTTAAAGAATCTAAAATTTTTGTTCTTGTACACAGATTTGAATTATTCAAGATGAAGGAAAATGAGACAATTGGAGAAATGTTCACAAGATTCATCGACATTACAAATTCTCTCATTGGTCTTTGAAAAACATACACTCAAGTGGAGATGGTAAGAAAAATACTCCGATCACTCGCTCCACAATGGGAAAAGAAGGTTACCGCAATCAAAGAAGCAAATGATTAGTCAATTCTTACGGTTGAGAATCTTATTGGAAATCTCATAATTTATAAAGTTTAAATTGAAGATAGAAAGAATGATGATGAAACAAAGAACAAGAAAGTGCTTGCATTCAATATTACTTCCGAAAATTGAAGATAGAAAGAATGATGATGAAACAAAGAACAAGAAAGTGCTTGCATTCAATATTACTTCCGATAAAGAAGATTCGGATGATGATGATGCTTGCATTCAATATTACTTCCGATAAAGAAGATTCGGATGATGATGAAGAAATGAGCATGTTTGCACACAAATTTCAAAAATTCATAAAACAAGGTAAGTACAAATCAAAAAGTTCAAATTTCAAATAACTTACTTTGTTTTAAGTGTAATAAACCAGGGCATATGAATAATGATTGTCTATTGTTGAAGAGTAAGCAAAAATCAAATTTTTTTCAACAACTTCAACAATATTCAAAACAACAAGAAAAGAAAAGCCATGGCGGTTACTTGGGATGATAGCGATGATTCATCTTCGGATGAAGAAATTGAAGAAAAAGAAAGTGCTCATATATGCTTTATGCCACAAGATGAAGTAAGTAACAATGAAGAACTTTTAGATGCTTTTAATAAATTATATAAAACTTTTTTGAGATTAAAGGCTTCACATAATTTTCTTAAAGGAGAAAATAAAAGATTGCTTGAAGAAATTTCAGATTTTAATTCTTCTACTATTTCTAATTCTCAAGTAATTAATTTGAAAGAAGAAAATTATTCATTACTTAAAGAAAATTAATGTTTATCCAATGAGAACGTTTATCTAAAATCAGAATATAATAATTTAAATATTCACATTAATAGTTTAGATAAATATATTTCTTCTATTAAATTAAAATATGATGATATATGTTTAAATGTAAGTAAATTCAATAAAGGTAAAGAGAATCTTAATAAAATACTTTCTTTTCAAAAAGAATCTCAAAAGACAAAAGGTTTAGGTTTTCAAGTTAATAGAAATATATCTAAGAAAACCATTTTTGTAAAGTCTCCTTGTAATATAAATAATGATATATGTAAAAAGAAATTAAAATTCTTTTCTATTTGGGTGCCTAAAAAATTAACTTCATTACATAAATTTTTTTATATTTCTGATTATATTAAAAATATTTGTTTATCAACTAACTATTTAGGAAAATCAAACTCTTCATAGGTTTGGTTTCCTAAAGGCTAATTTCATGGATCCAACATAGCATGGGTACCAAATTTGTAAATGTTTATCATTTCAGATACCCAAGAAAGATAGGTGGATTTTAGATAGCGGTTGTTCTAAACATATGACTGGAAACATACAATTGTTGTCATCTTTTTAAAATAAGGATGGTGGTACCGTCACTTTTGGAGATAACAACAAAGGAAAAATTATCGATATTGGAATTGTTGGTATTCCAAATAAACCTTTTATTGATAATGTTTTATTAGTTGATGGTCTTAAACATAATTTGCTTAGTATAAGTCAACTTTGTGATAAAGGTTTTAAAATTGTTTTTGAAAAAGAATCTTGCTTGATTTATGACATAGATTTAATAACTATATTATTTAAAGGATATAGAAAAATAATATATATGTATTATCTATGAATAATATTTCTAATGAACATTATCTTCTTGCATCTTCTAATGATTCTATTTTATTGCATAAACGTTTTGGACATGTTAATTTTAAACATATTTCTAAGATTTCTAAAAATGATTCTGTAAAAGGTTTACCTAAGCTTTTTTATAAAGATAATTTTTGTAATGCATGTCAATAAGGAAAAATGTATAAATCTTCTTTCAAATCTAAAAATATAATTTCCACAAGTAGACCATTAGAATTAATTCATATTGATCTTTTTGGTCCTTTAAGAGTAGCATCTTTAAATGGTAGTAGATACGCTTTTGTTCTTATTGATGATTATTCAAGATTTACATGGGCAATGATGGCTTTAACCGCAAGTCCTTCCCACTTGGATGTTTCTTTTGCTTCCGCGACTTCTACACCCAGATCACTTGTTAGTCCGTATTTTGATACGTCCACTTCCACGGTCGTCGAGTCGTCTTCAATTGCTATTTCTAGCCCGACAGATGCTCCTGACTTCCTCCATATCTTCCTGGGTTATTTGAACAGTCTCGTAAAGAAGGTGATTGAAGTTGTCATGGCTGGTCGAGGCGGCTTTGATTCCTTTAAGCCTCTCTTAGAAGTAGGCTTAAATGGAGTAAAAAGTGTGGGTAATGCCCAATGCTTTAAACATTGTTCGGAAGCCATTTCTCACTTAGAAGCACAACTCAAACACTTAGAGGCCCTCGGTCATGTAGACATTCAGACACAGATCATGTCTACTTTTGCTGACCTCCAAGTTGAGGAAGTAGCTCGCCGTGAGGCAATTGAGCGGGGTCTGGCTGAAAAAAAGCTTCAAGTTACACACTTGTAAGAGCAGAGCAGTCTGAGACAAAAAGAATTGGAGCTCTCCACTGCTTCTATGGACCTCATTTGTACAAAACTCGTCGAAGTGAGGTGGAAGTGCTGAGATTGAAGGCTCACATATCTCGTGAAGAAGCCGTTGTTAATATACTTAGTGCCAAAAATGCGGACATCGTTTTGAGTTATCATAAAGAAGCTCAGGCTCTTGAAAGAGCGAAGAAGGAGGTAGCTGCTGAAGTAGCACCCACTGAGGACGAGCTGTGGAGGAAGGCTGAAGCTGTTGTACGGGCCAACCATGAGGAAAAACTCTCTGATGCCAAAGCTCGACTTGCTTCTTTTGATTTGACATTGTATTATTCTTTTTCATAAGAACAGCTCTGCTTTGTATCACTTTCTTTTGGCTTCTAAATAAAAGTGATATTGGTTTTTTCGTATTTCTTGCATATGTCATGTTTTGATCTGAAGCAATAAAATCATGAGAAATACCAGAGGTGTGATCCTAACTTAGCACAGATTTCCGTGATAGGTCTGATTTAGAAAATTTTCCTTATTATCATTTGAGGTAACTCTAGAAAATTTTCAACTGCTGGGGATAAATACTTATTATTCTCCCAGAATAAGACTGACCAATAGAATTCTTCCTGCATTATGTCTTTGTTTTAAATACTAAAAGAAATCTACAAGTGACAGATGTGTATTATTAACTTAGCGTGAATTTCCTCATAGAGGGAAATTTACGAATTTTCCTTATTACCACTAGGGATAATTCTGGAAAGAGTTTAATCCACTGAGGATTTTATGAGAACACTTCTTATGTAGAGGGATAAAAAGGTTCAAATAGGGGGGGGGGGTTAAACTGTTAGAGGTATGATGTTAACGTAACAGGAAGAAAGAGGGGGGGGGGGTTAAACTGTTAGAGGTATGATGTTAACGTAACAGGAAGAAATGTTACGATCGGGACAATTTTGTGGACTTATCACTCTATTGGAGAGAGTCGATAAGTGGATTTGGTCAGAGGTGTGATTTTAACGTGACAGGAGATAAATTGCGATCGGGGTAATTTTGAGGACTTATCGCTCTATTAGGGAGAGTCGATAAGTGGACTTTATCAGAGGTGTAATTTTAACGTGGCAGGAGAGAAATTACGATCGTGATAATTTTGAGGACTTATCGCTCTATTAGGGAGAGTCGATAAGTGGACTTTGTCAGAGGTATAATTTTAACGTGACAGGAGAGAAATTACGATCGGGGCAATGATGAGGACTTATCGCTCTATTAGGGAGAGTCGATAAGTGGACTTTGTCAGAGGTGTGGTTTTAACGTGACATTTGTGGGGAAGATATTTTAGCGTCTCGCTGGGGAGGATTGCTAAATGCTTTATCATCAGAGCGATGAATTGTACTACTTGTGATTTGAACAAGATTTGGGGAATTTTATCACCCCACTCTTGTGATTTGAACAAGATTTGGGGAATTTTATCACCCCACTGAAAGGAAGTTGATCAATTGGTTATTTAATACTCTGCTGAGGAAGATTTGGGGAATTTTATCACCCCACTGAAAGGAAGTTGATCAATTGGTTATTTAATACTCTGCTGAGGAGAGTTGGTAAATTGACCAGGATTTGAATAATTTTGGAGATTTATCGTTCTATTGACAAGAATTGATAAGTGGATCTTGACAGAGGAATTATAGTCATATTGGTAGTGATGGCAACTAAATTCAATCTCTGTGGTGATGATGATCGTCTGGGGTGTAATATTAACCTGACGAGGATTTAGATTCTGTTGAGGAGATACAAAGGTTTAACAGCACTCTATTAAATGAATCCATGAACTTAGGGAATAAGTGTCATGTTTAAAAACATAAGGGTAGATTCTTTATTTGGAAGAATTGCAGCACAAAGGTGACCTTTGCATTTGAGATTCGAAACGCGAGGTTAAGAAACCTCGTAACGTTGGTCTAGGCCTAGCCTTTGGGGGATTTGAACGCGGATGTGAACTTCGCGTTAAGATTAAAGTCTTAACTGACTTTATCCAAAAACGCAAAGTATTGCGTTTCGAAAAATGGTTGGGATTCTCTCCTAGAATCCCGTGCCATCTTAACAGCTTGACGATTGTTATAAATAAACCCGAGTGATCATGTAAAAGACATAGTCGATGTACGGGAATCTTCAATCCCTAGATTCAAGCTCTATGGAGGTTGTGCAGACTTCTCCTGCTATTGTCTTATCTGAACTTTCCTCTATAGAAATCTTAGAACAGTATAGCTCCCGTCCCGTGACTGGATTCATTGTTTCAGCCCCTGGTGGCAATGCTAATGAAGTTTCCAACGAGGCTAAAGCGTCGGCATAAGCATTCTGAGCTCGTGGAATGTATCCAAGGAAGAAACCTTCGAACTTCTTAGCTTGCTTTAGCAATACGAAGTAATACGAGATCAAATCCTCATGACGCACTTCGTATTCCCCTCAGACTTGATTTACGATGAGCTGAGAGTCACCGTAAGCCTCGAGATTCTGAATATTAAGTTCTTCAGCAAATTGTATTCCTAATAGCAGAGCATTATACTCGGCTACATTCTTGGTGCAGGGCTCGATCAGGGAAAATCCTCTTGGGATCACGTGACCGTTTGGAGAGATGAATACTATTCCTACTCCCGCGGTAATTGCTCCATGAGGATTTGCTCTGGATGCACCATCAAAGAATAATTTCCACACTTGCATAGCTTCTTGAGTGACACAAGCTTCAGCGACTTCATTGGGCAATTCTTCATACAACTTAGATGTCCCTGGCACCGGGTGATCAGCTAAGAAGTCTGCCAACGCTTGACCCTTGACTACTTTTTGGAGCATAAATTGCATGTCATATTGTGATAAGAGGATGGCCCACTTTGCTAGTTGGCAATTTAGAGATGATGGTTTCGTCATCAGAACTCTCAAGGGATTTACCTTAGAAATGACATGAATTGTTTGTCCTACTAGGTAATGTCACATCTTTTGGACTGCAAATACCAAAGCGAGACATTCTTTTTGACTAGATTATACCGGTGTTCGGCTCCCATCATGGTCCTACTTAGGTAGTAAATTGCCTACTCCTGTCCTTGGTCATTGTTCTGGGCTAATAAAGCTCTAAGAGAATGGTTCATGGCTCTTACATATAACAAGAATGGTTTTCCTGATATTGGGGCCACAAGAACCGGCGGTTGGGTGAGATATCTCTTAATCTCCTCAAATGCTCTTTGGCAGTCTCCATCCCAAACGAATGATACTCCCTTCTTCATGAGCTTGGAAAAAGGTTGGCATCGTCCTGAGAGATTAGATATGAATCTCCGGATGTAAGC